>NC_037094.1:19393000-19750000 GCF_002994745.2 Rosa chinensis | reverse complement strand
ATAGAGTGAACCTAGGAATTGTTCGTGATAGAATACATAAAACCAAAAAACTGATACCATTGCATAACCCCAACAAGCGCTAAACAACACGAAACAAATTGACTATTACATTTAACTTTCAATAAAATGGAAAATTGCAATACAGGAACAGAAAAGCCAGCATAACTGCCAAACCGGGTCCCTAAATCTGCAAATCATAATGTTAAATACCACCGGCCGGCGGCTTATAATTTAAATAACAAAGAAAGCGTCACATTCACATCAAGCCTTCCTAATCTGTAGTATTGCTTAATAGAGGCCAGAGGCCTGAAAAGGACAATACATAGCAAATTGTTGAACCAGCTTTCTCTTCTGTCTTTCTCTTTGGACTAGGAAAAATATTGATCTGTATACATCTAAGTCCCCCAAGATGTTTTTTAATTAGCTTGAAATAACACATGGTGTTGAGAATATATACATCCCACATAGGAAAAATGAGACCTTGCTTATGGGTTTATAAGGCTTTGTGTCACTTCATCCATTGCCAATTTGTTTTAGATGTGAACTTTAGATTACTTTATCATGGTTGATTCATTTCCTTCTCATTAATTAAGCTTTTAGATAAAAATAATTGCCGACATTAAAGCTCTAATACTGGAGGTAGATCCAAGAATATTAAAAAATTTGTATCCCATTCCGATCCCCTCATTTACAAAAAAGTTTGCAAACAAGCAATAGTAACCTCTATACGAAATTAAGCTTAATTTCCACTTATCTATCCTAATTAAACAGAGAGATCATTAATTAGGATACACAATTCATTTCACAAGGTATTATATCGATGCTATAGTTCGAAAGGCTTACAACCACTTTACAGAATCATATTTACAGTACGTTATAAAAACTATGCTTGCTGAATAGTCTACATATTCCCTTATCTCTCACAATCCTAGCAGTTTTTATCAAATAATTTTCTTGTCCTTGATGCTTTTACACATGGACAAGTCTTCCATTTGGACAACAACAGACCATTTATTGGTCCACTCTTGAGTACGTAATGGTATACAATTCTTTCCCAAAGAGCAATACAGCTTTAGTTCGAGGCATAGTTGTTGACGAGTGCCAAGGCATTGCTCGTCAGATGCGCAATTTTCAGTATTTTCCTCCGGACAACAGTCTCCATCCTCCCAGTCAATTTATGCTCATCAAAGCCATCCATGCAGGTGTCCTCATCAGTTAATGCAGCACTAACCCATGTTTGAATATCGCTAATTTGAAACGAGAAATTTCTCGAGCCTCTAACTGCATGACCCAATTCATCTATGGACATCCGGAGCTCATCCAAAGCGTCACTAACCTCCTCCACACAGTCGAGTGCAGCTGCAGTCTCTATAGGCTTCAGTCCATGAACCCTTGAACACCTGTTTATTACCACAGAAGTTGCTTTGGTGGCTGCAAGGGTCACATTGAGGGCGGTATAAGCTAGCACTTTCGGGTTGGTCTTGATTTTTCCTGCATAGATTGAGAGGGAGGTGTAGCACAATTTCGGATAGATTGTGACGCTGCATGATGTCTTTATGTACTCGATGTTTGCTTTGCAAGAAGATGCTGGGGCGGCTGTGCAGGGGCTTATGTGGTAAAGAAGCAACTGGAGAATAGGCAGAGCTAGCATAAGATGGCATTCCATCTCTCTCTCTCTCTCTCTCTCTCCTCTCTTGAAGACTTCCTTTCTTCCTTTTGAGAGATTGATGAATTTGTAGAGGAAGGCATGCCTAACATATATAGAAATTAGCTAAGCTAGTGGTTCCCACTTATGTGGAGCACAAGGTTAATACCGTTAATTTAAAGGAAAACTTTTGAAAATTTATCAGGAGAATCTATTCCCTCTCTGTTATAAATCATAAATCACAAATCACAAATCATTCACTGAATTGTTAAATCAATCCTCTAAAGTAGTAATGTTAGGAAAAAGGATGAAATTCTTATACCAAACTTCAACGATAATTACCACCACTTTGGACAGACAATGCATAAATTCACAAATGGCTGGTAAAGTGGTAATGTTAATTATATATAATTAAGCATAATTCAATCGTACACGTAACTAATGGAGGACTGAAGTGACACTTTGCAACTTGCCAACATGCCTCTTCAATTTTCTCTTGAATATTAAATATTTGATCGATATTGATTGATGTGTTGTGTTTCTGTTCAACTTGGTGGATTGATTAAGAGGGAGAACTTGTGTTTGTGTCATTTTAATGTGAATAGTTCAAGCTTTTGGTCACTAGTTCTTAACTTCCACTACTGTAAATTCTATGCGACAAGCGATAGATCAGAAATAATTGGGTTTAAATTGAACACTACCAGAAATATTTGCTGCAGTACCTGCTGTAAGACCTATGCAGAAATTGGGTGACGTTCTGATTAGACCCAAAAAAATTTTCATCTGGTATTGACTTAACCAGGATCCTAGTAGTGAAAGAAAAAGAAGATTGCTTAAATTTCATTGGTCTTATGACCCTTTATATATGATCCATTCAGTAGCATTGATTTTTTTTCTCGGGTACCCTTTAACCCAATCATACTTCAAAGAAAATGGGGATCAATCCTTGGCCTTTTGGATGAAGACAAACTTATCCTAAGAAACATTATTGTTAGTTAATTTATTTTGTTTTTAAATAAACAATAGATAGACCTCTCCCAAGGAATGCTCAATTTCTGGCCATAGTTCATTTCTTCTGTTTTAGTCAAAGAAAATATTTCAACTTAATCTTACTAACTAGATTGGGATAATGAATACAAGTTTAGTAGAACAAATCCCAAAACCTTTCTCATCATCAAACAGTCATTTGTAAAACAGAAGCTTTAACTTTGATTTCATGAATCTTAGTTTTCTGTAGCTGCTTAGAGATATGGTTAAGCTATCAGCTGCTAAGTGCTATATATGCTTCTCTTATCTAATTGCCGAACTAGATATACACATTATCTATAATATTGGTTGAAAGCCCTGTTGGCAATAAGCAGTTCTGCTTTAACATTGATAGTTAAATACACTTGTACAAACAGGCTTAGCAAGCCCTTCTAAAAGCCTTTACACTATGATCTCTAATCATACTTCCAAACCTTACTGAACAGATATTTCCCCTTGAAAAGGTACATGGTGGTTGCCACTAATCTATTTGTGCTAAGCCATAGGTGATTGGTATAAACATTATTCCAAGACCTCATTCCACTACAAGAGAAAATAGCAAAAGCGAAGAATTTCATTGTGACAACTCAAAATTTGTCGTAAATACGAGGAAATTTTAATTGTCGCAACAACCAATTTGTCGCATAAAGTAGGAATTTGCAAGAAATTGACAGTTGTCGCCCATATGACATTATGTGACACCCAATTCCTCGAAAAATATCAATTAAGCGACAATTTCTACTAATTGTCAGTTAATGTTTATGTGACAACTTTAACTTCGTCACAAAAGATTAATTAGGCGACGACTTCTGTGAATTGTCGCTTAATGTTTATGTGATAACTAGATTTCTGTCACTGAATACTGATTTAGTGACCACTTATGTGAATTGTCGGTTAATGATTATGTGACAACCTTACCTTCCTCACTAAAAATCAATTTGGTGACAACTTTATTTGGTTGTCGCTTAATATTTATGTGACAATTTGAATTTCCTCTCTGAAAATCAATTTGGCGACAACTTTAATGGGTTGTCGCTTAATGTTTATGAGACAATTTGAATTTCCTCACTGAAAATAAATTAGGCAACAACTTCTACTAGTTGTCGATTAATGTATATGGGACAACTTTAATTTTCTCACAAAAGGCCTATAAGGTGACGACTTTTACAGGTTGTCGCTTGATGATTACGTGACAACCTGAACTTCCTCGCTGAAAATCAATTAGGCGACAACTTTTACGAGTTGTCGGTTAGTGTTAATGTGACAACTTTAATTTTCTCACAAAAGACCAATTAGGCGACGAGCTCAACGAGTTGTCGCTTAATGTTTATGTGACAACTTAAAATTCATCGCTAAAAACCAATTAGGCGACAACTTCTATTAGTGGTCGGTTAATGTTTATGTGACAATTTTAATTTTCTTGCAAACGACCAATTAAGTGAGGACTTGTACAGGTTGTTGCTTAATGTTTGTATGATAACTTGAACTTTCTCATTGAAAACCAATTAGACGACCACCTGTACGAGTTGTCGGTTAATGTTTATGCGACAACTTCTAATTTCGTCGCTTTTGACAATAAGTAAAACACATAAGGCGACAACTGGTTGCAACAACCCAAAGTCGTCGCATTTTCAATTCAGCGAGAAATTTTGACTTTTTACGACAACTTTGGGTTGTCGCCGATGACATTTTCTCTTGTAGTGTTCACAACAAGCTTTAGCATTAGCATATTAAAACCAGTTTATCTGGACCAAGGCAATACAGAACAAGGAATGAGATTTTTATCTGAACATGTTAACCAGTTTTCAGAAATTCTATTAGATTTGGGTTTCTTAACTCTTGAGATTCCCGGACTCCCTTGGATACATTAACTTCAAAACCTTTCACTCAAAATAGACCTGCTATATATACAAGGATACATTTTAAGCAGACTTTCTTGGTTCTAAACCAAGTAACATACCAGATCATGATTACTAATTTTTTCTGCCTCATTTTCCTTTTATTAGTTTATTACTTCTTTCAAAGTTTCATACAAACATAAACAGACACTCAAACCTATATTTACATAATCTCCACATGTGAGCTCCATGGCATTTTGTCTGCTTCCAATTAACTTTACAATGCAGGTTGAGCTTGAGCTTCACTATCACATGGTCCACAAATCACTTTTATGGGGACCGGAGGATTTCATTATGCCCCTTAATCATTCACCCATTCATGCATGCAACTGCCTCCCCACCATTTTGGTGGGGTAATTAAACTAATAATTAATCAACTTTTCATTATTCCATGTGCTTCATCTCATTTCCGTGCTCAATGACTAGGCTTGATAAGTCTGATACTCTGATATATTACTCAACTTGATTAATGACTCATTTGTTTAAGCTTAACCAAGTACTCTGATTCTGTTTCAAGCAGTGAGAAACAATTTTGCTGATTGCAGAATGTTTCCGGCACAAGCTCTTGTATAAGACTCCCATCCCATGAAAAAGGCTCTAATTTAAGAGATAAGTTTCTTTAGATATCTCTAATTTGGATTCTCCTTGACAAAGTAAAAAAAACAAAAGGATATCTCTGCATCTTCTTTAGACTGCTTTCATGAAGTGGAAAATCAACTAGCTCTAGATTTGGTCGTCTCGATTCTCGCCTCAAAAGGAAGTCCAAAAGTCGCCAAAGATAAAATAGCAATAATAAGAACTCATCACATTGAAGTTGCCTACAAAGAATAATCACATCGAAAATGACAATGCTTTAACTATAATTTGTTAGTTCATGTAGGCCGAAAATCGCGGCAAAATTGTCTCCCTGTTCTTTGGGATGAATTTTAATTATATATAGCTTCGGAAATCACGTTTATGTTGTGAGATCGAGGAGATTGTCGAATAAGAAGATGCTAGAAATTTTTGTAAAGAAATGCTTTGCGGAAAGCTAAATGAGTGAATGCTCATCCAGATGAACATAAAATTGGGATATGATCATCTTATGTGAAGTGACTAAATAAAGAAAACACTCGAGAAAACATCAGCTTTTACTGAGTCTTGAATTCAGGGTCCAGAAGACTTTGTCACACTAGAAAAGTATAATTCTCAGGAAGAAGGAGAACTTGTTAGGCATCTGCTGACTGCTGTAATATGCAGCTTTTAAATTAATGAACAATTTGATGCGGTCTTAAGCTCTGAAACCGAAAGTTTAGATCCATGTAATCTTTCAAACATTTGTAGATCTTGTGGGGGACATATCTGTTCAATATGTGAATCATGTGATCATTTTCCATTGATGTCTAATTGGTTTTCGTTGTGCAAGGAACTTTCGAAGTGCTACATCAAAGAATTAGGTTCGAAAAATATCAAAGTGGTAGCTGTCATTCTAAATTGAACAGAAAACATGTTGGAACTTGGGGAAGGTCTATCATATTTAGGTGATTGATGATGATGGATGACAGGTCCTAAAACATAGGCCTAGAACTAATAGCACACGTTCAGAAATAAGAAGAACACAACTCATTATAGGAAGCTAAAAATGGAAAATTACAAAATGAATATCAAATCTGTCCAATTAATAATAAAAATACAGCTAAATCTATGCAATTACAAATAAATATATGAGAAAGAAATCAACACTAATTTGCTGCCATGTTTATTGTTGCCTTAATTTTGACTGATCTTTAATTTGACCCATATATGCTCTTGCATCAAACTCCCCAGCTGGTTGGAAAGAATCCGTCCTCGAATTCAAGCCATGGATTAGGGAGAATCCTGGCAAAATGCAATGGTCCAAATCATGGTCAATTCTTTAGCTTGCAATTGGAATAGTCCATTCCAAATTAATAAATATTTGGAATACCTTCCTAATCTTGGCTTGAGAAATTTGGTTTTTGCCAACCCAAAACTTTTACCATCATTCTTCATATGATTGGCAATATCAACTACTATCTTGAGAATTTGAAAATTGAACACATTAAACCCAACAAAATCAACGGATCTGTGAACTTTTATTTTGTAGGTAATGCCTCCAAAACCCACATTTGTATTACTCTCTTCCAAGATTGAATCCTACCCCTGCCTAGTTTTTGGAAGTCCAAGAATCCAAGATTGAAACCCACGTTGGCATCACAAATATGACCACGTACGGTTAGGGTTCATATCACCAATCGTCTCACCAATATCAATTTTTTCAATACTCATACACAGGTAAAGGTCTTCCACTTCAATTGCTGGTACAATAGCTTCAACGACTTGGATAATTGGATCAATTTCTTGCATGTACATTGTAATATTTCCTACAGCTAGCTCAAACTCTTTATCAATAATATTGCTACCATGTTCGCCTCCAAACAATTTCCATCACAAATCTGATCATCACAATTGCCACAACAAGCCTCACAAAAACATTCATAAATTGGTGGTAAACTGAAATCCACAAAACCATCTTTTTTTTCCTTTTTCAAATTATTATTAACTGTTGTAAAACAACAGTAAAAGAATTTGAAAGAGGGAGAGTTTAGACACAAAGGAAATGGGTTCAAATCCCATTAATGCTTCTGGCATTTCGTATAGGTAATAAATTGGGTAAATGCTTCTGGCATTGTAGTAATATTAAATAGGAATCATACATATCAATGTGTCATGATATATGTCAATCAAATCCAAAAACATGAATAAATATATACGACAGATATATATGTATCAACCAAATAAATTAATAAAGTAAATTTGGGGTTCATGCATCATGGTGATTGTTCATATTCAATCAATATGCTCAATAAGCATGAATATAAAATTAGATTTTGGAAAGAAAAATATTTGATGAAGAACAGACGAATCTTTAGTTTATATGTGCAGAACTGAGAAGGTTGTCTTCTCAGCCAATCCAATAACTCAGGAGTTATTCGCCTCTTCTCTTGATTGAATGATGAACCACCTCTTCTCCACAACTCGCAATCTGAATCCTATAGCTTGTCGTGTTGATAACGTGTTGTAAAACGATAGTAAAAGAATTTGAGAGAGGGAGAGTTTAGACACAAAGAATGAAGTATGAGAAAAATGGAGTGATTCTATTCATCTCACAATGAGGTTTATATAGGAGTACCTCAGGTTTACAAAAAGGTAACTATTTAACGATTACATCAATCACTCGTCTGATTATAATCAATCAATCGCTAATTATATTCTGTTAATCACCAATCAATCTTAATTGGCGTATATCACGCAACACTAATTGCTATTACATGAATAGCCACATTAATATTTACAACACTCCCCCTTGGATATTTCATGTCAATAGTGTTGCCCCTGCTATGCGCTTCTAAGTTGTCTCATTAAAAACCTTGCCAAGTAATAAAAACCCTGTGGAAAAAAACAACCTTGGTCGAAAGAGAAAAAGAGCACAACGCGCTTGAGTGTGGATTAGCAGTATCACAGCTTTAGAGATACGTAGAGTCTTCTTATCAGCACCATAAGTAGGTAGTATGTCTACAAGAGGAATGCATTAGAGTTGCTACACCAAAACCTTGCCCAGTAAACCCAGTGGGAGAAACCCGTGGTCGAAGGAAAAAGATGAGCAAATGCATATATGTCAAATCAAAACATCTTCAAGATGTAGTATAAGTGGGGTGACCATGCTAAAGATGTGTCTCATCAAAACCTTGTCAGGTAACAAAACCCTGTGGGACAAAATAACCCTGGACGAAGGACAAAAAAAGTACACGATGGTCAAATCAGTATGCTTCAGGATACTCCCCCTGAAAATTACATGTTAGGTAATTCAGATAATTTACGTAGACCAATACCTTGTACATGCTTCTGGAATGTAGACTTTGGTAGTGACTTAGTAAAGAGGTCTGCACAATTGTCTTCAGATCAAATCTGCTTAACTTCAATCTTCTGATGCTCCTGTTGTTGCTGATTGAAGGAGAACTTCGGTACAATATGTTTGGTGTTGTCTCCTTTGATGAAACTCGCATTTATCTGCTCTATGTAAGCAGCATTATCCTCGGAGATAATGGTTGGTTCATCAGTGGTGGAATGCAGTCCACATGTGCTTCAAACATGCTTTGTAACGGCTCTTAGCCATGTACATTCACATACTACTTTGTGAAGAGCTAGTATCTCAGCATGATTCGAAGAGGTAGCAACAAGTGTCTATTTCATAGACCTCCAAGAAATTACAGTATTCCCAATGGTAAAGATATAACCAGTTTGGGAACGTGCCTTGAGCGGGTCTAATAGATAGTCTATATCAGCATATCCAACAAGGCGAGCATCATTCCGAGGATCAAGGGGGTTTGATCCATTCCTTGATGCATAGGGATAGAATAAGCTCATATCTGTCGTACCTCTAAGGTAGCGAAAAATGTCTTTTATGCCATTCCAGTGGCGGCATGTTGGCGCAGAGCTATATCTAGCTAACAAGTTCACATCGAATGAGATGTCCTATCTAGGGCATTGAACCAAGTACAATAATGCGCCTATTGCACTTAGATATGAGACTTCTAGCACCAATATCTCTTCGTTATCATTTGCAGGACGATACGGTTCTTTCTAGACTTCGGACGACCATGGGTGTGCTTGCTTTTATCCTCATTAAAGCATCTTAACATCTTCTAGATGTAATTTGGTTGATGGACCAAAATTTCATCTGCACACTCCTCGGGCTTCAGGTCGAGACAATAATTTGCTCTCCCAAGGCCTTTCATCTCAAATTCTGACTTCAGGTGCTTTGCGGTTTCCTTGATCTCTTCAGGAGTATCAATCAAATTCATGTCTTTGACATAGACCACACAATTGCTAACCTGGAACTTGTTTCCTTAATAAACACGTATGGGCATAGTTTATTATTCACATATCCTATCCCGATCAAATATTCACTTAGACGGTTATACCACCTCCGTCTAGATTTTTTCAATCTATAAAGTGAACGCCTCAAAACTAATGAAGAGCGTGTTCCGTGGTCTAGAACTATTTGCATCGAGTATCATAAGTCCTTCAGGAACTTTCATGTACATCTCTATATTATGATCCCCATAGAGATAAGCTACGACCACATTCATAAGCTGCATATTCAGTTTTTCAAAAAACTACCAAACTGAAAAGGTAGCAGAACATTTTGACGTCCATTACAGGAGAATACGCCTCCTCGTAATCAATCACAGGGCATTGAGAAAATTCTTGCGCCACTAGACAAGCCTTGTGTATCACAATCTAGTTTTTCTTATTACGCTTCCTTACAAATACCCATTTAAATTCTACGGGTTTAACATGGGGAGGTGTAGGGACAACAGGTCCAAACACCTTTCTCTTTATCAAGGAATCTAATTCGACCTGAATTGCTTATTTCCTTTTTTGGCCAGTCGTCTCTTCGTTGATATTGATCAACAAAGCAAGGTTCGAGGTCATCGCTTTATAGTTTCGGTGGCCACCGCAAATATAAACATATCATCGATAATAATCTCATTCTGATTTTAAATCTCACTAAATTTACCAAGATTTCTCTATTCTCGGGAGTGGGTTCAAATGTTGGAGCGTCCCCCAACATGGTCTCTTCTAGGATGTACCCATAATCCTGATTTATCTCATGAGATGAATCGGTTTGAGATAGCGATGTCAAGAGGATTCGTTTGTGCCAAGTTTACCCTCTTCTAGGGATAAGGATCCTTCGAACCTAATGGTCTACCTCACTTCTGGGTAGCAACATATGACTGGTTAGCCGCCATGGTCGTACCTTGTCCATCTGGGACTACACATCCTACAGGGACTTCTATCCTTGCAGACACATTTGCAGCAGGTATATATGATCTCATCACTTTTGCTAGATCAGAGAAAGTATCTAGCATATTGTATTCTTATACTCTATAGATCTAGAATTGTCCGCACTTCACTATTTTTGTGCGGTTTGGGGATCAAGATGAGACATTGTGGGGACATTCCATGTTAATACACGTCGTTCATCAGGAACGGTGACGTTCTTATCTCCCCCTAACGACGGGAAGACTGTCTCATCAAAGTGACAATCCGCAAATTTAGCGGTAAAGAGATCGCCTGTCAAAGGCTCTAAAGAGCATATAATGGATGGGACTCATAATCGACATGTATGCCCATCCTTTGTTGAGGACCCAACTTTGTACGTTGTGACAGCACAATTGGCACGAGAACTGCATACCCAAATGCGCGTAAGTGCGAAACATCAGGTTCGTACCCAATCACTAGCTATAACGCAGAGTAAGGTTGGTAGCAATGGGCCTCAACAGGACCAACATAGCTGCATGCAAGATTGCCTAGCCCCACGCAAAAACGAGAAGCTTAGCGCGCATTACCAAGAGTCTATTTGCGAGACCATCTTGGGTGTGAACATAGGGAACTATATGTTCAGCATCAATCCCAAGGGATATTCAATAACATTGAAAGATTTTGATGTAAACTCTCTAGTATTATCAAGTCTTATAGACTTTATGGGATAATCCGAATGGTGAACCCTCAATTTCATGATCTGGGTGAGAGTTTAGCAAAAGCAACGTTTTCTTGTGGACAATAGTGTAACATGAAATCACTTTATCGATACATCAACCAAAACTATTAATATTTAACTGGCCCACATAGTGGTTGGATATATATGTCCACAAATTTCCCTTGCATTCTGTGCAGCAAAATGGTGGTGTATGTACTAGTCTTTGCATATGATGGTCTAGTATTAAATATTCTTAACAAGTATGGTATAGTGTGTCATTATATACAAGACCCTTATTTAGAAGGGGATGCACTTGCGATGAGTTGAGAATACGGTACATCATACTTTGACTTGGGTGTCCCAAAAGGTCATGTCATAGCAAGTAATTGCTTGAATTAGTTAGCTTCTAGCTAACAGATTTCAATTTCTCCAATGTACGCTTCTGGCCGTACACTCGGAGCTTATGCAAAGATATTCCACTCATTTTTCTCAATGGTTTCAACGTGGTAACCGTTGGTTCGAATATCCTTAATACTCAATAACGTTCTTCTGGAAAGTGGAGAATATAAGGCCTCATTGATGGTAGGTTCAATACCATTGGACAACATACAGTGGGTTTTGCCATAACCCTCTAACAGGTTGGATTGGCCTGATACGGTTGTCACAGAGATATGAATAGACATAAGTTTGAAAAATATCTCCGATCTGGGAGTATGGTGTGTGTAATAGCACTTTTAACCAGACAACAAACTTCCCCACTAGACATGCCTATTCATAAATTTAATTCAATGGATCACATGTATGAATAAGTTTATTGAATTAAATATATTCGAACATAACCACATTTTTATAATCCAAAATAATTGAAAACATAAATCACCAAAATCCGAAGATGTTTTATGCATTAAAATGAAATAGATATGGCACAAGGGGCCAATTATACCCATGTCTTCGAGTCCTAATCCTTAGTATGTTCAATAACTGCCTGAAAATCCATGATCTCTAATGTGGAATCAATAGAAAATGACCCTTCAATAAAGTTGGTATTTCGAGTTCCGCGACTGGCGTAATACTCATTTACTGCTTCGGTTATCGCACAGCAGGTGCGGGACCAGCAGTCAATTCCTCCACATCGATAACAAAGATTATGCTGATTTTGGTGGCAGCGGGGTATTCTTTTCCACTCTGGCTTGTTGGGCAAGGGCACTATAACATGGGGCCATGTTTTGGGCCGGTTATATGGGCCATTTATGGGCCCACATCTCTTTCCTTGTCTCGAAAGATCGAACTTTTTGTCCCTTCCACGGCCACAATTTCTCCTTTTGCGATTAGGTTTGCGATGAGTAACATCATTTGCTTCAAGCAAAAGTGTTGTTTAGGTACTGATGGGCTTGGCTTGATTATTCCTCAACAGGAGGTTGTTGTTCATTTAAGTGAGCAACAAAATAGTGATCAATTCTGAGAATTAGTAAAGTGCCTCTCCTTGTATTGTTTTGGGCAGATGGGCTTGTTCAATATCTTGCTAATCATGTCTTGCTTCAGGCAAGAAAATAGTCACTTGATGATTAAAGTACTCTTCCAGAGTGACTCAAAGAGTCTATGGATCCTCTTCATCGGATACTCAACTTGGAGTGCTTTCTCCATATGTTTTGTTATGAACATTATGACACTCGCCTTAAAAGCCTCAGTGAGGACATTGTCAGTATCGATTGTTGATCTCATCTTCTTTGTAGTCAAATGAATTTTCACATCTTGAGTCCACTTTAGATAGTTTCTTCCGGAAACCTCCAAAGCAACAAAGTCAAACATGTTGAGATTTGACATTTCTTACAGGAAAGGAACAAATAATATTACTGCTTTGGATAATATCATCCATAAGCAAGTAATGAGAACTTCAGGTTCTATAACATGGTATGAAAAATCAGATTAGACATGTAAAATCTACTGGTTTTATCATGTGTGGTGAATTTATGAAAGAAACTTCAAGTTTCTTAAATGGCATTATCGAAACTACAAGTTCGATTTATGTATGAACTATTGGTTCATTTAGAACTTCTAGTTTATTAGGTACCTGCATTTTCTACACATATATTCTAGTGCGAAAATTTAGACAAGTAACACAACAATATTGAATAGGGCAGATTAAAATAATATCTCACAAATTGGATAAATGAAAATCCCAAATCAATTGACATATTAATTGCATGCTAGTAATATAACATATTAATTATCACACAATTATGTGAATAATGCTTCTGGCAATTAATTACACATATTAAATATGGTGAATCTATTTACAATATCAAATCATTTTTCCTTTTATTTGATTCTGCTGGACCAAAGGAGTGGGCTTGATAGTGAAGCCTACGGGGCTTAGTTTGCGAGCTCGTGACCTAGGCTTTCATGCACTAGTCAAAGAGTATGTGAGGCCTGCTGGGATGCTAGGTCCTGCACAGGGAGAGTGGGTCTACTGGGCTCAGGCTGGTCTGCCAAGTAAAAAGTTATTACTCAACCCTTTAGGTAACTCCAATTGAATACGACCAGGTAAGGAAGGATGAGGTTTAGGTGGAGCGAGGCTCACTTAAGTACACGGCCTCATCTGAACCTTGCCTAGACATCGCATCCAACTGGATGAGCCTAATTTGAGAAGATTCATAACTTTTGTCATGGCAACATGTGGTGAGCTTCTGTTTTGGCCTTGCAACTTGGCCCTGAGCTTCTGGCTCGAATTTTTTTGTTGTGACTTTGGGCTTGATTTGAGCTTCTAACTCAGCCTCTATTAATATTCACAATTATAACATAACCAAATTCAATATATGTTATTAAATAGTAACATAAATAAATTAATGCAGCGGTTATGTACCTAAGGAAATGGGCTCAAATCCCATTAATGCTTCTGGCATTTCGTATAGGTAATAAATTGGGTAAATGCTTCTGGCATTGTAGTAATATTAAATAGGAATCATACATATCAATATGTCATGATATATGTCAATCAAATCCAAAAACATGAACAAATATATACGACAGATATATATGTATCAACCAAATAAATTAATAAAGTAAATTTGGGGGTTCATGCATCATGGTGATTGTTCATATTCAATCAATAGGCTCAATAAGTATGAATATAAAATTAGATTTTGGAAAGAAAAATACTTGATGAAAAACAGACGAATCTTCAGTTTATATGTGCAGAACTGAGAAGGTTGTCTTCTCAGCCAATCCAATAACTCAGGAGTTATTCGCCTCTTCTCTTGATTGAATGATGAACCACCTCTTCTCCACAACTCGCAATCTGAATCCTAGAGCTTGTCGTGCTAATAACGTGTTGTAAAACGATAGTAAAAGAATTTGAGAGAGGGAGAGTTTAGACACAAAGAATGAAGTATGAGAAAAATGGAGTGATTCTATTCATCTCACAATGAGGTTTATATAGGAGAACCTCAGGTTTACAAAAAGGCAACTATTTAACAATTACATCAATCACTCGTCTGATTACAATCAATCAATCGCTAATAATATTCTGTTAATCACCAATCAATCTTAATTGGCGTATATCACGCAACACTAATTGCTATTACATGAATAGCCACATTAATATTTACAACATTAACTGAAAAGTTAAAGATAGTATTTGAACCTTTATAGTCGAAACTAATCGGTTCCACCTTTTCGTCCGACTCACACAACAGAGCACAGTGATGAAAATGGCCAACGTCTCCCTCCCCGTCGGAACACTCACCATCTTGGTATGAGGTTTCGATGCAAGTGACACCCTGATAAACGTTTCTCTCCCTGTCGGAACACTCACCGTCTTGGCATGAGGTTTCGATGCAAGTGACACGCTGATAAACATGTCTCTCCCTGTTACAAGTCTTACCTCCTTGGTGTTGAGTTTCGATGCGATTGATACGTTCTACAAGTTGTTGAATTGTCTTCTTGATTTCCTCCATGTCGTTGCTATGACGACCCTCCATTCGAGAACCTCTCCGATCAAGCCTGCTTCAAACTATGGAATCCACCACGCTCTCACCAAAACTCTGATACCAAATTGATGGGGGACGGGTCCTAAAAAATGGGCCTAGAACTAATAGCACACGTCATTGAAATAAGAATAACACAACTCATTATGGGCAGCTGAAAAGAGGCTATATTTTCATTATGATGTCAAAAAAGCTCCCTTGCAAAGATGACAAACTCTTGCTTAAATAGCATAAAAGTCTAATCAAGATAAGGAAAAGTAATAAATGGAAAATTACAAAATGAATATCAAATCTATCCAACTAATAATAAAAATACCACTAAATCTATGCAATTACAAAAAAATATATGGGAAAGAAATCAACACTAATTTGCTGCCATGTATGTTTATTATTGCCTTGATTTTGGCTGATATTAAAGTCACTTAATTAACCCATATATGCTCTTACATCAGATGAGATGCTCTTTGAGTCTGTCCAAATCATTTGATGGTAAATGTGAAACCATTTCAGACATTTTAATTAGAAGGGAGGATCTTCTTCAGTCAAACAAAAGCTTAACTGGTGCAAAACTTAAAGGTTGTCATTTTACACATCAACAAGCAACAACAATACCCTCTAACACAAAATCTAGGCCAGGCACGAAGTCACAAACCTTACTAATACCATGTCACATGTACATATAACCCCTAAACTCACTTGCACTAGATCTAGGGCTCTTTGGCAGCTGCGGCCGCCCTGTGTTTAGCAGCAAAGCGATTAACCAGAGCCAGTGCGTTGCTAGTGACCTGAGCAACATTATTGACCCTTCTTCTTATAGCAACCTTGATATTTCCATCCATAACACGACCTGAAAACCCATCAAGACAAGTGGTCTCATCAGTGAGTGCAGCACTAACCCAAGTCTGCACATTGCTCATGTGCCACATGAACTCCTGACCAAAGGCCCGACCGGTATGTCCAAGCTCCCTCACCGACTGGCCAAGCCGGTCCACGCCATCCCCCATGTTCTCTATGCAGTCCTTCACAGCGCTGTACTCCCTAGGCTTGATCCCCCTGACTTTAGTCAACTTGGCCACAAAGGATTCAGCTTTCCGCACCCGGGATAGGCTCACTGCCAAAGCAGTCTGAGCTAGCTGTCTTTCACTCTGTCGAATCGAGCGTGCATAACCTGCAAGGCATTGAACACAAAGAGCTGGATACTGGGTTGCTCTGCATGAAGCTTCGATGAATTTAGTGGAACTTGAGTGTCTAGGAGGGGTTGAGTGTGCTTTACCAACCAGGCAAACAACATGGAAGAGAACTAGTAAGGAAATCAAACCAAGTCTTGCCATGTTTGCTAAGGATATAGGAGATGAAGGATTTCAATGAGGGTATTGAGAGTTTTATAGAGAGAATTAAGAAGGGTTTAGTCTTTCTTTTGGAGATATGAAATAAAAGTGGTCACATGCCTACTTTTCTCTTGAGCTACTTGTATTGCTTTCCGTTTTCTCATCCCTCTTTATTGTTCTTTTACTTTTTCGAACTCTGTTTGGTTCCAAGGAAGTTAAGCTCACCAGTTTTCTTCTGATATGTACCGTAATGGAGTAAATGTAGGCCTAACCCTTTGCAACCCCAAAGCACCTAATCTATGTACTTTATTACATTAATTTGAACAAATTATTTGAGATTTGGCCAGTAGGCATATGATCTAGAAATAATTTAGTGTTGAGATACTGTTAAATGGTCCAAGTAATTAGTCTGACTTCCACCTTATGCTGTTATATGGTCTAATGAATAACAAGTACAATTAGTGAGATGATAACTAAATACGGAACTACTAACACAGGGAGATTAGGTAGAAACTATCGATAATATCCAAGGATGTAAAGCAATATTTGCATCTCATGATACAGAAAAATTACTCAGACTAAATCAGAACTTGCTTAAAACCCTCATACATAATTAGTATAATAGTATAAAAACATAGGCTGGTTCTGAATGCACACACAGAAAAGTGATGATATGTCAAGTAAAAGTATGAGGCTCATTGTTTAGATCCAGCTTAGGTCACTACTCTCTAACTTGAGGCAGACCGTCCACTAAGGTTAGGCACTTGCTGGAAATAAAATATACCAACGATTCTGGTTTTTTCATAATTCTATATTACATCGAATCTAATTGACTCATAGTTTTACTACATTTCCCCAAATACTTTTCTACTGGAGCCAATTAAGTAATGACTGAGACGCATGGAAGATCCGCACTCAGTAAAAAGCCGAATGACCGCACACAAAAAGGACAATCTAGTATTTCATGCTTGAAAACCTAGCTGAGTCCTTGTGCCTGGATAATCAGCTAAACAGTTTGAGTGTATCTACCAAAGTTAGAATGTCTGTTGTTCTTGCACCTAATTTTAGAGGAAGAAGACCAATGCTTACAGTACTGAGTCCCCTTCCATGTTTCAAGAACAGACTTCCCAGCCTCGAAGAGCATCTATATGATATGAGAGAATGCTTGGCATTAGCAAACATGTTAAAGAAAGCACTCAGTCCTGACATTGTACTACTGGCATGTCACTTTTTGCCTCTCGAGTGCTTTACAGAATAGTGACCACTTCTCAACCAAATATTCAGTGACCACTTTCTCGGATCACTGCTTCTCAAGGACTCAAAGTTCAAACCCCATTGTTAGTTTCTCATTTTAATGAACTTATCAGCTAAATAATATGACAGCGTAGAAACAAAGGGAAAAAATATATATATATATATACACACTATTGAAAATGGAATAGGGAAAAAACCAACAGAACAACTTTTAATGATTCCTTGCTTCTTGGTATTTCAAATGTGTGGTATCTAGTTATGTTCTGTAGCCTTCTATTCTCTAAACTTTCTGTTGTCGTCAAGTCTAATCCTTTCTTTCAAATCACTTTATCCAAATGAAGCCTAATAGACCATGATATTACACTCGACGCTATGTATTCCCTTCCTTTTTTGACAATAAAAGGTTGTTCCTTTTTGAAAAATTACCACCTGAATGAGCCCTATTGTCTCATCCTACCAGATCCTAGACACTGGCCTAACTACTGTATCATTATCTTTTGTTCTCATGATTCTGTGTTTTGAGATTATCTTTGTATAGAGATCTAGATTCTAGAACATCACTATATGTATAGTATTCCAAGTCTTAAGCATGTATTGATACAAAAGTATACTCGATGTTTACGCTTATCTTGTTCTTTTATAAAGAAAAACATAATCTATCGAATTTAGTGTTGCAACACAATATAGACAGATCAAACTATCAAAGTTGCCAAAATTTCGTCTAAAATACTCATTAGGCACATAATATGTACCAACTCATCATTAAACTGTCATGTACTTGAGAACAGCTCCACGAAGCTTTTCCATGAAGTCCGCTGCTTGCTTCTGCAAGTCATAAGTTAACATTGAAATAAATCTACTGACTTGGTTCACCATTGATGCAGTAACTGAATAAGATTTAACAGCAACTTTTTGTGTGTTTTTATGTTCTTGTTCCAAGACCTACACGACTGGTATATAGGTCAAGTGGACAGTGGTTGCTACATAAAGAAGACTTTTACCTGATTACTCTATGATGAAGTTAAGAACATTGAGAAGTTGGCAGGGGGTAAAAATGAGGACTGAAATATGTTTTCTTCCACTACGTTTAAACCACCATATCATTTTGCAGTGGGCTAAGTGATTATGAGCTAGTGTCTCCTTGCACATTCTATTTTCATTTGTGGTACCTTCATTAGAAGATCTGTTACCCCAAGTTTCATGATTAGTATTATTTATATGTGGCATAAAGCTAGTACGTAATATCACGTTCAGGCGAAGATGGTGTGTTTTATGAGGTATTCTGAAGCCTCAAACTTGGAAAGGCAAACAATACCATGAGATCCATAAACTATATGGGGAAATCTGAAGATTCTTTCCCGAGACGATTACCTGGTTACCCTGCTGTGCACTTGCTATGTTTTCATCAAGAATTGTCAACAAGGATCTATTAAGTTCGTTGCTTTCAACCATCTCCAGTAACTGCATTGTCAAGAATAATGAACTTAGTTGAGCAACACAGTACAAAAGTGTTCATCAACTTCAAAGTCGATGAGTGAAAATAGCATCACGTACAGTTTCTTTGATATTCTTTGATGACAAGATTTTGGTCAGACTTTCCTTGGCTTTAACGAGGTCAATTTGCATTTTATCATACGCTTCTGTAACAGAAAACGCGGAAAAAAAATTGGCAGTTTCAGTAAGCATGCAACAACGAGGTGAACTCTTCATCATCAAAGTGCGTGGACTTTAACAAACCTGTTCCTTCCTGCAGGGCTTTCTGCAATGCTTCCAGCTCAATCAACCTATCTTCCATATCCTAAACGAACCACCATCAAATGCACACTGTCAATCCATTATTCAAGTTGTGCAGAAATTGACCGCTAAAGTATAGTTTCAGTAACGAACCTGAGTTTTTGAAACCGCAAACCGTAGCTGACCTATCTCAAATTTTAGGTGCGAGAAAAATTCCTTGTTCAATCTGTACATAACATATTTAATATGTTAAAGAGTAAAAATTTGATGTGTTCTTCCATTTTTCATACGTATACGTATTCCCAACATTCACATTTTCAAGAACGTTCATAAGGGAATGGATTCAAATCACCAACCTTGGCCTCAACCTCGAAATCTCGAACTCAATCTCCCTAGCTTCAGTATCAAGAAAGTACTCGATCAACCCCTCCGCAGTATCTGGAGCTACTCGAGACTTAACAGCAAGCAAACAAAGACACAAAACCACAAAACAATCACAAACACAGTAAAATAATATTTATTTACTTCAAAACTGAGATACCAAATTAATCAAAATTCAAAACCAGCTTCTCAAACTCACTTCTCTGACAGCTCGACGGCGCTCTTTTTCTTCAATGACTTGGCGCTCGAAGGCTTCTCGAGCATCGGAGTCCTTTTCGAGCCGTCTCTGGAACTCTTTTCGGGCTATGTGGCCGGTCTGCGGCGGCCCGAGTATACCTTCTGGATCCTTCCTTGGTTTAGCAACACCATTAAATTCGAAAAAAAATTCAAGACTTGATAAAAAGAAGGATGTATGGTTTTGAAATTGGAGAAGGCAGATCGAGTTTGAAGGTTACCCAGGCGACGCAGGAAATCCTTGTGGGCCTGAAACGGCGGAGTGTCGGCTTTGAAAGTAAGGCGGAGCTGGTGGTGGCGATGCCAATGCTTAGAGCTGCCATTGGTTTTTGATTTTTGAAGCTCTGCTCAGCCTCTGGTTTTTGCTCTGTTTCGGATTTGTTATCCCACTTATCCCCTTTGGGTGGCAGAGAAGGTAAATATAGCTTTATGTGTGGCGGGAAATGCAACGGTTATCTGAGTAATTTTGGGCCGGTTACGTGCGGAGTTGCAGACATTGAAGGCCCAAGCACGAAGCGGTCGGGCTTTTTGGGATCGGCGGAATATGGTGCTGTTTTTGGCGATATTGATGCTTGTTCTAAGAAAGTGAAATCCGCATTCCTTATTTTACAATCCACATTATTTTTTTAGTACTTAAATTTTGATTTTAGTATTTTAAATTTTGTCTTTTAATAAGTGCACCGGAAATTCTGGTGGTTATTGATGCTATATGGGAGGCTAGGGTTGTGGAGAGGAGGCGTATATAGCTCAAGGTAATGTCTAAATCTGTGGTCCATCACGTGAACACCTCTAACTGATCAATTTATTGGGGCTTTTAATTTTTTTACTTTAGACGACAATGTAACTCCCCACCCCACCCCATCCCTAATGTCAGTGAGATTTGAACTCGTGACCTCCACAGTGTTAGTTAGGCTAGCTAACCAACAGGTCACGGCTCACCGATGGGGTTTTTAAGAGCTTGGACGAACTATTTGAGACATATTAACAATGTGTCAATTCATATTTTCATATTTTTTCGAAAAAGTAACTAAGTGAAAATGTTTTTACAACTTTTAGGGATTATAATGTCGGTATGTCATTAGTGGTTTTTTTTTTTTTTAATGTTTTTGTGTGATCTCCCCCTTCTATTTTTGTTGCTTCATTCTATGGCAAGGACTTGAGTGACTTCCTAACTCACTTGTCGTCTTTCTTTGCCATTCTTAAAAGTGGGTTACGGAGATTTTGTTTATTTGTTTGTTTTTTTTTTTTTTTGTTATTTTGTAGTTGAGTTAAGGCTTCATATTTTACGTAGTGTGATAAACTTTTTCTTGATTATTAATAGATATAGACTCTTCCGAGTCATTATTTTTATCTTTCAAATAGAAGGTAGATGTGTTCATTCTAGTTCAAAATGGAGAAATGTCAAACAACTCTTAAGCAAGCTGTCTAATTAATAAAGGGTTTTTGTCCATTTACCTAATGGTATAGGTTAGCATAACCTGTAAAACCCAATCATGTTACCTAACGAGAGACCTAACGAGAGAATTAGGTGAATTTAGTGCAAGTATGAGTATCGATTGCTTACAAGATAGCAACTCTCACCTAAGTTTAGAACGTCTAGTAATTTTGGGACGTCTCAAGCTTGAAGAATAGCATAACTTCAAAGTTGGCCAAGAAAAACAAACATTAAATTTTAAAATTTAGTCGCACAAGCGCGTTTCCTAAAGAAAAAAAAAATGACTTCTCCTTCAATCAAAAGATAAACTTCAAAATTACGCAGCGAGATCATCGTTAATCGTTTTCTGCTTTTCAATCTTGTTTGATCGTTTCTTATCCAACTCTATGCCAGCTAACTTCATTATCAGCCTGCTTTGTTCTTTCTCTATTCTCACGGAAGCATTCAAATCAAAACTTGAAACTACAACTCATCGAGCAAAATAAAATCAAAGCTTGAAACAAGAAAACAATAATTCTTCAACAAGCATTCAAAGTAATAATACATATGATCACGACAAGAAAACAAGAAGACATCCACATTTCAACAAGACTGTTGCTCGCTTTCTTACACAACTTTGTCTATCACTATTCTTTTGGTTCCTTATATGTTAGGGTCGCAGTAATTCTTCGTTCACAATCTATCCGCCTAGAATCATTGACCGCCTACTTTCAAAGTTCAAATCCATCATAATCCTATGTGAAAGCGTTGATCATTACAATGCTGTCTTCCCTTTTTTTATGATTCATTTTTGTTTCATCTATTTTTTACAGATTACGACCTTCTCTCTCATTATGTGCAAAACTCCAAGGTGAAACCATAAGTGCCAACGGTGAGAATCAAACCTAAATGTATGGTTTGCCCAGAATATTTCAACATCTTCGGTCACGAACTATATATGCCCGTATGATTTGTTGGCAATTAAACCAAGCCCATTATTATCTACTTAGTATTTTTGAATTGTCTAGAGTTTTCTAGTTTGTGAACCTTTGATATTCCAAGATAGTTGGTAGTTGAGTTTTAATGTTTCAGTCTAGAGACTTCATGTAGTACTCTTTTGATAATCTGTGATGAGACTCCCAATAAATAGGATAATTAGTTTTGTTGTTGAAGTAGAACTGTAGAAGTCATTGAGATATCAATGAAGTTTTCTCTATTTTTTCTCTTGGTTAGTTAGTGTTTGGTGTGAGTCGTTTATTGTGTTTCCATCAACTACGGTGAACATATTCCCCGCAACTACTTGCTTCTGTTATTTTTGAGTTTCTACACAATTCATGGTGAATCAACCTAACGGAAAAGACACTTTATGATGATCAATCTCTAAGGATACCTACTCAGTACAACTTAATTAAGGATGAATTCTTATCATAAGAACCCTAAATCACTGCATGTAAACACTACTTCACTATAAAAACTAAAATCTAATCTTTATAATTTAGAGATTTCACTAACTTCATCATTGAAGGGAACAATGGTGCATTCATCTTCTAAAAATTTTGTTTCGTTTAATAGCAAGTTATCTTTGTCTAATTAAAAGGGTGAAGAAATCCGGCAAAAACATGCCGCTTTACAAAAGTCGATCATCTACTCGTACATCATTGACCAGAAACAACATTAATTTTCTTAATTCAATCACCCAAAAAAAAAAAATTAAGAGAATTATTGGTCCTACTTGTCATAAATGAAGTGACAAAATGTCCTAATCATTCTCTTACGTTAAGTGACAAGTTGCCAGCTGGCTTAGTCTCACGTCCTGGTTGAGCGAGGCAATGACCTAAATTATCATTTGCATCCATATGTAGACAGAGATGGTATTGGCAGGCAGGCAGGTACTACCTCGTCAAATGCTGACTTCGTCTTCCTCGATCGAGTGTTAATCTTCTAAGCACGTAAGCGGCCGGAGCCCGACAGCAGGAAGGCTAGCTAGGTTACAATTCCCAGTCTTATATTCACATTTCACAGTCGCATGCACACGAACCGTACCGATGCGGGTTTTGTTCTGTTGCTTTGGGGATCCGAGTCATTCATGAGGAAATGATTCCTTTTATTACCTGTGTAATCCAAATCAGTTTGAGATCGACATCAAACAATGAGAACATAAGAAATACATAACCTAATAAAGTATTTTATATGCTTGATCTGTCTAAAACTGAGCTAGGATCGGATTGATTGTTTGAAAACCGTTTTCTGTTCATTAGTGTTCGCCGTCGTTAATTTGAAGGGAAAAAAAAAACCATATTTATTTGGTAATCATCCAACTCTCCAACTACTCTAGGACGTGTGCAGGGTGGAATTAAATGAAGCATGTGGGTCCAACGATTAAATGAAGGCCAACTTCTAAGTAGTTGTACAAGATATAGCTGATTCAGTTGAGATGTAGACAAATGTTCGGGGAGGAGCCCCCTCAGGCCGTATATTAGTTCCGCCACTGGACACGTGTGATGGTGTCATTAGTTGTTAACATAATTTGTTTAATTAAGTATACTAGTCATCTTCTCTTAAAATAATGAGTTGCAGATTCCGAAGAAAATTCATACATAGAAACACCAAATAATACGTTGACAGTTCAAATCTATACCATCCGTGCATATGTCAAACACATCATATGCATAAATCAAGTGGAGTATTGTCAATCCAATGTTTATCCCTCTAATTGAAGTCCGATAAATTTGATTATGTTGTGCATTTTGAGAGCAATGAGAGTTGGTCGCCAATTCTATATGGCGTTTCAAAATCATTTAATTTAAGTGTGATTCAATATGATAGACAATCATTTATTCAATCACCTAATGATTCAAGTAAATATCAAAAAGTACATATAAACAATAACTATACATACATCTACATACGTGTAAATTTTTTTTTATCATTGAATCAATTGTTAAAACATATATGATTTCATAAAACGTGATGTTTATCATGTATTGCCGTACTGGTGTATTGTAGAATAGTTTCACATACACATTCTACTATTTTGGGAAGAAAGTGTTGCCTGTCTCATTGCATTCTCTTTGCCCCTCCCTAGCTAGCTCCCTTATTCTAATACTTTCCTTCAAAAATGCTGGCAAAATTAGACTTCCCCTATTACCAAATGCTACATGAGTTAGAATATTATTTTCTGTTTCGATGCAAGACCTCAATTAAGGGGAAAATATGTTTAAAAAAAAAATGGTCCAAATTTTACGCATGTCCTCTCTATTTTCCGATTGTTACATTTACCTTTCTGTGTTTATTTGTCCAAATTTCCACAGAACTTCTACATGATGCCAAATTTGCATGTGAACCTGAGAAGCATTCAACATCACAATACTGCTCATATATCAGCTAAATGAAGCGATCATAACCGTGCCATCAATCACGCTGAATATGCATAATCTAATGCCCCAAGTAATGTTCATTATTAACGCCATTGGAAATTTGGTGGTGAAGCCAAAAGAAAAAAATTAAAAATTTATTATATATCAAAATTTTAATAAAATAATAATTTAGAAAAAATTTTCAAACTTAAAATATATTAAAACTTTGAAGTTTAAAGCTATAAGAAAGAATAGTGTTAATATTAAAAAAAAATTAAAAAATATATATCTCTAATGTTGTAGACACAAGCAAGCCCCTGCCACCCGGGCAAGTTGGCTTTCAGCTATATTCTGGCTATAAATGTTATCTAGCAATAACAACAGACTTGGACTTGTCTTAGCTTGCCAATTAACTCAGTTGTCATTTCGAGACTCTCTGTAAAATTTAAAATTTGAGTTACATACAATAAATACAGTGTAACGTTTTTACCAATCTCAGTACTGCCTCAACCAGATTGTGTCCTGCCCTACTTAAAAATCGGAAATCAAGTGAAGGTTTCTTTGGTTCAAAGTTGTTCACATTTTTTTTTATCATCCACATTTCTCTTTATTCTTTAGAGCAAGTTCACCCGTAGTCAAGAAAAGGTAAAGTCGAGAAGTCAAGAATTCGACCAGTCAAGTTACTATTCACTGCCACTGGACATGAGTTTCCACCAGTTTTTTTTCTTGACCGGTCAAAACTGTTCATCGATTTTAACTGTTCATACAGCTTAAAGGACCGTTGGAATCAAATTTCTCCTCATACAACGGCTGCTGGACACGTGGCGCAGTGCCAGACAGGGACGAATGGTTCCCTGTCTGGCACTACAGGATAAAATCGTGACCCCCACGCGGAAAGGCGACTTCTGCTTCTTCCGTGCAGTCCACTCTCTTCTCCAGCCCGTCTGGTAAGATGGAGTCAGTGGCTGACGTCAGCCACGTGGGGGGTGGGCCGAGCTGGAGCGTTTGCTTGACTGGTCAGGAGTTTAGTCAGGGCCTTGCCCTTTTGTTTCGCCTTGGTCATGCAAAGCCAAGTTTTGGATGGTGAAGAATCCATCGGTGGAAGATGAAAATTCCTTCAGCTGGGCAACACATCATCAATTCTGAGCTGGTGCTCGGTCAAGTAGAGACCGGTGGACTTGCCCTTATTGTTCCTGAACCACCAAATAAATAATCAACTACTTTAATTAATACTGGCCTGTTCATATTTTAGAATTTTTTTTTTTTTTTTTGGGTCTGCTCTTCATATTTTAGATGGGAGAGGATCCTCTCCTGAGCTAGTTTTCTAGCTGAGCTTCCTGACCTTTTCACCATTAACTGGCACGTGTCCAAATATACATCCAACGGCTCCTATGTTATATTGTACTTATTTGACCCTTTGCAGCTTAATCCAACGGTTGTAACAGGACCAAAACATTCTCACTCTCACTGCTGCTCTCTTTTCTTCTTCGTCTTAATCAACTTCAGTCTTCCACCTCCATTCCACTGAATGGATCTCTTTCTTCATGATCATTCTGATATTTTTTATTTTCTTCCTTGCTCTGTTCCATTTCATACAGACCCAAAAAATAAAAACAATCCTTGAGTTCTCAAGAACACGGGTAACTGAGATTGAACCTCAACCATTTGAGATTGAACCTCAGTAATCCAAATCTCATTCTGATTTGATTTGTTTCTGTTTATGAGAAAATAAACCAATTTCTGGGTAAAATCTGAGATTGAACCTCAACTCATCATCAACATAAAATCAAACCTTTGGTAAAACTATAATCCTTCAATTCAATCCATTGAACCTCAGCAAAATCAATTCTAAATGAGAATTGAATCTCAGATTTCACCCTTGGCATTCACTCTTTTCTCTTCTTGCCCAAGTACCCAGACCAAATTAAGGTTGTATTTTCAATTAAATATCAACCGGAATCTCTAAGAAATAGAAGATGAAAATTGAATCTTTTGAGGTTGTTCTTTCGAGACCTGGGTTATCTACTTTGTTTTCTATTTGATTCTCCAAGGGGTTGTGAATGGGAATTCGAAGCCGGAGCAGGTGCAACAACATGGCGGTTATGGGAGCTCTGAGTCTCTAACCACATATACAAGTGAGAGAGAGAGAGACTGAGAGAAAGAGCATGTGCCTCAACTTGTGTTCTGGGAAGATAAGAAGATCGAGATGGAAGAGAAAAAGAGAGAGACGAGATGAAGGTATATTCATAAATAGATAGGAGCCGTTAGATGTGTTTTTAGACACATGGCGGAATAAGATGAAAAGGTCAGGAAGCTCAGCTAGAAAACTAGCTCAGGAGAGGATCTTCTCCCATTTTAGATAACACTTAAGTTTCTTGAAAATGTATATATGTGTGTATAATATTTATATTTTAATTAGCTGACGCACAATTTCGGGATCATTCAAGTGTTGAAATGATGTAGAAAAAAAAAAAACAAAGGAAAACTATGTAGAAAATAATTGGGAAATAATTAGAACAAAACTTACGGAGAGCGTGGATCAACGCTCCATGAACCCACGTGGTCAATCTCCTTTGTCCTCACAAGTAATCAGAGGTTCACAGCCGTGTAACCAAAACACAAACGGGAAAGAAGACTCACAAGGCAACCAGACAGAAAGCCAGAGCAGACCAATCCTCTCCCAATAATAGAGAGAGCAAAACAGGAGGTTCTCACTGATGGGTTCCTGGAACATATCCACACTGACGGCCATGGTGGTTCTGGTGGCCTTGTTGGGCTCGCCAACCAAGGCACAAGAGTCGACCTGCGCTAATGACCTGGTGCCTTGTGCAAACTACCTCAACAACACGGACCAACCATCCACCACCTGCTGCACCGCCATCAAACAGACCGTGGCTACCCAGCTCCGCTGCCTGTGCAATCTCTATTTTACCCCCGGACTTCTCCAGGCCGTGGGCGCTAACACCACCTCGGCTCTCAGAATTGCCAACGCTTGCGGCGTCGACTCTGTCGGTGTTGATCAGTGCAAAGGTATGGTTTGATGATGAATTAATGCACACTTTTTGAGGTTGATTTTGGATTTCTATGCACACCCTTTTCAGATCTTGGTTATTATGTATGAACTAGTGTGAACTAATGTTTTACTGTTGGTTTTTGGCTTTTTGCAGCTATCCTGGGAGCACCAACTGCTTCTCCACCTTCAGGTACCAAACTTTTTCTCATATTAAAATCCTTTTAATGTTACATTTATATTCCGACACAAAATATTTTAGATGGCCTCTTATCAAATTAGTCTTCTTTAACATGAAATAAGGGGTGTCTTAATAAATACTTTAATTAATCTTGTAACATGATAGACTATCTTTTATCAAGTTTGAAATTCTGACAATGAAAACTGTTTGTGAAATGCACAATTCAAAAATATTTCATGACATACTCTAACTAATTTTTATCAAATTGATAATCGAGCTGTCTAACAATAATCATTTGGAATTCACAAAAAAAAAAAAAAATGTATATTTGAAGTCCTAACATCATATATATATATATATATATTTTCCGGGTAATTATTAACTGTGAGCAATAGTTTAGGCTTACGCTTCATTCGCAATTAGGTCACCAATTAGAGAGTTTTCATGGTTTTTGACTTGGATCGTTATCATTGTCGTCACTTTTCCCTATTTTAGAACATTTTAAATAGTTAATAGTCCCCAAAATTCGATTAGTGTATAAAAGTAGGTAAAGGACAGAGTGTTTTGGCCAAAACAAAGAAGAGGACAGAAGCCCAGGCATGTGTTTGGGACTTCAGCTTGCTTCCAATTTTTTTTTTTTTGGCAAGGAGCTTGCTTCCAATTTTGACCACCGTATTAAAGATGTGAAAGCATGGAAAATTTTCTAACCTTTTGGCAGGTTTCATGGGTCGTCTTCATAATTATTAGGTTTCTGAAAATGTAGAGTTTGTTAGAAAATAGATGTTAAATTTAGTGCTCATTAAGATATGTCATGCTTTTTTGAATGCTGAAGCTTCTTCTTCTCCAAGGACCAAAGTCACAGGATTTGATTATTGGATTTATGTATTATACAATATACCATTGTGGGTGGTACATTTAGGGTTTCTTGGGTTAATTGAAGCAATAAAAGCTGCAACATCAATCACCGAGTTACAATACTTAAACTGTCAAAGAATGAGTCAACAATAATGTACAGATATCACTATTGAATTGAAGTGGCAGTCTCCTTTGTGTTCATATACTTTTGTGATTCATCTTGCAGCTGTACCGGGAGGTGATGGTAGCAGTGGTTCGGGCAGGATTGCATGGACCGGACTCCCTGCTCTGCTCTTATTCTGGGCTTCCGTCATGTATTATTAGTCTTTTCGCAGCCGATAATTATAGTCTATTGAGTAAATAAGGCAAAGATCGTTTTGGTATTAGGGTCCAGAGCAGAAACTGGAGTTCATTGTATTTGCTTCTTGTTGGTCGAGATTAATTTATTTGAGTAGCATTTTTAGCTTGGGTCATTGCTTATGATCGTGTGCTTTTGGTAGCACCATTGACCAAATTCGTGCTTATATCGTGATGGTTTTCTATAGTATTAGTAATGAATCAATCTTTGCTGCAAATGGGTGAGACTCAATGTGGTTTGTAAAGGGGAAATGGATTCTCTACTCTTATTTGTATCTGAATCCAACCGCGAAACTGTATTTAACAAAAATGGATCACATTTGATGCCCTGTTCGTCTGAAGAGTGTTCAGAATCCATCTAAATTATCCAAGTTGGTTTTACTAATTTGAAGTTAAAGTTTGCCTATATACTAGTAACCAAAAAGTTTGCCTATATACTTCATCTCAGAGCTTAGGCCCAGTTTGGGACTGCTTTTGAGCCTAAAAGTGCTTTTACAATTTAGTAAGGGTGTTTGGCAAAGTAGCAGAAATTGCTTTTGGGGTGGAAGCGCTTCTGGTGGCAGCGAAAAATGAGAAGCAGCACTAGGGTGCTTTTCATTTCTGCTTCTGCGGAAACCATCTCGAGGAAGCGGTACAATTAAATGATTTTTCTGTAACTACCAACCTGCCCTCTTCTTTCTCTTCTCTCTCTATTGTCCCTCTTCCTCTCTCTCCTAGCCTGTCAACTACAACCTCTTTTCCATCTCATCAGTTAGAAGTATTACCATGTATGTGTTGATCTGCAGGTTTTTCTTTCTCAATCGATATATTGAAGTAATACTTTGTTTGAATTTTTGAGTACCCGTCTATTTCCTTCTTTCCATACTTCTATCAATTTAAGCAATTTATAAATTAATTGATCCTCTCTCTACACAATCTGCGAATTCATCCAATCTCTCCAAGAATTCGCCCAAAGAACTGAGGAACCATTAATCAAATTCCCAGTAAATTCAGGATTTCTGGTAATAAATAGAGCCAAATCCTTTAATGGGCAAAGGTTTTGGCCATTTTCCACCATACAATTCCAATAGTTACCTGTTCTTCGTAGCTCATGAATTGAAATGTGTGCTGGCGAATGATTAGAAATGGGTCCTGAGCATGGATCTCGACCAGAAAGAGATGGAAGGAAAGAAAACTCTTCATTAATGTTCATTATCGTTTTAAACGAATATAAAACAAATTTAGTCCAATTACATGGACTTATTTTGTGTAATGGTTCTGGGAAATGAGTCTAAATATTATGGACTTATTTTGTGTAATAGTAAAACATGATATGTATATTTAAGGATTTAAAGTAAATCTTTTATTCAGTCAAAGCAAGGGTACAAGGATAATACATGAGAAATTTTTTTATTTGGTATGGTTACCTAATCAAAAAACAAAAATATGTATTTTAGTAGCATATCTTAACATGTATGACCATTTTAATAATTATACCCAGCCAAATCACTTTTGTCCTGTAAATTACCAAACACTTAGAAATTGCTTTTTGTTCTCACAGCACTTTTCAAAATAGTTTACGAAACACTCAGCTGCTTCTTCTCACAGCAAGTTCGGAAGTGCTTCCTCTCACAGCAAGTTCGGAAGTGCTTCCTCTCACAGCACAGCAATCTCAAACTAAGCCTTAGTCTTCCTTTCCGATCTCTAATAGCATTTCTCTTTATTGCTGCTCTCACCGGCCCTTACCTACACAGAAATGGCATTACTTCGGTGGTTAGGAAAGTATAGATTCTAAAAGGAAGTGGCTTTGCTTATGATGAAATCCGTACTTCATATTAAGCACAACTGCACAAGCTTTTTCTATCTAGTTTATAGTTACACTAAACACTTTGATATCGTCATCTTCAAGTGTCTCGTGGCTGTCCTTCTCAGGTCATATTTATTAGTTCATGCACCACTCTCTTAAACAATTTGGACGACGATGATCAGCTCGACCACATACAAAGTATTTGAGTTTTAACGTAGGAAAATTTTCAGTTTACTACCCTGATGTTTGACCTCGACGTGATGTTAGTCCATCCTCTTTCAATTTCATCAACAACACTCCCGTGCTCTCAATTTCCCTCAATCGTGCCCAAAATCTTCTCATGCATCCAAATTGGACATTAAGTGTTGAGCTGGCACTGACAAACTACTGTCGTGGGTCCACTTAGAGGGCTAAATTTGACATTTCACATCATTTTTCTCCCAAAATCGTAATGGCAAAAAAAAATTGGGATTTTAGGAGCCCAAACGGTTCTGATTTTTTATTTGATGGAAACTAAAAGCAGAAGAAGTGATTTGAATTGGTAAAGAGTTTGAGTAGAGAAGAAGGCGAGGACTTGGCGACTCCTCCTTTTACCTCCCCTCAAGCCCAATCCCAGCAACTCCTCCTTCGCTGCCACTCCTCCCGCAGGAATATGCAAGCGCGATTGGCTTCTCAAGCACTGGACCAAAGTCGCTATCGTCATTGCCATCCTCATCTCCTCGGGATCAGGTTTCAGGCAACCTGGCCCTGTAGCTCGAGCTCTGCTCCGAAATCGACAATCTCAAGGGTCTCATCCACAGCCGGAGCTTCAAATTGGTCCTCGTCGTCTTCTATCCAATTCCACTAGTCCGTAAAAACTCAAATCTCCCTGATTTATGTAAAGATTACAATTTTATTGTAGATTCATTCGATTCATTGTTGGTAGGAAGAGTAAGGAGTGAAATGAGGAAGATTTTCTTCTCCAAAAGCTCGATTTGGAGACTGTGAGTGTTGAAAGAGATATTTATCTCTCTACACGATTGTATCGCTTTGCAGATTCATCAATGGGTTTGTGAAAGGCTTTTCTCAATTGGCTTTGTAGGTAGGGTTGTCAATGGGTCATGTTGGGTTGGGTTCGTGTCGGTTCAAGGTATTTATTGTGTCGCAAGATACAAACCCAAACTCAACCCATTTAATAATCGTGTCAAAAATTGAAACTCAAACCCAACCTATTTACCAACCCGCTTAACCCATTTAATAAATAGGTCGTGTCATGTTAGACAAAATGACCCATTTAAGGGTTAACAATGCAACTCATTTAACTAAAAAAATGCATAAATTGATTAAATTCACTAAAAACTCCACAGGATGAAGAATATAAATAATTATATATAATTCATAAATAATTATATCCAATAATTATAAAGCAAAATATTTCAAATTGTCTAATCCTATGATCAAATACTCTCAGCGTCTAAAATTTCAAGAAGAAGTATAGCGTAATCGGGTTATACGGGTTCACTTTGTGTTGGCGAGTTGACCCGTGGCTGACCCATTTAATAAATGGGTTATGGCGGATTGACCCACGGGCGATCCGCTTTTTAATCGTGCGGGTTCAACCAGCTTTATTTCGTGGGGGTTTCGAGTTGTGTTATCGGGTCGTGTCAGAATTGACAACTAGGTATGTTGCTCTTTCTCTCTTTCTTAATTCAATTTTGAGCTTTCTGGTTATGGGTTTTGGGATTTTGAGGATTGGATTAGACTCCAGTATTGGCAAATTTGTTTTAGGAATTTTCTTGTTTGATTTTCTCATCTTCTTATGAATGCAGCATTTTGTTTATGTTTTGGGATTGAAAGCAACAATCTTTAGTAGAATCTGGTTTGGATTTTGGTTGAAATTCACAAGCTGTTTCTGGTTTCAAAAAAAAAAAAAAGAAGTTGAAAGTCGGGTTGTGATGCAGGCGACCTAGACAAACTGAAATTCACTAATCTCATAAGTGTCATGAAGTCACTGAAATTGCCTCTTCTTCTTGTTGTGCGAGTCTAGCTTGACACCAACAACCACCGTCTTGCCTCGTCAGGCTTCTTTCTGGTCATCTGGGTGTTTCTGTGAAGAAAGTCAGTTACATTGGCCCTTTAGGATTGCAATAGAAGGAAGAAGGTGAGAGGGGTTTTGTAGAAATTAGGGAAATGGGTAGTGGAATCTGGGTCTGGTCGGGTGGTTGAGGATCGTGGTGAAGGTAATGATAAAAAAAAAATTTTTGGAAACTGATTTGGATGGAGGCTTTTATGCTTTTTATTCAACTTGTTATTGTTACCTTGTCTATGTGGAGAGTTAAAGAGTGGGAGTGAGGATCTTTGCTATGGCCTCTGAAAATACAAGGACAGAATATGTTTTCTGGAAAATGGGGATTGCAAGGCACGTATCAATCTTTACTGGGCAGAAACCAAAAATCTCACACAGAACACTAGATTTTTGGTTACTCAATGAAAATCTCAAAGTTGAGATTAAAAACACTGCACGACTCTTACTCTTGAGAACCCAAAAAGAACAATTAACTTATAACAAAGGATATGTTTTGTACAAAACTCAAGTAGCACTCAATTTGCTACACTCACTCGACAAAACTATCAAGAAGCTTGTCTTCAATCTTGAACTCCTTCTTCACTTGAACGATCGCCAATTATCGCTCTCCTTTCTTCACAGCTTCTTTACTGATCTCAAGAGAATTTATGCATATGGAAAAATGATCAAGAATACCTATATATGGACCAAGTGTTTTGACTCTTATGAAGACTCAATCTTAAGCAACCAAGGAAGACTGCTAAAAAATTCTTGCGTCAAAAATCTCTCACCCTATGAACGTATGCCTTTTCTCAATATATTCAGAGCCAACGCAATATATATCTTCAACCCCCAAAGATTCTACCCTAATTAGACTCTTATTAAGAAATGAACTTTAAATATAAGATATCCAACAAATTCTAAAGAAAATCAATTAGGAATAGACAAATCCTAAAATTCCTAGGACTTCAATACCACGATTCTATCAATTGGAAATAGAGAGTTTCTATTGGAACCTCTAAATCTGCTCACTTGACCTCACTCTATTATGAATTGTTAAATTACATATATAACCTACTATAAAATGACTATTAAGGACAATAATTATACCAAAAAAATATTATATTTATTTTATGTAGACTTTCCAATTCAATAATATTATATTGTATTTCTTATTATTTTTCTTATCTATTTTCATTTTTCAATTTCACTACATACTCATTAAAGCATTCATATATATTTAATAAGAATTAAAAATATGATTAAGATCATGTGACATAAAAATGTATGATATATATGTTGAACGCATATTGATGAGGGAAAACAAAATAAATCCTCTTATGATTTATGACCTAAATCTAAGTCAATTAATTATATTTACAAAAAAAAAAATAATAATAATAAAAATATTTAAATAATTACTCATGTGGTACAAAAAATACAGGAAAAATAAACATTAAAAAATGAGGGGAAAAAAATACAAACAGTACCCAAACTATGGGCCACTAATAATTTTCGTACCTCAACTTCAAAAACTATCATTTTGGTACCTGGACTTTTCACCCCGACCCAAGATTCATACATGCCATCCACTTTGCCGTTAACGGTGTTAAATTTACAAGGGTAAATCTGTCATTTCACTGTTCATCTCTCTTACCATGGTACTGTTTTTTTTTTTTTTTTTTCCTGAGGAGAGGAAAATTTTTTTTAAAAATGAACAGTACCATGGTAAGAGAGATGAACAGTGAAATGACAGATTTACCCTTGTAAATTTAACACCGTTAACGGCAAAGTAGACGGCATGTATGAATGTTAGGTTGTGTTAGATAATCTGGGTACCATCGTGATAGTTTTTGAAGTTGAGGTACGAAAGTTACTAGTGGCCCGTAATTCAGGTACTGTTTATAAGTTTTTCCCAAAAATGAATGATTTTTTTTTTGTTTTTGAGAATAAAAACAAATGATTTCTTCATTTTTTTTGCACAGCTAAAATAGAATTTTTTTTTTAAAAATATAATAGTTCATGGCATTTTCTTATTGACTAGACATTAATTTTTGAAACTCAAGTTTGATTAAGAAATGTAATTTAGTTAAAATTTATAGAGTGATTAAATCATAGAAATAACTAAATTTTTTATTTTAAAGATAATAATTTGTTTGCAAATTATAAGAGTGAGGTTATTTGAGGAAGTTTAGTGAGTAAATTTAGTATTTGAAAATTTGATAAGAGGTGTAAAAAGCATAGAGGTCAAGTGAGTAAATTTGGAGGTTCCAATAGAAAAACTCTTGGAAATATCTTTAAAAACGCAATAACATAAAACTCGAAACCTACTTCCCAAAAATGGACTCCCAAAAGGACTGACTACTGACTCGGGGATTCCAACACATGTTGCAATCCCATGCTTATGCAGATGTATTTACCTGAGATTCTTCGAGATCAATAAACGGACTTTGGCATAGGTTTGTATGGGAATGCCAACATGACATGTACAAGAATTGTACCTGCAACTTCTGCTCTAGATAGATTGTTGCTTTATTCAGATTTCAGAGAGAGTTTAAGTGAGATTGGGTTTAGAACAAAATTAGGTTAATCGAAGTTTTCAAGGGGGAGGCGTCTGATGGGAACCCATTAGGGTCATAATTGGAATTTTGTTCTTCATGTGGGCCCACTCAATCAGTTGGTAGCTGCCAGTTCATCACTTAACGTCTAATTTGGACGTCTCGGCAAATTTTGGACAAGGTTGATTCAAATTGAGAGCACAGGGGTGTTGCTGATGAAATTGAAAGGAGTGGGACTAATATGATGTTGAGCGCAAATTACAGGGTGGTAAACTGAAATTTGTCCTTTAACATAAGAAAAATACATATCGAGTTGCTGATAAGTTATAATGTATATATATATTTTTAATACAAAAAGACTATTAATTATAGATGGAAGCCTCTTGGACAACCAGAGTTTACAACATCGAATACCAGAGCTCTAGAAGCTGCACTAAGGACCATATTGGTCCAGGAATAGCATTACAAGCATTGTGACCTAGATTTGCAATAGCATCTGCTACAAAGTTTGCTTAGAGTCCATGACTGGCTTAGAGTCTCCTTATACTTGGACATTGAGATAGCGTTTTTGCTGAGCGCTGATAAGGCCATCACGAAGAGCTATTGCTTCTGCCATTGGTACAATTGTATTCCCCAATCTTTTACTAGCTACAACAAGAGGGTTACCATTGAGATCTCGAATGATCAAACCCCTAGATGAAGAGTTTATGTTTACAAATCCATCAAAATTTATTTTAACAAAATTACTGGGAGGCAATTGCCACACGATGGTGGTTGGATGGTTTTGGATAGTATCTCCTTATTATAATGTGTATATTGATAACGATATTTTAGTGTAATTCTTGTGTGTGCCTATATGTGAAGTTTCATTTTAGGGAATTTTCTTATCTTTAGACACTGCTAGGGTACTAGCACGTGAATGAAATTACTTGATATTAACAAATCTTCCCCTTAATACACTTAACGAGTTATCAATAGGCATCCATGCATTTAAATACCCGTAGAAAACGTCATTACTTAACGTATTTTTGAGTTTCCTTTAACATTAAGAAACTGTCTGAGTTTATGATTTCAAATATCGATAAAATTCTCCAAACAGGCAAATGAACCCTTTTGAATTCCCGATCATTATATCAACTCTCCAATCTCATCAATTCATACATGCATTTAAACATAATGCGAGAGAATTCTTCCATCTTGTCTCCACTATAAATATTTTGTCCGAAGTTTTGAATTCTATCACTTGGATAAAAATCTGAAAATGGAGAAAGCTTATGAAGGTCAGATGAGGCCCATAAACAAAGCCCAATATGATTCAAAACGCCATCCTGAACCCGCCCATGGTTTCACTGGCGATGAGATCGACCGGCGTCCTTTAAAACGGGTAATAGAACTCGTTCCTATCCAAATAGAAGCTACTAGAACAGCCTAGTCACCCCCCGAGTCACTACAAAGTCCCCTCTAAATCCCATCGCTTGCCAAAAAAAAAAAAAAAAAAACCAAACCACTCCCTCCTTCTCTCCTCAGCCTCTCTAAAACCCTATTCCTTCTCACTCTGATACTTCGACAATGGAGGAAGCGAAGCTGAAGCAATTGAAGCATTTCGTCGAGCAGTGCAAGTCCGATCCCTCCATTCTCGCCGATCCTTCGCTCTCCTTCTTCCGCGATTACCTTGAGAGGTAAATCCATTTCTGCTATTTTTTTTTTTTTTTTGAATTCTGTAATGAAATTTACTTCATTTCGGTCTGGTATTGATGAATTAAACGATTCGTTTCAGTCTCGGTGCTACTGTGCCTTCATCTGCTGGCAAGAATGAGGATTCGAAACCGGTAACAGTCTTTCTTTCTATTACGCTCTGTGATTTCTGTTGCGATATCATGTACATGTGTTTGATTGAGGGGTTTTGCGAGCGTAGAGGAGCTATGTAGTGGAGGAGAGCGACGACGACATGTCGGAGGAGGCTGAGCCGGAGCAGGTTCATGTTCAGGAAGAAGAGGAAGAAGAGATAGTCGAATCTGATCTCGAGCTTGAAGGTGACATTGTGGAGCCTGACAATGAACCTCCTCAGAAGGTTAGTTTTCGATTCACTTCGGTGTAGTTTGTTTAGTATGTGAATCATTTCCGTAGTTTATGTGTAGTGATGGATTTACTTGCTTTGCAGATGGGAGACGCATCTGTTGAGGTCACTGAAGAGAACCGTGATGCCTCGCAGGCGGCCAAGGGCAAAGCTATTGAGGCCATTTCAGAAGGTATAATGAGTTGCAAGCAGTGTAATTTGTATGTGAATTGTGGGCATTGGTTAGGATTTTGATGGATTTTATGTGATACAGGTAACTTGGAGGAAGCCATTGAGCATCTCACTGAGGCAATTTTGCTCAATCCTACTTCGGCAATTATGTACGGCACCAGAGGTTTGAGTTCTTGGCTCTCTTACTTTCATTGTTATTTCTCGTTGGTTGAATTAATTAGCTGATTTCTTAGCATTTGGCTGAGGTTCTGTTTTATGTTTTGCTTTAACAGCCAGTGTGTACATCAAAATGAAAAAACCTAATGCTGCCATTCGTGATGCCAACGCTGCTTTGGAGGTTTTTTAATTTTTTTATACCTTTTCTGCTTTGTCCAATAAAATTTGTTTCCCATCTATAATTGACATTTCTTTATATGTGTGCGTGTGCGCTCTCTCTGTATATTTTGCTTGCCTACTTGACAAAGTGTTAAAGTTCAAATAACATGTTCATCAGCATCTGCGTGTACTGCTTTGTGTGTCGCAACAAGATAATGGAAATAAGATCTCTTTTCTTTATTCATATGACAGCTTTGCTTTTGCGACTTTGTTTATAATTCTACAAGCATGTATTTTGAGCTTTAGCTACTTGAAAGGTGTAATTTATTATTATGTACTCTCTGTCAGATTAATCCCGACTCTGCTAAAGGCTACAAGTCTCGTGGCATAGCTCATTCAATGCTTGGTAATTGGGAAGAGGCTGCAAAGGACCTCCACTTGGCATCAAAGCTAGATTTTGATGAGGAAATAAGTGCCGTACTTAAGAAGGTTTCTCTCTCATTTTCTGCCACTAGTTTATAGCAGCTTCTTGCTTGTCCTATTTTCATATTTATTAATCTTGTCTCGTGCATGAATGAATTTGTTGCTTCTCATACTTTCCCTACTTATCCGGTTTTCTCATCGTACATGTATCGGACATTCTTACTGTAAATACCAAATTAGTTGCCAACTATACTGGTTTCAGTGGAGGAGCATTTAATATCTTCCAAATGTTTCTTATGTGCTTCATAGACAGTTAGTTTTTTTGCTATCACTTAGGCCTCGTTTGGTTCACGGAAAAGAAAGTAATTCCTTTGTCTTTCCCATGGATGGGAAATTAAATTTCCCACAACCTTTCCTTTCCGGTGTTTGATAACATAAGGAAAGTTATCAGGATAGTTGTTAAATTTTTTATAATTAATGCAATAAAATAATGAAAAGTGAGTAATAAATGCAAGGAAAGAAGGGGGAAATGATTCCCTTGGGCTATGGAAGGAACCACTTCCCCCATATTTTCCCTTCCTCCAGGAAAGTGTTTCCTTTTCTTTTTATCCCAAACACAAAAAATGATTTGAGTTTCCTTTCCCGAGGCTTCAATTTCGTGAACCAAACGAGGCCTTAATGAAACCGAGAATTGGTTTGCTTATTGGGCGGCCAACTAGGTTTTGGGATTGATGAAGAGCACTGTATCACTGATCAAACTATGCGATATTGAAAAATGCAACACATTCTAGAAAATTAATTATTGTGGGTCAATTCTTGAAAGTCCAGTCCAGATACTCTATTTTCTGAAGGTGTTGGCACTTGGCTCATAGACAAGAAGGAAAAAGAAAACCATCACTTGTTAGAGGACTATGATATTCTCATTTGTCGGCTTATTGCAATTCTTGGGCTATACTTGTTTACTATTTTAGGATTAGGTTTGCTGTCTAATTGGAACTCATGGACTGTGCAGGTTGAACCTAATGTACACAAGATCCAGGAACACCGTCGTAAGTATGATAGGCTTCGTAAGGAAAGAGAGGACAGAAAGATTGAGCGTGAGAGACAACGTCGCAAAGCTGAGGCGCAGGTTAGTTATATATATAAAGTAGAAGAAACTTTTGTGCATCAAGTTTCCGTCTGATTCTGATATTTTGGTGTGTTTTCTCCAAGGCTGCGTATGAGAAGGCTAAGAAGCAAGAGCAGTCGTCTTCTAGCAGAAGACCTGGAGGCTTTCCTGGTGGAATGCCTGGAGGTTTTCCAGGGGCAGGAGGGATGCCAGGTGGCTTTCCTGGGGCAGGAGGGATGCCAGGTGGCTTTCCTGGGGCAGGAGGGATGCCAGGTGGTTTTCCAGGCGCAGGAGGGATGCCAGGTGGTTTTCCAGGTGCAGGAGGAATGCCAGGTGGCTTTCCAGGCGCAGGAGGTGCGCCTGGAGGCTCTGCAGGAGGGGTTCCTGGAAATGTTGACTTCAGCAAAATATTAAATGTATGTCTGGTCTTGATAAAATTTAATTATTTTAGTGATTATTCTTTTTTGACTGTGGTTACACATCAAGCTGTGAAAATCAAAATGAAAATAATAGTTATCCTTACTTTATATATGTACAGAATAATAGTAAGCTGAAGTACAGAATGGTAGTATAAGTGTGCATTGTCGACAGACTGCATAGTCTTTCTTTTATATTTATTGGAGCATTGTGATCTTAAGTCAGAAATGCTATTTACACACCAAACTGTCTCTGTTGGAAACTTGTGTAGGACCCAGAACTGATGGCTGCATTTAGTGATCCTGAAGTTATGGCTGCTCTTCAAGATGGTACCTTTTGTTCTCATACTTATATTTCTCAAATTGGCCTTGTCTCCCTCCTTTACCTCTCAGATTTGATATGAGATATATGTTGCACTTAAAAAATAGATCTTATAATTCAGTTTTGGAACTTAGATTTGTGGTTTGTATCATGCTGATAGCATATAAGCTCATCCTATCGTTTGAGTTTTGTCTCTCCTGGTCATGGTGTCACAGGTCGAGTCTAAAAGAGTTCTATGTTGGTGATGTGGAACACCACCACAGCTGTTGAGGGCCAGTATAGGCCCATTGCGACCCGTGTCTTATGACACGGAGAGCAAAGCTGCCAATCTTCCTAGATGATATTTATAAATAAGGGAACTGCATTAGTGACATCATCCATATTGAGCTAAACTCCACCTTTGAGCTTATGGTGAGTAGCTGAAAGGTGGAGTTTAAAAGGCGCTTTTCAAAATTTTAGGAGCAATGTAAATGCTAAGGTTACTGTTACTTTCTATAACAATTCTTGACTAGCATCTCAGACTGTTTTAGCTAACTTTAAGGGTCCAAGAGATATGTAGTTCTTCAGAGTGAGTCTTCTTAGCTAAGTTGATATCAGCTATCCTCTGTTGGATCCTTGAGCATTCATTCATGTCTTTCTCATAGGTGGGGATGGATTTTCTAACAGTTCCATGTGTTGTGGTGTCGCAACCTCGTTGTTTTATTAGTCAGTCCCCTAAATATCTTGCCAACTTATATGAAATGAGACAGAGATAGAACATCCGGATTTTCCATATAGGCATTTGATTATGAAGGTTGCATGCTGGAATAGACAGTCAGATTTGTAAACCACATAATTAGAAAGACTGCTACAGTTGAAACTAGCTCTTGATGTTCGCGCAAAGTGAATGCCATATATAGGGACGTTTCTATCTGGCATTTGTTTACATTGTTAGTTCTTGATGCGCTGATTAATGTCATCTCTTATCCATTTGATGTGCCCTTCTTGTAACATTGGTGTATACTAGTGTACATGGTTATTTGTCAAGTGGTTTGATGCTTGTGTTCTTTCACCCAATTCAATTTACCTTAATTTTTTCTGTTTAGCCTGCTACTGATTTCGCTATATGCATCCGAGTGTAATTGGCTGATATGTTTGTCAAGTGGTTTGATGCTTATGTTCTTTCACCCAATTCAATTTACCTTAATTTTTTCTGTTTAGCCTGCTACTGATTACGCTATATGCATCCGAGTGTAATTGGCTGATATGTTTTGCAGTGATGAAGAACCCTGCTAATCTAGCAAAGCATCAAGCAAATCCTAAGGTGGCGCCTATAATTGCCAAGATGATGAGCAAATTTGGTGGACCGAAGTGAAAGTTTCTGAGTTGTTGTGATGTTTTTGGGAGATGAATGAGGTGGTGTTTTGACATAGTGCTATACAGAATAGTTTCATGTGCAGTACCTTGATGAAATTGTGCAACTCATTTACTCTTTAATTTTACTGCTACTGTCATAGTCGGTGGACCATGTCTGACTATCCTTGGTGAAATTTTATCAATTTACTGGAGGGTTAAAGGTTTTTAGATTCTCTTTCTTTTGTTGAGTTTTTTTTACCGAAATCTTCATCTCATACATTTAAGAGGATTATTATGCATGCTATGACTGATCGGTTCTGAAATTCTGGGTTCAACCAGATGCCTAGTGATATTTTGTCCTGGATTCTTGATATGGTCAAAAGAGAGGTCTGTTATGGTAGCCTGAATATTTCTTGCCTTGACAAGCAAGCAAAATGGCTGTGCGGCTCACTCACTATGTTGCTGGAGGTGTCCGTCAAGCACTGCCTTGAATGTGAAACCTGTTTGCTAAAACCCAAGAAGTCATGGGTTGTTTGACCAGTGCTTGTTTAAACTTTGCCACCAAACACCAACGACCTTTCATCTTTGCTTAGAAAGAATGACCAGGACGTAGAAAACTTGGTCTTCTCCATGAATGAACAGCTCGTTGGTGAGCTATCTAGCTCACATGAATGGTTGTATGCAAGACCAGCATTTCTACCAACCAATGTCCTCATTCGGGAATGTCTTGTAATTTAGGGTTTCAGACCACCATGGAAGTTGGTTGCTTGCAGTTTTCAACGTCCAAAGTCTTATTACCCTCAGATGCATTCGATTCTGTTCCAGTTCGATGAGTTGTTCCTCTCAAAGCTTGTGTACTGCGTAAAGATACGCAAATGCACATCTCAGAGTGAAACCTAAGATGCGTTTTGGATCCCGGCCGTGGTGGTCTGTCCTCGACAAGCTTAGCTCTTGTTAAGGGTTCTTCAGAGTCTAATCATATTGCGGAATTCCTGGTAGTGGTCCAAAATTGTTACTTAAAATTCATATTTACAACCTAATGACGAATGCATTACTTGCTATCTCTGTAATTAGGTGTTTTCCAATAAGTTGCAAAACCCATAGTGGTAAACAATTCAAACTTCGTAGAAAATGTTAGTTTGAGTGGTTAGGATATATGGCTTTCAATTCAGTAGCTCAGAGGTCGCTTTAGGATATGGTCAAGCCATAATTATGCTTTTGGATGCTCGTGGAAGTATTAGTGGAATTGGGGGATGGTCGCTGCGACATTATATGTAGAAGAATGCTTGATTCACCACACAACCTTTGACCCCAAATAATTTGTAGTTCACCTCTTGTTGAAAGACAATAATGAAAGCAGATTCATTTGGTGAATGAAATTTGATGAACATGTGGGGAATAAACCGGTAAATTTCGATTCAATTTATCGTTATAACTCTAAAACACGAAAAAATATTGGCTTGTCAGATTATAGACCAAAGAGAGAAACAATTCCAATATTTCTTTTACAGCAAGGAATATGTGGAGTACTTCCCAATTTAGTAGTAAAAGCAAGAGGTGGATGCTGATCGACTCATCAACATCCTATTGAAATAAGATCTGCAAAGGAAAAACACAAGTTAGGGTCAATATCTCTATTTAGGATATATATATATATATATATATATATATATATATATATATATATTTTGATCTTTTTGAAAAAATAACAAAATGAGTGGAGTCTCTGGAGTGACAATTGGTATCATCTCGAAAACATCAAGTTGAAATACATATGATTTTCAAATTAAGTTTCAAAGTGATTGATGCAATTCTTTTATGAAACCTTTAATTTTAAAAGTTATGGACCGTAGTACTTCTTTTCCGGGTTTTGGCCATATATATCATGCTCAATGTATGATTTTCCCAACACTAATAACAATTGGTATCATCTCGAAAATGTTCAGGTCAAAATACATATGATTTTCAAATTAAGGTTAAAAGTGATTGTTGCAATTCCTTTATATATTTATATATAATTTTAAAAATAATATAATTTCAAGAAACCTTTAATTCTAAAAATTTTAGACCGTAATACTTATTCTGGATTTTAGCTATATGCCATACTCAATATGATGTTCCTAACACTAATAATATGGCGTGAGACTGAGTCTCTCAATTCATAGGATTCCAAACCATATTTGAAAAAAAAAAAAAAAATTGGAGCTACGAAGTAAGGGTATTTTGCTGGATGAATTGAAACGTCATCAGCTATATATTGAACCCTACATGGTATTTTATTTGTCCTTGCCATGTTAGCAGTAGCTAGTATTAGTATATCACATAAATGAACGTATCCGCCATATAAAAAGTCATGAACATTTCACTGATTCACACACATGCACATTTATCAGACATAAACTGCTGAATATATATGGTCCGCAGAGGCACACGGATCTTATACATAACTAAGATAGCTAGCTTAGATCCCTCAGATCAGTTAATGACATTTCAACTTTGCTGTACGTTACTGCTAGCTAGCTGCACTATTGCTTTCATTTCAATTTCTCATTCCAAATTTGATTCCGAAATCTCACGTAGTTTGATTCACATCGTCTACTCGAATAAAACGAAACAGCTAGAATATTAAGTGCGTCTTAAGAGATATCCAATATGGAAGGAACTGTATGATATGTGAACATGTGTGGATTACAGTCGTTGATCGAAGCGATGGTGAACTCTCAACTGCTGCAGTACCAGAAATGGTGTGTGTGTGTACCAGAGCCACATTCCCACTTAAAAGCAATCCCACCCCATTTCGCTCCCTAATTACACTAGTACCTACCTCTCTAAATTATACCTAATTCTACAAATTCATCTACAATCAATTCTACTTCACCTGTCGATACCTTAAATAAACACTTCCATTTTACACGTACATTTGTTATATATAAAGTTTGTTTGGATAGCTTAAGAACACGTCGTGTAAAGTTTTTATAGGTGAGCTAGCTGCATGAGTTCCTTTCCCTAAGCAGAAGGCATACTCTGGCTTCCATTAATACGTATTTATTTGCATGAAAGAAAATATGCAGATATTTTGCAATATTATAAACATCACCTAAAGTGCCTTGCAAGTTATACAGATCGACACCCGCTTGTTTAATTGTCTGTTTCTAAAACTTGGCCGGCAGTCCCAAACTGGATAAGGCAGAGAAATATTTAAAATATTTGGTTTAGGGATATATTTAGCATGTTGACCTCAACTCCATGAGGTTCAATCCAAAGATAGATTCTTTTGTAACATGTTCGTATCGACTATATGATTTCTTCGGATCCACATTGCGCTTGAGGAAAACATGGAGCAATAACCTACTTGAGCGGTTCAATGGACAGAAAAAATGTTGATTAAAGATGATTGCTTTCAGTATCATGTTATTAGATTTGATAGTAGCGACATGCCATTTATGATCTATGTACGTATAGAAGTGATCGAGGTTCGTGATCTATAGCTAGCTTTGTGAGTATCCTATCTTTGTATCATATGTGACTGTCAATGTGTTCAACAAATAAATGCAATACAGATCAAACACATAAGTAGTTCTTATTTTTGTGAACACATAGATGGATAGAGTGAGTGGCTAAGTGATGAGAGCTGGGAGGAAGGGTCCACTTTGAACTAAACGCACCTAAGCCAAGAGCTACAAGTCAAGACCAACAAATTGGATAATTAACTACCCTCAACCTAGCTAGCTATATGTTACATACTAAAACATAAACTAAGATTGACCATTATGGAGAAAACCCTTACATCATGAGGTCAAAAGGCTTATGAATCAAAGGACAACAGACCTCTCCTTGGTATACCACACGCAGGTAATTCAGTACCACATAATGCAAGTTCAAAGCTTATGAATCAAAGAAGTTGGTACCAAATGTCGGGTAGTAGTATATATTCTTCCAAGGTCATAAAATCATAATGCAAGTTGTATGTTTAACCAATGAATTAACATAGACATAGACTTGGGAATGGAGCAATGTAAATTAATAAAATGAAGCATGCCACGCGTGGCACACAGATAACACCTAATGGATGGTTATGTGCGTGCGTGTATATACGTGTTTGACACATACGTGGTCCGTGTCAAAAATACTTAACCATTTCTTGTGATCTATTTTGCTAAGATATGCACGGTTGTGTACGAGAATGGCCTGGCTTATAAATGTGGTGACACATGTCTACATGCCCTAGCTTAGCAAAGAAATTAGCTAGGGCTTAAGAATTGGCATTGTGATGGTTCGAGTGCATGCATTTAATCTAGACAACTAATAAATAACTGGGAGAATTATTGATATGATTGACTTAATTTATAGTAAAAGTATAGCTAGAAAAAAAGAAGAATGAATTTTTGAACTTGTTTAGAAATGGCAATGAGGAGGGGCGGCGAGGCTAAAGGTTTTGAGGAAGGTTGCAGTGGAGGGACGCCGTGGGCAGCGCCGGCAGGAGGGTTGCGCTACGCTTTCTGCCGGCACGTTGAACTTTGGGTTTGGGTTTTGGCCCTTGACCCCTTTATCCTTTCTATTTATTGCTATTTTTATCTATTTTTAATTAGAACTGGCTCTATGTCAGCAATAATTCCCTATCACTTTTTGGTATGGCGATGTGGGCATTGTTCCAGTATGCACACTCAATATGTCTTGTCTGGTCTGCTGAGGCGGTGGGCTATTTGCTTGATCAAATGGACGCAACCTCCTAGTGGCAAAATGAAATTGAGTGTCGCCGGATTTATTTCCGTGCGGCAACATAGTGGAAAAACTGTGCTATTTGTAATGATGCTTCTTCTTTATAGAGTTATATTTCCGGTATGTTACCGCTATGTCAAAGCAAATGGAATATTCGTGCACTCTTTGCTAATTGATGCTTGTTAGAATACATAGATTTTATTGAGACTCCTGGTATTTTTTTATGATATTCTCTGTATGCTTATTGTAATCTGGGGTTCATGCTCTATGTCCCCTCCTTGTATTCTGCAATTTCATTAATCAAGATTTGAGGGCAGTCGCACCGGTCCCCCTTTCAAAAAAAAATAAAAAATGGCAATGATGCATGAGACATAATAAATATGATGTGTTTATACGATATTTATCGATTATATCTTCTTTTGGCTAGCTACATAAAATATGTTGGTACAAAGGATTTTATATTTATCTATTATATTGCTCATTACTCACATAGAAATACAGCTGTTTACATCGATCAATGTATTTAGTAACAGTCAGTTGTGTAACAACGTAACAATGGGTAAGCTTATCATGTATGGAATGTTTCTAGGTGGCCGATATATAAGTTTTTGATAAATAGTAGTTAAGTTTTTATTTTAAAAATAAAAAAAATACTATGTATTTAGTATTTATTGAAATGTCACGATCCATCTTTGAAGTATTTTATAAGCTAAAAGAAGATCGAGATACGTTTGTAATCATTTTCGCAAGCTTTTTATCACGCTCCACATTTCGCTACTATCTCTAAACATATAGAAAATGCTATTTGCATTCATAAAATCTTATTGGGTTTTCAAGAGAACGAAAAAACTGTGGCTACGTACTAGACTAAAGGTCAGAGAATCACATGCATACAGGAGTACAGGACTCCACTCAATAAAATCCAACCCCAACATTAGGGAAGTGCTAGAGATCGATTTGCCAAGTGCTGGTTCGCTCTAATCGGTCAGTTGAATGGAGTACTGCACACAAAAAAGTGCTTAATTATTGGTTCTGAAACTAAAGCCACTATACAGAAAGAAACGAGCTTTAAGATAGAAGACGATTGGATGACAGTCCATACATATTAGGTGGCTAAGCATGCTTTCCTCCTCATAATCAAACACATCTAGGTGCCCTAGTTTCCCTTAATCCACCAAAATCAGAAATTAAACACTTAACTATGTTGTTAATGTGAAGCATATACAAATTTAAGCTTAAAAGCAAATACAGACCAGATGATTTACTCCACCACGATAAGGACACGTAAACGTAGTGATGACGAAATGGGTGATGGAATGGTTGAGTAAGAGTGCAATCAAATTGTGTAGGAATATGGGAACAAATTAAATTTCTTATTAACCTTCATGAATTTTCAAATTTCACATATGTATGTAGCTTAGCTAGCTGTTCCTTTAGGTCACCTATCTTTCGCTATCACCCATTTTCTGAAGCCAGACACACCAGAACACAATGTAGTTCCCACATCCTTTTCACCCCAATGGTGGACCTCTCTCTCTCTCTCATTTTATATTATAATGGATTTGGACATGACATGGAGCTGGGAAAGGTGAGGACTTTATATAAAGGTGGGTATGGAGCTTTTGGGTCTCTAGGACAAGTAGTGTTGGTGAGCCACTAGCTAGCTGATCATCGAGAGCATAATTAGTTTATTTGGTGGTGTTTTATTAGTTATTAGCAAGATACTGTGGAATAATGGGAAGGCAGCCTTGCTGTGACAAACTTGGGGTTAAGAAAGGGCCATGGACAGCCGAGGAGGATAAGAAGCTCATCAACTTCATTCTCACAAATGGCCAGTGTTGCTGGAGAGCCGTCCCCAAGCTCGCTGGGCTTCGCCGCTGTGGCAAGAGTTGCAGACTCCGTTGGACCAACTATCTCCGTCCCGACTTGAAGAGAGGCCTCCTTACAGAATCTGAAGAACAGTTGGTCATTGATCTCCATGCTCGTCTCGGAAATAGGTCACCACCCTCTATATGTTAATTCATTTCGTTTTTCTCTGCATTCATATATATCCAGCAATACAACAATAGTGTTGGGAGAGCATCCATATAAATCTTAATGATTCTTGTTATTTGGAATTGTTTGGTGGCGAACAAGCTCCTTTCACCTTCCATCATATAGTTTGAAGTGTTAAAATAGCTCATTTATAATTTGCAAGTTACGTACAACTGTGGTTTCTACTTTTCTTGTGTTCAATCATGAACTAGAAAAAGATGGTATGAAAAAGTCTCTATTTTGAAATGATAGTGCATTCAACAAGACAACTTAGTTGATTAAGGTTGACGTGAGAAATGACCTACAAGTATTCCTTCGGTTCGGGAAAGGTTATATTTTAGTCCAACGAGGGTTTGTTACGTGTATCATATTTACAAATCGCTTCTTCCACAGATTTGGTCTAAATAAAAGCGTTGGGTAACTTAGTTGTTTCAGCAGATTGTATGGCGCAATAATAGGTTTTGTAGCTTAAGAACATTTTAGTTATATTGGTTGCTGAAAAGTTTAATCTACAGTTATTTCTAATTCCATCATAACTTGCATTGATATAGTTATAAATTGCTTGTCTAAGCATGATCATGTTTAACTGTTTTAGGTATCTGTGTATAGGTGGTCCAAGATTGCAGCCAGATTGCCAGGGAGGACTGATAATGAAATCAAGAATCACTGGAACACCCACATAAAGAAAAAGCTGCTTAGAATGGGAATTGATCCCGTCACGCATGAACCCCTCCACAAAGATCAAGATGACTTGATCAACAAGGAAACTATTATTTCATCCCATACTAATCAAGCTAACAATAACTTGCCTCAATCTACAACTGAAAACTCATCTTCAAACTCATCACCAGCTGAGAATTCATCATCAAGCTCATCACCAAATGAAAATTCTTCTGGAGACGACCAATCGACTTTAATTGATAGCATTTGCAACGTTGACGAGTCGTTGATGAACAGTCTTTGGGTGGATGAAACTCCGCTAATCGATGCATTGTGGAACAGTGATCAAGTACCAGATGGAGGAGATTACATCGAAAATGGCATGGGAGTGCAATCTAATTGGGAGGAGAATTGCTCATGGCTTTTGGACTGCCAAGACTTTGGCGTTCATGATTTCGGTATGGATTGCTTCATCGAAACCGAATTAAATGCCCTCGACACATTAGGGATGGAGAAAATTTAAGGCAGCTGTTATTTGCACTCCCAGTTTACGCTATGCAGTTTTTACGCGCTCGATCACTAGGGAGTGCAGAAGCTAACAGAAGTACTGCATATAGTGAAGAAAGATTAGTAGTAACCCAGAAAAGAAAAAATTGAGGAAGTGTCAAAGCTTCAAATGTGTACATGTTACAAAGTACCATGTCTGCTGCCTCACTTTTGTTAAGTTCATTTCATGGTGTTGAACTTTATGTAAATTACTTTGCATGTAGAATAGTCTTGGAAGGTTGAGGTTTCTGATCACCAACCAAAGAAACAGCAAGTAATACCAAACTGCTAAGAAAAAGATGTCACTATATATACTTAAAATTATATTTCGTTCTCCATAATTAAAGATCGATGTTGTTATCATCTCTTACGTAAAAGTTAGGACACAGAACATTGTACTACTGGGTTTTTTGTTCATACGAAAGAAAGTAAAGATGAACTATGTATCTATTTTGGTGAAATTAATGAACGACAGGGGTTTAATTATTGTGATTACATTTCTTGAGAGATTAGCTATAGGGATCATCAAATTGTTGGCCCTTCTGTTTTTAAATGAGATAATAACATAGGTCCCCCTCATCAACATTTATCATATTGTAATCTGAAAAATATAGAAAAAAAAAAAAATTATCTTAAACTGCATTGTGAGCTTCAAGACTTCAATGGTGGGTGGGGTTGCCTTGCATATGGTAGTGGACCGGTGATGATGGTTGTAGCTTTACTTAGCTAGTGGAGGTTTTGCCACCGTACGTGGTTGTGCTGGTTTGTGCTGGTTTTAGAATGTGGAAAATTTTTAGTCGAATCATCACATTAAAATAGAAAATTAAGTTGACGTAGATAATTAATCGGCGTACTTAATTCAAAAAATAAAATGTTTCTGAATTGCAGCCATCATCTAGTCAAGTTTTTAAATCTAAACTAAACTATACACATTCATCACGAACAATGAAGTGATGATATCTCTTCAAAAAGAAATGAAGTGATGATATGCATCCTAACCCGGAGAAATGTGAAACCCCTGCAAGCTAGGATTGAGGTGGGTATTCTTTCTTCTTCTTAATTAGGGCAAATGTTTATTCTAAAAGTTAAATTGCTAATGTTTACCATGCCAGTTGCCAGTTCCCAATATGACTACAAATTAGTTGGGTATTGGGATTTGATGGCCGTAGTCTGAAATCTTCATAGTGCTACCTTTCTACTCAATTAGCTAGCTGCCTAGCTATAGATTCTTGACAATATTGCTAAGATCCAGATGTCAATACTTTCGTGCGCATGCATACTATTAGTGGAGTCTCCTTCAAAACTTGTCACCCTATCATCATTTGATTGATCTTCCAGGAGAGAAAAGTGATATACTCAGGTAGGTAGCTACCTAGCTCGCTAGGTCATAGAGACACTAAATACTAAGTTATCCAGTTCGTTCTTTACTGGTTATTTGTGGCTTCTAGCTAAAAGTCCCTTTAGCAATTAATCTAATTGTGTTGGTTACAATTAGCCCTAACAATTAATCTAACTTTTGCACATCATATTATTGCAACACCAACTTTACCATTTTATATTTCTATTTAGATATTAGGGGGTGAATCAATTATAATAATAAATTTAATTAAGTGATAAATAAAAAGATAAGCTATTAATTATGTATTAATTTAAGAGATATGTCTACAAATTCTTTGACCAATATTTTCTTCATTTAATTAAATTCTTTCCTATAATTTTTCTTTTCAAATGGTAGTAATATATTGAATTAGGTGTTAAGAAATAGGCATCAACTTTTCTTTCCAAACATTGATTAATTTCATCCCAAAAAATAGCATTAATAAATTGATTTTGGAAAATACATATGTCTAAATTAAGAGGTAAGAAAAAATTTCATGTTAGTACTTAGTAGCAGCCATTAAGTTTCATCTACAATTAATCTAAATATATGAGAAAAAAAAAAATAAACTCAAATATAACGTTTAAACCCTAGCTACATAAAGAGAAAAAATGAACAAAAGAATATATATAATCATATGAATGTGAAAATATTTTCAAAATTTACAAGAACCCAACAAAGGTTGAATTCATATACATGTGTTATGCAAATCTATTGTGATCGAATATATGTGCAAATCCATTGACTGAATTACATGACATTTTTCTATTCTTGATTGAAGAAAAAAAAATTGTTGTTTAAATATAAGCATGAGTGTAATGAAAGGAAAAAATAAAATAAAAAAAGCCAAAATAATTTTTTTTAGAAAGTCAAAATAACTTAGAGTTATTAGATATTTTTTTTAAGAGTTACATGACATGATTTGACAAATAAGTAATGTGTGTAGATGACATGACATGACATGACACCTAAAATTGAGGCCACAAATCTTAGACCTCATTGACGCCACAAATCATTTTCCATTATTGTAATGCACGTACGTATTCAATCGAGTCCTATATCTAGATGATCCATGAGTCTTAGTACGAGAAAATTAATATAATTACCAGTACGTCCGCACTGAATTACCAAATTAATAAGATACACATCATGAAAACGATGATTAATTGACACAAGAGAAGAATGATTTGGACTGAACATGCATCTTTATTATATAACATCATAATTAAGATTGATTGATCTTATAATCATGACTTAGATATAGGTACCTGCTTAACAATTGGCCCTGAAATTCAACCTATCTAATCCCTTGTCAGCAAGCACTAACACTAAAAAATTTTCAAGACCATGTAATATATATTGAAACATGAAAGACATATGTATTTTACTCTTTAAATTAATTATTTCAGCGACTTGGTGATTAACAAGAATGATATCCATCACTTGCATAATCATGATGTCATTATGAATAATTTTCTTAGGAAACAAGCCAGTGAAACTATGAATCATCATATAAGCCAAGCTAATTAAAAAATAAAAGGCATATCACCTCCTCTCCCTTCAGGCGATATGGGATCTCACAGTTCAACATATTATTTTGATTATCTTCCTACATAAACTAAGAGTTTCATCAATGTGAATGAAAGAAAAGAAATCTATAATTTATGTATAAGTCCTCCATAATACAATGGACTTCTGAACTCGTGTAAATGACAAAACAACATTTTTTCGAATAATCTTACATTTGAATTTATAATTTATATAACATATAGAAAAAATGAACTTACATGCGTATTCAAAGAAAAAATAGGTGAGAGAGACCCTACACCTAAAAATCTCATCAATCCTCATCAAGCGCTGTCATGGGGTGTTCTGGTCTGGTCTCAAATAAGGAATGATTCGTGCAAAGTGGAAGATTGAATCATATGATTCTTATTGTGGTTTTTGACTTGAAACGGACCTTGTTTTCAATCAACTTGATCCTCAATATTTTAAGTCACTTTGAAAACGAGGTAAAAGTATTCCCATTTCCCACGTGAATGGTAAAAGCCATAAAGGTGGCAATAAGATAGCCAACTCTTTTGATGTGTTAATACCATCCAGAGTTGAAATCGATCGAGTTCAACAAAATGTGATAGTTTGTAGCTAGGTTTCAACTTCCATAGCAAATCCTTCACAACAAAGTGGAAGATCAGTTTATACCTATTTCTTTACAGTTGTGATAGAGTTAATTAGATGTTCTTATCCAAAGTAAAAACAGTAAGTAATTGTTTTCTCAGTGATAGTTTGCAGAGAGAAGGATTGTAATTTCGAGTAATGATGCTACAGATATATAGATGCAAAACTATGAGTCTAACAATTGATGGGAAATACCTGAATTGGGTTCTAATTTTATTACTCACCTAATGTGAGTTAATTGTTTCCCTTTATCTCCCGATTGTTTTCGAAACCAATCCAAGTGTTTAATACTGGTTTTCATTTATTAGCTGTTGATTAAGCTGTTGATTAATCAGAGACAACTGGAATGAGAGAATAAAATAATCGGTATGAGAATCATTCCTAAATCCATCCCCCCCTTGGTTATCAAATTAAAGGTTTGTTGGTGACAAAACATTTTGCAGAGGATTTTGGCTCACCAATGAATGCGGACCGGAGCGAGAACTGACCATTAATGATCGAGAAACTTCCTTTGAGAGTTGACTTGGAGTTTGACTGTCGGCTAGAAGAGGAAAGGGGGGTATATGCAGAAAAGCCTCCTATGCTTAAGTATGTAACTGTCTAAGTCGAGTGTAGTAGAAGGAATTGGAAGGAGATGCATTACCTGGCCGTCGAGCCCTCTATTTATAGGTGAACGCTTACTTGGTCGGCAAGTCGTCATCGTTGCTGCACTTATGGTCGTCATATACTGCACTTATGGCTATCATCATTACAACACTTATAATTGTAATCATTGTGCACGTATTGCTGTAACCGCCTCTGTATTTAAAGCTGCAATGATTATCGTATTCATAGCCGCAGTCAAGACCGCATTTATAGCCTCATTCATAAGTGGTTATTTGTCATAATTACATGTGAAAATGGTTGACTACACCCACATCTATGAATGAGGTAGGACCTACATCTATTCCAATAACTATATATGTGAAAATGGTTATTCAGGAATCGATTCCTAATAATGAGGTAGGATCTACATCTATTCCAATAACTATATATATTAGTAAACGCAGGAATCCAGGTCCAATGGCGTTAGCTCAGTGGTTAGAGCACCCACTACCTAGGATCCAGGTCCTGGGTTCGAGTCACCATAGGGGTAGGAGGATTTCACTCCGATCCTCTTTTAACCAAAAAATTAAAAAAAAACTTGAAATTTAGGTATTCTGCTGGAGCAGTACTAAAAAAGTAACTAGTTATATTTTAGCATTAGCTACTTTTAGAGATGCTCGCTAATTACCTACCATAATATGAGTGCTTTCTTGCGAAATAAATCTAAATATAATTTTAAAGAGACAATTGGCTTTATGTAAATTTCTATGTTTAAATATATACTACATTACATAAAATATATATATATATATATATATATATATAACTTATATTTCAAATAGAAACCAAGACCTTATGGAATACTCCAAATCTATAGAGAATTATGTTTTCTCTATATTAGTAGTGCTGCAAAGACTCCCACTGCACAACCACTCTTTTGGCATAAACTTCTGTCTGATAGATCTGTGGTCGGATGTGCGAAAGGCAGGACGGCAATCGGGGGCGTAAACCATCGGTGATGGAGGTGCAATGGGTTGCCGATGGTCGTTACTGCATTTATTTTTTGCATTTTTCTCTTAATTATAAAGTTAATATTGGACTAATTGATTGAAGTTTTTTTTGTGTTTCTAAGGCTATCTCCAACCCAAAGGGCTAAAAATAGCAGTAAATTCCGTACTATTCATTGATCTGACATCAACCGTCTCCAACCCGTCAAAGTTAAATTATAGTCCTAAAATATATTTTAACATTTTAGATATGTTAGTCATATATATATGTTCTTATTTTTTAAAGTCAATTGATTTATAATAATTGAAATAATTTTTATGATAAAAAATATTTTTTTGGTTGTATTATTTTTAAAGATAATTAAAAATAACGAATGGCAAAAAAAAAAAAAAACCTTAAACAACCGCTAGCTGCTGACGTCAGCAACTAGCCGTTGCTGACGTCATGCTTTTGTCAACTTCCACTACTAGAAGTGGGCCATATAATTCTGATTCAATTTTTTTTAAAGGGCCAAAGGGGCATTCTTAGGGTTATTTTTAGCCCTTTGACCTCACCTATAGCCCTCTTATTTGGCCCTTAATATCAAGGGTTGGAGTTGAATTAGGCTAAAATTGACCCCTTTTTAGCACTTTGTCCAAGTGGGTTGGAGGTGGTCTAAGGCTCAAATAACAGAATCATTGGTGCTTGGCCCAATCAAGAGTGGAGTTGTTGGGCTGCAAATTGAAGGCCGAAATCTCTATGCCTACTGCCCGCTCAAAAGTTAAAGGTATTTACAGTTCCTCCCCAAATTTAACCTCCATTTACACCTCCACCTACACTCTTTTATTCTCTCTCTGCAAGTCTCTTTCGCCGATGCCCATACCGAGCAGAACAGAGTCCGGCCCAAAAAGCCTATAGAGAGCATCCTTCGTTCCATTCCTTCCCGCCGGCGCTGAGAGCCAGGTTAGCCATCTCGTTCGCGATTCTTCTTACAGATCGATCGATTAGGGTTTCGTCTCAATTCCACTATGGGATTGTTCTATTAGGGTTGTATGGAATATATATATGTATCTCTCTACAATTAACTGCAATTCGTATGATCATGAACTAGATGCTGTGAGATTTGTTTATAGCTGTGAATTTAGTTTGGGGTTTTGGAAATAATGTCTTCTTAGGGTTCTTCCTCTTCACCAAAATTGTGGTTTGTTGGTTTCGGCTGCCGAAGGAATTAGATTTTAGCATTCATGAAAACCGTGTTGATAATTTAGGTGCTACTGTGGTCATAATTCTGATAGGCTTATTGGCACCATGAGAATGTAGTACCATTAGTTTCCTTGCTTGAGGCAATGCTGAGGGAGGCTGGCAGCAAGAGTTGACATACTTACGCAATCCATTCGATTGGAAAAAGTCATTTTCGTCCACGGTTTTCTTCATAAGGTTGCAAGTTATCGGTGCAAATTTACACCAGAAATGTGATGTTTTCTATTTTCGAGCAAATACATGGGAAGAGGGATTAGTTAGTAGTCCACAAAAGTTGCAATACTAAGTTGATTTTTTCCCCCTTGTATCTCAACTGCATTATTATTCTCCACGCTTACATGTTGGTACTCATCAAACTGTAACTCTTACATCTTTTATACATGTATATACATGCCTTTCTCTTTCAATTCTGGGAAGGAAAAACGAAATTGTCCGCTCAAATGAGTGTCTTTTGCATTTACCGTCTTTCTTGATTCTATAATCTAAGTTCTGTTTTATATATCTTTTTTATTTCTGCTTTCTTTTTTGGTCTGAGTTCTCTTATGTCTTTATTTCTAATGTTTGGCACTCTTATGCTGTTTTCTTTTTCACTGCAGAACTATGCTTATTTACACTCTCAATGAGTTTAATGTTACTTTAACTTGACATTGATATCTTCAATACCTCTTATCAGATCATTTGAACACAGAGTTTTTCAAACTTTAGCAAGCAATGTAATCTGTGTAACAAGCAGGATAGATGTAGAACCTTTCAACTTAGGGTTGCAAGAGCTGGGAAAGATGTTATTTTTACAAAACTTTAGAGGAACTCCTAATATTTAGCTCCATGGTTTATACTGTAATAGATGTGCCATTCCAGTAAAGCTATAAAATAATTGAAATCTAGAATTCTTGTTTGGCTTTGTTGATGCTTTCTGCTTTAGTTTATGGTGAATTTGAATATTAGAATTCATCCTGCATAGTTCGTGAAGGTTGAGTGCTTCCTTAAATTACAGTGATGGAGTTGTACATGCAAGTTCAAAAGTAAAAATCATTCACAATGATGTTCCTTCATAATTTTTGCGCGCACAAACTTGACTTTTGGAGTTTGTCCAAGAGATGGGGGTGCTTGTTTTGTCGGCTGCCACTTCCTTTAGAATGCATGAAGTAAAGATATATACAGTGCCATAAAAGATTATATGATTTGTGACTCTATTGACTATTGAAAGTTTTGGAGTAATGAGATCAGTGAGCTGCCTGACCCAACCCAAATATGTAAAATCCGATAACCAGTCTATCAGTAATTTGCTATATTACATTTAATGTTTTCAGATTTGTAAAGTTCAAGAACGAATACCCTATCCTATTATGGTTCCTTGATTCCCCTCATTCAACCAAATTTCTTGCTATCTTCACAGGCTGAAGTGTAATTGCTTGTTGTTTGTAATTTTGATTGTTGATTTCCTTTCCGATTTCTCGCGCAAATCAACTCTCAAATTTGCAGTTTGTAGCAACATGGATATTTTGCTTTACGATTATTCTCTTAAGACAGGCTTGCATCTTTTCATTTCTTGTTCTCCTAAAAAGTGATCGTTAGTATCCAAACTTTGAACCAACAATACTTTTATTTATTGTGATTTTTTTATGCTCTAAGCCTGCTCCATGAATTTTCCAGGTATCTCATCAGAAAGCCTAGAGCGGTTCTACCATGGGTGATTTTAGTATTCAGATTAGCACCAATTTGGTTAATAAGCTTGCTGATGACACTGAGAAATCAAAGAAGAAAACCAGAAGAACTAAACCTAAGGTACCCCGAGAGCCTCAGCAGCCCCAACCGAAAATAAACCAAAAGACGGTTTCTGCTGATTCTGAACCATTCAAAGGGTCAAGTGCTAAAGGATGGCCTATCCAGCCTCCTCTATACATGCCCGTACCCCCTCCTTCAGAGTCTACCAATGCAGACTTGGACGCAATCAGATCTGTTCTCCAACAGAGTGAGAAAGTCGTGGAGCGTTTGAAGAAGCAGGAGGAGAACATGGCACAGGAGGTGACACAAAGAGCAAAGGAGCTTCGTGACAAGGAGTTCAAGCTCCCATACCAGAAGCCTATGCCTTGCTTAGCTGAGAAAGATGCTTGCGTGGATTGCTACAAGGAGCATGGGAAGGAGGATCCTCTCAAGTGTGCTGGTCTTGTTAACAGTTATGCAGATTGTGCTCGCAAAGTTAGGCAGCAGGTCAGTTCGGGAAACAAGTAAATGCTTTAGAGGGATTTTTCTGGTCATATACGCGAGTGCAAGCTGATTTCCAAGATTTTTGTAGCGGAAAATAAACCAATTAATTGGTATCCCCATTTTTGGATTGCTTGCAGTGTTTCTCATACTGTCGCTAGAATTGCACTGTCAAAGTCTTGAACTTTACATGGCTGAACTGTTTTTTAAATTCACGAGTGCAAGTGGAATTGATAGTAAGTTGGAAGTTATCCTGTTAGCACTCACTGTCTGATGCAATCTGCCGGACTCGTTATTGCTAATGTTTTGTATCCTAACGTCAACTGATTTTCATTGGTGAACTGGGTTGGAAGAGGCACATTTGTGATGTGAGGAACCACAGATGCAGTCCTATTGTCCAATAGATGTGTGAAACCTTTGCCTTAAACCAATCCTTTGGACTTGCAATACAAGCTGAAACCGATTATTCAGATTCACTCCGTGATTTTTCCAAAACGCATTTAGGTGCTGGCCACTACTCAAGCTTGTTGTGCTTCCTTCCACTCTCTCCATCATCATGACAAGGGTGAATATTTGTTTTAAATAAGTAGGTGAAGTGATGATGGAAATGAGAAAGAAAATGTACTGAACCAACTAAGTTCTTGTATGACATTATAGATACAGATGCAAATATTCAGATTCTTCCTTATTATGAGAAAAGAAACTGCTCATCTTTTCAAACATATAAATGAGTTCGAGTTACACCTAAGTCAATTTTTCAATGAGAACTTGAATTTTGCAAACAATGATCAAGGATGACTCGATATGATTTTTATTATTCTATAGCAACAAATTCATATGGTGAATTCGCTGAACCTTTCACTTACAAATAGAAAATTTGTGTCACTAAATCAAGTAGTTGAACTTGATAGCAATGTCACAGCCAGGACACGTAAATGTCTTCATCAAGTTGGTTGGATTACCCTAAGTAAGTCACGTGCAAGGATGTAAGCCTTTTCCTCGGTACTATCCCCAGCGAGGAGCCGAGGACCACAGAAATATCACCGTGCTTTTCCATTTCCTCGCCACTTTGCCTCCGTCCTTCCCTCCAAAATCGCCGATCCACTTTGCAGATTCTGACGCCTTTGATTTGTCTCCGAGCTCCCCTCCCGAAAAAGCAAGTAAACCAGGTACCCTTTCTCTTTCTCTCTTTCTAAGCTCAAACTGCTCGACCACATTCGTAGTAATAGCACAACTCAGTACCCAATCAAGTAGTAGTTTCTTAAGCTCTGTAATTTTCACTTAGTGATGCAATTTTTCATTGCTACAAATGCATGAGCTGGTTATTTAGAGGTGATAGTTTTGTGGGCTACTGGGAAATTAACACAAAGAGGCAAAGAGGAAGATAACTAAAATGGAGAAGAAAAAGCTAAAATAGTAGAGCCCAGTTGCAGTGGAGGAGTGGAAACACTTGTAGGCTTTCAGTTTTTGTTACCTTTGGATTGGTCTCATTTGTTATTGGATACACTTCAAAGTTAAGTATCTGCCATAGGATTTGAAGTCGGAAACTAGAGGTTGTAAGTTGCTTATGATATCTGGTAATGCTTGTAGTGAAGTACAGAGTTCATATTTTGGGAGAGATCTTAAGTAGTTAGGCAGTAGTAATCATAGTGATACAAGAATGGGTTTATTAGACCATGCAGATATAACTGGCATTGTTTTGTGTTATTTGACCCACCACAGCTTAGAAATGGGGAGTTTTTCCATGGGGAATTCGTCTCTTAGTTGCTTATCAAGTTGCAAGGATATACTTTCTTTCAGTGATTTTCAATTAGTGTATTGTTTCTCTGAAGGTATAGGAATAAAGAAGATTTAGTTAATACTCTGATAGTGGGAAGGAGGTATGAAATTGTAAAGTTAGTGAGACCTTTGGTTAAAACATGTAGTCTGATTGATTAAGCATGTTTAGGTGCACTTTTTCACAAGTGAAATGCAGTTTGAAGGCTAAGTAAGTGTCGGAAGTGGATGCTATTGTTATATAATGACCCTAAAACTTCAGCTGCTAAAAGCCAATCCCTTTGTTGAGCCTTATGCGGAACGTGGAGAGGCAGATATGTGCATCCCCACACTTCACCTAGCAAACATAAATGATGTGTGGAATGAAGATTGGAGGTTTAGATACCAGGAACTAAGACTCTGGTTACATGTTAGATTATAACTGGAGCCAGAAATGCATAACTAGCCAACAGCTCGAATACTCTATTGGATTTCCATGCAAGTTCAAACCAATTGTTGTCTTCTAGTCTTACATCTAACTAGTGCTTTTTGACAGTTACCACACTTTCTTGTACCATTTGTTTTGATTTAAATGGCAAATAATAATCATTGATTTTTTTAACTGGTCAAAGATTATGGTTCGAGGAAGAGATGCCTGTTGGGAGCACTGTGTCCTTGTCGATGCAACAAAGCAGAAGGTTAGGTGTAATTATTGTCAACGGGAGTTTAGTGGAGGTGTATACAGGATGAAGTTTCATTTAGCTCAAATAAAAAACAAAGATATAGTCCCCTGCACAGAAGTCCCAACTGATGTGCGAGATCACATTTTAAGTATATTAGAAACTCCCAAGAAACAGAAAACTCCCAAGAAACTGAAAGTGGATAAAGCAGCTCTAGCCAATGGTCAACAAAATAGCTCTTCTGCTAGTGGTGACTTCCATCCTAACTATGCCTCTAATGGACAGAATGGAAGCACCTGCCCATCTTTGTTATTCCGATTTTCTTCACCAACTTCACAGCAACCAGTGGACGATGTTCAAAAGCAAAAGCAGGATCTTGCTGATAAAAGAGTTGCTGTGTTTTTCTTCCACAATTCTATTCCATTTAGCGCTGCTAGGTCCGTATATTATCGGGAAATGGTGGATGCTGTAGCAGACTGTGGGAGGAATTACAAAGCCCCGAGCTATGAAGTATTGAGATCCACTCTGTTGGAAAAAGTGAAAAGTGATATACATGATTGCTACAAGAAATATAGAGATGAATGGAAAGAAACAGGTTGCACTATCTTATGTGAGAGCTGGTCTGATGGTAGGAACAAGTCACTTGTCATATTCTCAGTTACGTACCCCAAGGGGACCCTGTTTCTGAAGTCTGTTGATTTATCAGGTCATGAAGATGATGCTCCGTACTTGTTTGAGCTGTTCGAGTCTGTTGTCTTGGAAGTTGGTGTTGAAAATGTTGTCCAAGTTATAACGGACACTTCTTCCAGTTATGTTTATGCAGGAAGTCTTCTTATGGCCAAGTACAATTCCTTGTTTTGGTCTCCTTGTGCTTCGTATTGCTTTAATAAAATGTTGGAGGATATTGGTAAACAAGAGTGGGTGTGCACGGTTCTGGAAGAGGCAAGGACCATCACAAACTTCATATGCAGTCATGGATGGACTTTGAATATGATGAGAAAATTTGCTGGTGGAAGGGAGTTGATCAGGCCAAAAATTACTAGATTTGTGACAAATTTCCTCAACTTGAGGTCGATCGTGATTCAGGAGGACAATTTAAAGCACATGTTTTCTCATACAGAATGGTTATCTTCAGCGTCAAGTAGACACCCTGAAGCCCAAGCTGTTAAGTCGTTGTTGTATGTAGAGAGGTTTTGGAAGCATGCACAAGAAGCTGTGACCATTGCTGAACCACTGCTTAAAATCCTTAGAATTGTCGATGGGGACATGCCAGCTATGGGCTACATATACGAAGGAATAGAGAGGGCAAAGATTGCAATAAAGACACATTACAAGGGTATTGAAGAGAAATATATGCCACTTTGGGATATAATTGATCGGAGATGGAGTATGCAGCAACAATCGTCCTTGCATGCAGCGGCAGCGTCTCTTAATCCTTCTCTTTTCTATAATCCAAATTTCAAGATTGATTCAAGGATGAGAAATGGGTTTCAAGAAACTATGTTAAAGATGGCTACCACTCATGAAGATAGAATGGAAATAACTAAAGAGCATCCTGTGTATGTTACTGCACAAGGCGCTCTTGGCACTGATTTCGCAATCATGGGAAGGACATTGAATGCCCCAGGTACGTAAAGTTGTAGCTATTATAAAAACGGAGGGAAAAGAAATACACGATTACAGTCGCATGCATCAATTTAACAAAATTATCAAGATAATGCAGTTTCATCACTTAACACTAGATAACGTGTTTGGCCAGAAGAAAATTCAAGTGTTAACAAGATATAGAAGTTAGAAAATAAAACAGTTCTGGCCACTTATATCAAACATGTGCTGGCCCCGGAAGAGTGATTGATGGTCTTTCTTTCATAATCATTTACCTTAGGACAGCATCTCGTTCGTATGTATGAGCATTAAAACATTGTGTTTTTGTCTAAGATGATATCATTTCATTTGTAGGCGACTGGTGGGCAGGATATGGTTACGAAGTCCCGACACTCCAGAGATATGCACTAAGGATATTAAGCCAGCCTTGCAGTTCCCACTGGTGCTGTTGGAACTGGAGCATCTTTGAGAGCATACATGCCAAGAAGCACAGCAGAACAGAGCCGGAAAAATTCAATGACTTGGTTTTTGTTCATTGCAATCTTTGGTTGCAGTCCATTTCTCAAAATAGAGATGGGAAATGTAAACTCATCGTGTTCGATGAAATAGATGTCAGCTCTGAATGGCCTACAGAGTTGGAATCTCCTGCCCCAATTTTGGATGATTCATTATTGGATAGCTTACCCTTGAATGTAGAGGTACTCTCCGAATTGTAAAACAAGAAAGTAAAATTGTATAGAGTTGTAATTAGGGGTTGACTTGATGTATAAAGTTGGCAAATCTCTATTGATTCATCTGGAATTGTAACAGTGAATGATCTAATGAGACTGATATGGAATTGTATAGCGTGAAGGATCTGATGAGATTATCTAGATTGTTTGCCATTTTTGCCATTAGCTCCGTTGTCGGCTTCAAACAAACCGGGCCGATGGAATTTTAAATTTTTTTACTTCCAATTATTTTTTTTAGAAATCCTTCTACACCAAACACTGACGAGATCCTTAAAAAAAACACACTGGACGATATTGACTGTAATCCGATACAATCAATTCAAATCCAACCCTATCGACTTATTTAATACAGTTGAAGGCACAAAGCACGCCGAACTTGGAAGGTTTTTGTCACACTCAATGACGATGCTAGAAGTAAGATTTTTGCCACTGCCCCATTAAGATTTTGACATTTGTCTCATAATTATATGATTTGCCTCCGTCAGAAAAAAATGTGACAATATATATTGTGTTTCCATAATTTACAGGCCACAAAACATATGATGGCTGGACTAAATATATTAGCAAGCCCACAATTCACGATTCCCACAAAATAAGAGAGGGAATATGAAGCTTCTTGTGTACTCTACTCAGCATATATAATCAAAACTCAACTATCACAGCACTGAAAGTCAAACACTACTGAAATTGCTGGCTTGTTGCGATGAGTTCGTTTGTTAAACCTCAAATATCAATATCTCTTTGTTGATCCATCCAACATCTATGATAACGAAATTCATATGGAATTATAGTATCTATTGTCTTATTGTGATTCAGGATAATTAATTTGGTTTTTTTTTTTTACTATTTTTCTTCTCCGTTCTTGTATATGCAGGGGATCTATTTTGGTTCATCAATGGTCTATTTTAGTGTTTGGTTAAATTTTTTGGCCCCCATATATATATATATATATATATATATTTCTCCCTCCGCCACCGGAAGCGAGCATGTAATATAGAATTACTGTATGTTAGGGATGATAGAGACTCGCAGACAGCTTAACAAGCTTAACAAGGCCTTCTGATTACAAATTAAACAAGAAGCCCACCTTGATCTTTCAGACCCTATGAAACAAAGCTAGGCGAGAAAAGAGTAGTAACCATTCCTAGTTTGAAACTCCATCATCCATCAATACCTAAGGCCTAAAGCAATGATTCGATCCGCGAAACTCTAAGATGCCTTTTGACTTGAGCTTATTTTAAATGCTCGTCGGTAATGGAAGATTATTGAAAATCATTGTAACGAAAAAGCTTGTGTCACAATATTAAGTTTTTGGGTAGAATTAAGTGTTTTGTTTTTTTATTTAACTGAATAAACTTGGTTAGCTAAAAATAATAAAAATTCCCTAATTGTTTTTGGTAGAAATAATAATTTTTTCCTCCCCTCACTCATCTTATAATATTAGTGAGATTTGAACCTGTAACGTTTACGCTATCGGTTATTTTAAATAACCAACAAAATCACAAAGGAATCCTACAATATATTCTTTGTAAGCTCGCAAGAAAAAATAGGACCTATGCAGTACTGGTTGCCACTAAATGCTACAGAATGAGTACATAATTAACAAGCTTGCAAATCTGCAGCTATCCTGAGCCCTCAACTTAACTAGCTCCCAGTTACAACCTCGACGTCCGGTATCTATTTCATCCCATAAGAAACAATAGTATGCGATTCACGATCGTTTTCTTCTGCCGGCCAAACCAACCAACGCCGCAAGAAGCTAAACCCCAAACTTAACCCAACTAGATAGATAGATCCCATAGCCACACAACGAATCAACCACTCTCTCATAGCACATTAATTTGTCTACTCCAGACGTCCCCCCTCCCTAGTTCACTTTTTAGTCATGCAATTCTGGTCGGAATCCGATTCCGGAAGCAGCGGACCTTGGAGCGTGGTGATCACGCTCTCCCTCGCTGTCCTTTGGTACGCGTGGCTCTACTTCAAGAGTTCAGACTCTAACTCGCCGCTGCCGCCGGGTCCACTCCCTCTTCCATTAGTCGGGAACCTTCTCTCTCTGGACCCGGAGCTCCACTCCTACTTCGCGGGCCTGGCCCACACCTACGGCCCAATCTACAAGCTCCGCCTCGGCACCAAGCTCTGCATCGTCGTCACCTCCCCCTCCGTCGCCCGCGAGGTCCTCAAGGACCATGACGTCACCTTCGCCAACCGCGACGTCCCCGCCGCCGGCCGGGCCGCCTCCTACGGAGGATCAGACATCGTGTGGACCCCCTACGGCCCGGAGTGGCGGATGCTGCGGAAGGTCTGCGTGCTCAAGATGCTCAGCAACACCACGCTCGACTCGGTCCACGAGCTGCGGCGGAACCAGGTCCGGCGAACGGTCGGGTTCTTCTACGGTCGGGTGGGGTCGCCGGTGGACGTGGGCGAGCAGATGTTCCTGACGGTGATGAACGTGATCACGAACATGCTGTGGGGCCGGACGGTGCAGGACGATGGGTCCGGGCTCGGGGCGGAGTTCCGGCAAGTGGTGGGGGAGATGACGGAGCTGCTGGCGAAGCCGAACGTTTCGGACTTTTATCCGGGTTTGGCCCGGTTTGACTTGCAAGGCGTGTTCAAGCAGATGGAGGGCTTAGGGAAGAGGTTCGACGCGATATTCGAGAGAGTGATAGATCAACGGCTGAGGATGGAGAGGGAAGGCGCGAAGGAGGAGGGGAGTAAAGATTTTTTGACTTTTTTACTGCGGTTAAAAGAGGAGGGAGATTCCAAGACGCCGTTTACTATGACCCACCTCAAAGCCTTGCTTATGGTACGTCGTTTTTAACTTTCACCTGAAGATTATGAACCTTTTTGTTTATTCTATTTGTGGGGGATTGTGATAACGTAGTTTTGTACTTAACGTAGAGTACGTGTTATCATCTTCAAGTTTCAACATATTCTGGACATGAGAGGGACATAAGTAAGGTTTCAAATTTCGGTTTTGGTTTTGATTTCGGTACTTCAAATTTAAGGAAATTTCGGAGAAAGTTTCGATTTCGGTGGAAATTTCGGTTAAAAATAAAGAAATCAAATTAATTACATTTATAAGATGATATTTTTGAAAGAAACTTTTACATAGACTAAACTAACCTATAATAAACCTATTTACAATGTAACATCTCTAAAATTATACATTTATAATATAATTATGATATTTTATATGGACGAGTAATTAACTAGTATTGTAGTAGGTTGCTAAACTAGTATTTTTATCTATGTGTATTGATAATATGTTGTATATTGATAATGTAAATATGATTTACTTTTTTTAATAATTAGAAAATTACAAAAGGGTGGGGCGGGGCACGTAAAACCAAAACCCCTTTGAATGAAGATGATTAAGTACAACAAAAGGAATATAAAAGCTACTATGATGTGCTTCGATCTAGCTGGTTGAACTGCTTTCATTTAGTATCATACAATACTGCTCCCAAGTACATGAATTTTGGAAATGATTTTCGTACCTCATCACATGGTTATTATATGTATACGTGTTGTTCCCTTTCCACATGCAATCCATATATCGGATATTGTGGAATTACCTAATATGATGTCACAGTGTATGAAGCATACAATATTTGAGACAAAGCAAAAAGGAAATCATGTTATGGTTAGAGCATTCAACTTTGTAGCAGATAAAAACAAAAAGGTTTTTTTTGTTGTATTCAACATGATTGCAAAAAAAAAAAAAAAATCAAAATTTCATATTTTCTCTATAAAAGTATGAAGCAAAAATTTATTGTAGGTGACATAAAAATTTAACAGAAATTTTAGAGAAATTTCGGACAAAATTTCGGTGTGAATTTGTAAATATATATTGTGTGTGTAGATATTTCGGAAATTAAGAATTTCGTGGAAATGTACGGAAAATTTCGAAAAATTTCGGGAAACTTCTGACGGAAATGATATAACATATGAATTTCGTTTCAGTACTTTAAAATTACAGAAATTTCAGCAGTTTCGGAGAAATTTAAAACCTTGGACATAAGATGCTCAAGATTCTCCAAAATTTTGTTTTTTTGTTGGAGATTTGATAGCACATGGTACATGATTTAGATTTTTTATTCAATTTTCAAATTATCACGAAACACAAAGCTAAATGTTATTTGTTTAAGAAAATTAATAAATTTAATTTCTATTCATGTGAATTTTCCGACCCTAAATTATAATTATCCTCATAATATCTCGAAAAATTGAGAAAGTGAAGAATAAAAAACAATTGATGGGACTAGAATAAGTAACTATTGTACAAGAATAAGTATGCAATTATATTTCGAGAGCAATATGGCGGCACATATTGTTCTGATGTTTCTTCATGGCATGGTTGCAGTCTAATCTTCAATATGCTGTTACTCCTCATTAAGCTTCTTAATAAAAAAAGTATTAGTAGAAGTAATTATGTATTTGTGGTTTGGAAGAATGGTTCGTAATATAAATTAACATACAACTTTTCTGAAGGTTTTCTCTAAAGTTTGCATATGGTAGGTTGCATTTTGGAAGTGAGCTGAAAAAGCTTATTGTTAATGCTCATGCTTGTAACTGATAACCTAAGTACCTAACAACAAATTAACCTAACCATGGCTGCCCTTTGTTTCAGTGGCCTCAAGCATCCATCTTTTTCTTAATTTTGGCATCTGATTTCATATGAATCGATCACCACTTTAACATTGTTGTTTCAATCTTGTTGTGTACAGGATATGGTTGTGGGCGGGACGGACACATCCTCCAACACAATTGAATTTGCAATGTCGGAAGTTATGAACAAACCAGAAGTGTTACAAAAAGTCCAGCAAGAATTAGAAGCTGTAGTTGGCAAAAACTGCATTGTAGAAGAGTCTCACATTCACAAGCTACCGTACTTATATGCAGTGATGAAAGAAACACTGCGCTTGCACCCAGTTCTGCCTCTATTAGTCCCACATTGCCCAAGTGAGACATGCACTGTGGGAGGCTATACCATTCCAAAGGGGTCTAGGATTTTTGTTAATGTTTGGGCTATACATAGAGACCCTTCTAGTTGGGAAAACCCATTGGAGTTTGATCCAGCTAGATTCTTGGATAGTAAATGGGATTACAGTGGGAGTGACTTCAAGTATTTTCCTTTTGGGTCTGGGAGAAGAATATGTGCAGGGATAGCAATGGCTGAGAGGATGGTGATGCATTCTCTTGCTACACTGCTGCATTCTTTTGATTGGAAACTGCCACAGGGAGAGAAGTTGGATCTTTCGGAGAAGTTTGGTATTGTATTGAAGAAGAAGATACCTTTGGTTGCCATCCCAACTCCAAGGTTGTCAGATCCAGCACTCTATGAGTAGCCGACAAGGTGCGTTGTTGATAATCATTAGGTGAAAATATCATGAACTAATGCTCTCTGATATCAACTTCTGTTAGGCACACAAAGGTTCGATGAGATACTCGTATTTATCCTAGAGAACATAGTCAAATTAATCATAATTTATGTTGCATTGTAATCTTCTTTTGGGAGTAGAGATCCATTATATATAAAGATTGTGAATAAGATCAAAAGATAAGACTTTTTTTGTCTATGAACGTAAACCGCTTCCTCCGTTGCTCGGAGTTTGCTATGTCTAATTCAAGCTCAAGTATTGTTCTTAAATAGTATACTTTTGCCATATATCCGATGAGTTATGTTGTTCTTACAAAACAACTTGCCTATCATACACTTACAAGATTATATTTAAAACTTGAGAACTCAATAAATATAAGGGGGATATTCTAGTGTAGTGGTGGGTATCTCATACCCACATTTATAAAAGTGAGAACAAATTTTGTTGTCAAAGTTGTAATTTGAGTCTTATTTTGTGTAATCTTAGTTCTAATAATGGTAATTACACATCTTACGACATTTTACAAATTTTTGAACAAATTCGTTTTCAATGTTGTAATCTTAGTTCTAATAATGGTAATTACACCTCTTACGACATTTTTACAAGTTTTTGAACAAATTCGTTGTCAATGTTGTAATTTTTGTTTAACTATATGTAAATAGTGTAAATGAATATGGTAACTTTTGTTCTCAATGTTGTAATTTTGGTTTAAATAATTGTAAATTTTTGTTCAAATAGTTGTAAATGAGGATATCTCATACCCACCAGTACACTAGCTTGTCCCAATATAAGGGTGGGTGACAACAAATCCTTGGTCTCAGAACATTACTGCTAAACAGCATATTCCTTCAAAATATAATACCTAATAGCTCAGTCATGGAGAGTGCCCAAGATGTCCTCTTCCCAGTACAAATAGAACTCTTTGTCACCAAGCTTGACTTGCAAATTACTGCTGTAATCGGGCAAAATTAAGAACTGTGTCAGTTTCTTTCACATCCATCAGGATCGCATGCATTTCCAATCTTATTCTTTGTTCCTGGCCTAAGTGACACGCAATAGCAATCACCTTTCCTAATGGATGACTCATGAAGGAGAATGCCGACGATGGTTTTAGAGGGTTGAAATGTTGGATAATTTTCTCAATCAGGTTGCGTAAGGGTCGGGATCAGAAGCTTTTTCATTTCCGGTTGTGCTTCCAAGACTTCTGCTACATTCTCCAAAAAAAAAAAAAAAAACTTCTACTATAAGTGGGGTCAGAGTTTGTTTGGGATACTGGAAGCATATTTGGTTAGAAGTTGATCTAGCACTTGTTTTTACTTTCTCTCACTATCCACATGATTCCTTGGTAGCTTAAAGTTATGACAATTTTCTTTTTCATATATCTCAAATGGAGTTCGTTTATCACATATTAGGAAAATCTGGTAGCTGACTCTCTGACAAATTATGGTTCATCCTTGACTGATTTTATTTTTTTTAATTTTTTTGGACGACTTTGTGTCTAGGGTTTGAGAATTTCTTCTCATTCGGCGGCGCTCAAGGCCGGTGCTGGTTCGCCTCGCCGCTAATGGGCTGTTACCGGACGGGTGATTGAATGCTATGTGCTCGAGGAGTTCCAGAGAGAGGTTTTGACTCGATGACAAGTTCTAGGTGAGATCTCTAGGTGTTTGGTGCTCTGTGCAGAGACGGGCGCATCGGCGTGGGGTTTTGCTGAACTCGCGGTGGAAGATCTAGCGGGAGGTGTGTGGTGATTGCTTTCTCCAAGTTTGGCGAGCTTAGTGGGATGCTGGGTTTGGTGCCGAATCCTCCTATTACGGTGTGGAGACTGCGCGGCAGGGCGCGACGGACTGGAGGCATGGATGGTGGTGGAGGGATCTGGCAGAGCTGCCCGGAAAACTGTTCACTGTGGAGATGGCGGCTGGGCTTGTCTCAGCCATTCCAGTTGGCCATGCGTTGGGTCTTTCTTTTGGGATTGCCCTTTTGGGCTTGGTTAATTGGACTGGGGTGCTTTTTCCTAGACCCATTCTTATGTTTTTAGTTTTTCTAATTACAATAATTTCCTTGTTTTAGGAAGTTAAGCACTGATGTGCACTCTATGTCTCTCTAGCGCCTCTAGAGTAGTACCAAAGGAGGGTCTCCGCTACCTCTACGTATTTGAATGTATAATGAGTATGTCTATTTTTATGTACCATTTGTGGGTATTACCACTATCTTCTTGTCTGTCTATGCCCTTAAATGACAGCAGAAGGACTTATTCTGACTTGTGATGAATATACTGTTTTCCCTTGATAAAAAAAAAGGGAGAATTTCACAAATGGTCGCTCAACTATGACTCATTCGACACTTTAGTCACTCAAGTTTCAAATATATCACTTTGGTCACTCAACTATTACACTGTCAATCACTTTAGTCACTTTGTTAATTTTTTGGGAGATTCTATTCATACCTCCAAAATTAGTATTTGTACCTCTCTTTTTTTCCAAATTATTGGTGACTTTGTCAACTCATGCCAAATTACCAATAAGAACACAAAAAAGGGAAAAAAAAAATTTCTGTTATAATTTTTTTTAACCCCACCCCACTCCTTCCCTCCCATGATGTCAGTGAGGTCTAAAACTGTGACATTCACGATATTGGTTATCCTAAATAACCAACAGGTCACAGCTCACAGAAAAAAAAAAAAAGTATCTTCTTACCTTTACAAATAGTATGTTTCGATGAAACAATTCGCAAAATTCTAAGCTATGCATTGCCTATTATATTGCTGCATGCGCTTTTTTTCCAACTCGAAACAATTAGTGAATATGTGTCTCTCTCCAAGTTAAGCAGCATTATGTTGGACTGACTTTGGAACACCATGACCACTTTCAGTACGAGCATCTGTATGTAAATCATAATTAAGTGATGAAAACTTTGTATCCAAAAACTCAGTTTAATTAAAAATTTTGAGAATTGGGAGTAATATCTAAACATCTCAGATAGCAGTACACCAACGTGCTTCTATATTCAATTAATTTAATGAAAAATACTGTATTGATTACCAACTAGAGATTTTTTTTTTAATTGTATGAAGTGTAAAATAGGATTGTGAAATCTTCAAAAATTGAATGAGGTTCGACTACTGATTTTGGAGGTATGAATAGAACGTAAAAGAAAGAAGTTTTTATTGATTTTATTGGACGATGGGCATTGTGGGAAAATTAGGGAGGTATAGATAGCAAATTTGTTATCTATAAAAGTAAGTTGGAGGTCTATTAAGTTGGGAGGTCCAAATGCCAACTTTGGAGGTATGAATAGAAGCTTCCTAATTTTTTTCATTAAAAAAATACTCTTGGGTGACTAAAGTGATTAACAGTGTAATAGTTGAGTGACCAAAGTGATATATTTGAAACTTAAGTGACCAAAGTGTCGAATGAGTCATAATTGAGTGACCATTTGTAGAATTTTTCCTTAAAAAAAAAAAAACTTTTGTCAATCTACCGGGATTCACCAAAAACGAAATAACAAATCCTCGTGTATGTACTAGATCAATTATTGAGCTACTAGGGATATATAAATTATTGGTGTAATGGTTTATAGTTATTAATCTACTAGATCAATTATTGAGCTATTAGGGATCGATATAAGTTAATAATATCTGGAAAAGGACCATATCGTTGACACCGAAGAAGTGACGCACACTAACGCATCCTCACCTTCCTCCGGCTTACCACCGGCAGTCTGCTCAGCGATGGTTATAATATATATAGAACTAATAATATGCGTGAAAAGATACTTAGGAGATTAGCTAGCCGGCTTAACCGGTCTTGCTAGATGCCTTTTGTCTTGAGCATTGGGTATGAAACTATTATCTCTTTATAAATTAAAGGATGTTCCCCACTACTGTATCACGACGCACGAGCAGCATTGCAGTTGGAAGCAAAATGTCTCTCTCTTGTGAATTCTTCATGGAATCCAGTTCCTTATCCTCACTGTGGTCGGAAACCAAGAGCGGGAGTTGGGGAGTGTTCTTCACTCTCACGGCAATTTTTGCTGCATTTTTTTACGTATGGAGTTGCATGAGAGAATCCAAGAGTAGCAGAATGTCGCCGCCGTTGCCTCCTGGTCCCCGTGGCTTCCCACTGGTTGGTAACCTTCTGTCCCTTGACTCAGAGCTCCACTCCTACTTTGCTGGCCTAGCCAAGACGTACGGCCCAATCTTTAAGCTCCGACTGGGTACCAGGCTCTGCGTCGTAATAGCCTCCCCTTCCATCGCTCGAGAGGTCCTCAAGGACCATGACGCCACGTTCGCCAATCGCGGCGTCAATGTTGCAGCTGGGGACGTCGCACTCTACGGCGGGGCAGATATAGTTTTTGCCCCTTACGGGCCGGAGTGGCGAATGATGAGGAAAGTGTGCGCGCTCAAGATGCTTAGCAACACCGCCTTGGACTCGGTTCAAGAACTGCGCCACAAGCAAGTCCGAAAAGCTGTGGGTTACTTCTATAGTCGGGTCGGGTCCCCCGTCGACGTTGGTGAGCAAATTTTCGTGGCCATTCTCAATCTTACCACCAACATGTTATGGGGTGGCACCATGGAGGAGGAGGGGGTCGGGGCTGGGGTTTTGGCCGAGTTTAGGCCTTTAGGGAAGCAATGCGGGACATCGCGGAGCTTTCTGGGAAACCCAATATTTCGGAACTTTATCCGGGTTTGGCCCGGTTTGATTTGCAGGGGATAGCGAAGCAGATGAAGGATGTGGAGCTTAGGTTTGATAGGATTTTTGAGAAAGTTATCAATCAAAGGTTGACGATGCAGAAAGAAGGCGCGAAAGAGAGCAATGATTTCTTGACATTTCTATTGCGATCTATAGATGAAGGAGGAGACGGCAAAACTCCTCTGACCATGACACATCTCAAAGCCATGCTCTTGGTACGTTATTAAATTCCACACTAGCATTTCTATATATATTTTTTGTGTGGTTTCATGTACATGAACTAGCCTCATGTCCGTCTTATGCGCATAAGAAAAAATATTATAATTTTTTTTTTAAGTAGGAAAATATTGAGAGAACGAAATTATCTAGGACGTATCTAGGACGTACCCTTTCATGGTTCAGTTGGTAATTTGAATGGCATAGTAGTTTTTGCGTGTTTTATTTTTGTTTATTTAATTATATTATTTGACAATTTTTCTTAGAAAATATCAAGTCAGTGAGGTTAACCCTTTGACACCAAACCACTGCTACCATTTATCGTAGCAAATATTAATGTAATTTTCTACTAGTCTCATCAATTGGCTTTATTTTCTTTGACATATTTTTGTATGCGGAGTTAATGTTTGAGAAAATAATTTCTTTGGATGGTTCTAAAATTTTGTATTTGGAGTTTTGGACCAAGTCCTCCAAATTTTGAAGCAATTGGTCATCTCATCTTAGTAGACAAAGTCAACTTTAATTTGAGAAAAGAAAGAGATCCATCTATTAAAAAGAAAAAAAGATTCATATATGATATATATATCAAATTTGGAAGTTTGAAACTCTGAAGTCTGAATAAAACTACTCAATCTCTCCTCAAAAAAAAAAAAAAAAAAAACTACTCAATCTCTTTTCCTCTTCAAACTACAAAAAAAAAAAAAAAATACAAAATAAAAAAAATATGTTAAAGTGAAGCTCACACGTCTGGTACATACCTCCCACGTTCTGGTCAATATTTTCTTTTCTGTTTTTCAAATATTTATAATTGTCGTTGTTATCCATTATATATTATACATTATATTCTTAGATTATTAATTTCCTACTGATTTGGACAGGATATGGTTGTGGGTAGTACTGACACATCCGCCACCACAATTGAGTTTGCAATGGCTGAAATTATGAACAAACCAGTGGTGTTACAGAAAGCCCTGAAAGAATTAGACGTTGTAGTTGGGAAAGACAGTATTGTACAAGAGTCTCATATTCACAAACTACCATACCTGGATGCTGTGATGAAAGAAACTCTGCGCTTGCACCCAGCCCTGCCTGTATTAATTCCACATTGTCCAAGTGAAACATGCACTGTGGGAGGTTATACCATTCCAAAGGGGTCTAGGATTTTTGTTAATGTGTGGGATATCCATAGAGACTCTTCTAACTGGAAAAACCCATTAGAGTTTAATCCAGAGAGGTTCTTGAATGGTAAGTATGACTACACTGGAAGTGACTTCAACTATTTTCCATTTGGGAGTGGAAAAAGAATATGTCCGGGGATAGCAACGGCAGAGAGGCTTGTCATGCATTTACTTGCATCACTGTTGCATTCTTTTGACTGGAAACTACCACAAGGAGAGACGAAGTTAGATGTTTCCGAGAAGTTTGGCCTTGTGATGAAGAAGAAGGTACCTATGGTTGCCATCCCAACTCCAAGGTTATTGGATTCAGAACTTTATCAGTAAGATGCCTACAAGCTAGGTTAGCTAGCTATCTTATCAAGAATGCGCGCTTTTGATGGTACATGTGAACTAGTACTTATTCTGTTAGGTAAAATTACAAGGTCTAGCTTGTTCACCTAGGTGGTGATGTCAATCAAAAATTTCTCTTACAATCAAAATTACCATAAAAAAAAAATGATTGATGACCTTTTGTTTGTTCTCTCAAGCTAATTTGCTTTATCAACTTTTTGTCATTCAACAATATCGTTTACCTAGTCAATTGTTTACTTAGTCAATAATTGACTGACCAAATTTTATGAATATAACATTGGTAGATCAATATCCTAGCTTGGACAACCCTTGCCTAGGCCAACATAAGGGCTAGAAGAAGTATGAAGCCTTAATTTGGCCTAACTAGGCAAAAGTTGTCGCTCGATTTAACAAGCGTCGGGCAATTTTTGATCGGGATTGTACGGAAACAAAATCATGATTGTGGAACCCAAAATACTTGTCTCTTTTTGTATGTAAGTGAGACTAGGCCCAAAGAACCCCGAAGAACAATAAGTCTCAGGGAATTCTATGTTGTGTCTCCAAGCCAGCACTTCCTCACATCCGGCATGTCAGCAAAAGATCCTTTGAGATATGATAGGAGCTTGGCTTGAAATAAGTGCATGTAGTGTGTTTCTAATTCCCACACTATTAACACGTTGTCAAGTCTTCGTTGTATTTAGTTACTACCATAGTAATTGGAATCACGTACAAAGGTGGTATCCCATTAATCAAGCTATTGGGTTAACTTTGGACTAGTGTACGTTTGGTCAGTTCTCGAAATGATCCTCACATTTTGGTTACTCCATTTGGGATAGACTGTGACTCTAGCTGCTAGCTTCTTCCTCACTATGATATATCACAAGCTACAATATTTAGTGATATGAGCATAATTATAAATTATTTATACCAAATTTCTCCGTATATTCTTAGTTATTTCTTGATATTTTCTAGTCATTTACTTCACTATCATGTTTTGGAGCAAAGTAGAAGAAAAAAAGCTAATCGGCAAATCTGCCTATGCAGATCAATCAATTTCAACCGAGCATTGAGAGCAACTCAAGGCCAACTAGAAAATGGGCTTTGTATGGTTGAAAATCCTTGGATATCTATCTTTTTTATTTTTTAATATATATATATATATATATATATATATAAATTGGGCTAAATACAAGTTATTATTTTGTGATTTCGATGTAAACTCTCTAGCATTATCAAGTCAAATTGACTGAATGAGATGATCTGGGTAGTGAGCCTGTAGCCATATGTTATGTGCTAAGAGTGTAGTATAAGCAGCATTATGAGTAGATAATGGCACAACACGGGACCATCGTGTTTGCGTATCAACCAACACCATAAAACATCTATACGGTCCGCAAGTTGGTTGATCAAATCCACAGAATTCCCTTAGATTCTTTGTGAGAATGGAATTATTTCCTCAATCTCCTTTGCATAGGATGATCTCAATCCTAAATAACAGGCTTTACAAAACGAAACATGGGCCTTAAAATCAACCAATGAAGGTTTTGGTTAAGCCACAATGTCACAACGGACTTGAGAAGTAAAAAGAGGAGTTGAATAAGGGTTTATGGCGTCAATGCCATGTATTTGCCGCATGGGGTAGGCGGCGCAGGCCATGTGTGGCTGGTCTTTGCACAATCATGGCGCCATGAGGCACATGTGCAGCTCCTCGAACGAATTCTTGGTTCTTACTTTTCTTCGTTTTGAAAATGGATGTCCGTGTAAAGTCTTTAATACACGGATCATCATGCCAAATCCTATATGTGTCAGAATCCCATAAGTCGTCTCTCACGACATGGTTGGATTCAATAACTCTAATAGTGGTTGCATACAACCCACTAGAGCGACACATAAGTTTATCTAATACTCGTTTATGTCCGTAGTTATTAGAGGTGATGCAAATGAACTCTATCCATTCTCATAATGTGTTTCCACATGAAAACCATTGGCTCTTATAAAAAAAAGTTTGAATTAAGGTATGTCCAAGACATTAAGTAAAAGAATTACTTTATTAATAGCCAATGATTACATCAAAGTTTCCAAAATCTAATCCAAAATAAAATCAAACTAAGACATATTGTAGTCACTCTATCCGTTTGGTAACTCCAATCAAATATGACCAGGAAAGTAGAGAGAGATGTTGTTGGAGCGAGGCTCTCTTAAGTACCAATAACCTCAATGACTTTCCTAGACATCACATTTTATTGGGTCCGCCACATAAGAAAGAGTTAATACAATTGTCATTTATTGACTAAGGCATATTGCCATTACAAAAGTTCTTGGAAAAATAAAAGAACTAATCTAATCAAAGTCTGTTGCATCCTTGTGCACTTCATCTTCAGCTTTGAAGTCCTCTATGGTGAGATTGACATCTCCACCATCTTCTTCTTCTTCTGCAAGGTACACTTCTTGCTCCCTCAGGTCCTTGTATGCCCTTTATCTTGCAGCTAGTTGCTCGCTTGCCTTGCATTGCTTGAACCAATGCTTAATTGATCCACATCGATGACACACATCATTGTTGTTGCCTCCCTTTAATTGAGGTGCATGTTGTGGGCGTTCCCTAGGAGGGTTGGTGCCACCACCACGACCCATGACGCCACCATTACGGCTAGGGATACCACGACCCCCTCTCCTACGTGTGACATTACCACCACATGTTTCCACACCAAACTTGCGGTTTCCTTCCTGGTTAGGGCAGTTATATGGGCCTATACGTCCCTCATGTCCCCCTTTCTTAGGGTACGGCTCCTTGCGCCTTCCTTTGGGTGCATTATAATTCACCTCATGAACGCTCTTAGTTCCAATGGGCCCTGAATTATAATTCCTCATGAGTATGTTATCATGTTTCTCAGCTACAGATATAACATTGATAAGCTGATGAAACCATGTGATCCGTCCAGCATTGACTTCAGTACGGTATTACTTTGATACCACAATGGCTGAAACGGGGAAGGTGGAGAGAGTTTTCTCAATTAGCTCTTGCTCTGTGACAGGTTGTCCACAAAACCTTAACATGGATTGTATGCGAAGAGCTTCTGAATTATATTCAGCAACAGACTTGAAATCAGCAGAGCGCAGATTGTTTCATTGAACCTTCAAGTCAGGGAGGAGGGAATCTTGGACATTGCCAAAACGCTCTTGTAGCGCTACCCATAGCTCTCTTGCATCCTTGATCGACATATACTCCAATCTGAGTGCCTTGTTCATATGGCGTCGCATCAAGATAACTGCTTGAGCATGCTTTGTAGATGTTCACACGAACACAAGATCCGGGTTAGGTGCCTGGATTATGGGTAATATTCCCTTTGATGGTTCTCAACATCGGTTACCCAACTGTGGTAATCCAAGCCTGTTGAGTCAAGCATGGGAAAATAGAGTCTAGGTTCATTCGACATCTTGAAAATAAGAAGAGAAGATATATTAGTTTCGGAGTTAAACTTCCACGAAAACTAAAACAATAAGATTTCTGAGCTATGCTACCAAGAAATCAATTTCCAAGAATCTCTTTTGGATTAGACCAAACAATGATGTTTTAATATGGTCACAATTTGATGCTTGTGGACGCTCTTAGTCCAAGCATTATGAACACTCTTAGTTCATACGAACGCTCTTAGTTTGTTTAATTATGAATACTCTTAGTTCATACGGACACTCTTAGTTCGTTAAGAGTGAATGCCCACAATTCCGCTTTGTTAAATACTAAAAACCACACATGTTCATATATTCATATATTTCAAAAATTCTGTAGGAAATAAAAGAAATTTAAAATACATGAAAGCAGCAACTTTAATTCACAAAATCTTACGTGATGGTTCTTGGCTTGAGGACACGCGCGTGTTGGAGCAGGCGTGTTTTGGGGCAGCAACAACAAGTGGCAGTAGCAGCAGGCACGCGGGGCAGCAGCAGCAAGAGGTGGCACCGGGAGGCAGCGTGCAGAGAAGCAGGTATGTAGGCAGCAGCACGCAGGAAAGCTGGTAGGCAGCAACGGGCAGCAGCAGGAGCGTAGGAGGCTAGCACGGGCTGTAGACTGCATCGCGGGGAGCAATGGCAGCGTGGGTTGCAGGGGGGCGCGGGTTACAGGCAGCGTAGGCGAGGTAGTGCGCGGGCTGCTGTAGCTTGGCGGGCTGATGCGCGGGCTGCAGGGGGCAGTTGCGCGGTGGGGCTGTAGGGAGGCTGGAGAGCTTGCGGCTAGGGCTGCAGGCAAGCTGGGCAGCTCGGGCTTGTAGGTAGGCCGGTGGGCTGGTGCGCGGCAAGGGCAGCAGTAGGTTGCAGTAGGGAGGGCTGTAGGGAGGTTGGAGGCTGCGGCAGGAGGTAGTTTTTGGTGTTTTCGGCTAGGGTTAGGGGCTGCAGCAATTTTAGGGTTTTTCTTTTTTTCTTTTGGGCTAGGGTTAGAACTCGTGCTGATAACGTGTTGTAGGAGAATTGTAATTGTGTTTATTATTGATAATATGAGCCCTTTATATAGGGAGTTACAAGGTACACAATAGGTAATAGAATCCGAATACAATTGAATACCTACAACACTTTCCTATTACAACTCTAAACCCTAGTTTGTATAGACACACAGCCACACATTATGTCGACATCCTTCAACATAATACAATTTTTTTTCTTTCAACTACATTAATTAAGAAATAATTTTTTAGTTTTTATCTGTGCGTGTCTGGTGGCATATTTGGTGGGTAGTCTTACACAGAAGTAATGCCATTCGATCAATGCACGAATCTTATGCACAGGCAGTAGTGAAGTATAAAGAACATTCAATTATTAATAAAGATTTGCTAGTAAAATATTAATAACTGGTGTATGATTGCAGTTGCCAATGGAATCCCAATTATCTTATATCGCTGGCATATGCATGCATGCCAATGTCAGATTTCATCAGCTAGGCAATTTTCAATAATCAAGTTTCTAATATTAATAATTGGTGTATGATTGCAGTTGCCAATGGAATCCCAATTATCTTATATCGCTGGCATATGCATGCATGCCAATGTTTCTAAAGTGCTGTAATAGTATTCAAGCTAAAATACAGAAGCACCAATATTGAATGTCATCATTCGTCCTTAAAGAAAGACTACGAATTTGGCTTTGCACTACAAGCATATATATGGTTTCTTAGGACAGCATCTCCAGTTTATTATGTTGGTATGTATGAGCATTATGACATTGTGTTCTTGTCTAAGATGATATTGATCATTTCATTTCATTTGTAAGCGACTGGTGGGAAGGATATGTTACGAAATCCCCATACTCCTGAGATATCAGATATGCAGTTATGCACTAAGGATATTTAGCCTGCAGCCTTGTAGTTCCCGTTGGTGCTGTTGGAACTGGAGCACCTTTGAGAGCATATATACAAAGGAACACAACAGGATAGAGCTGGAAAAATTCAATGACCTTTTTTATTGTTATTAATATTATTTGGACTAAATACTTGTTACTCCTCATAGTTTTCCATTAAAAACAGTTTAGTTCAAATTTTTAAAATTAAACAATTTAGTCTTTATTCTCTCTAATTCTCACACAACAGGTCCTAAAATGACTATTATACCCCTCACTTCCTTTTTGTTTTGCTTTTGTTTTTTTTTTTTATGGTTCTCTCTCTCTCGACGCGGTCTTCCTCGATTTTAGGCTAAGACTCGTGCTTTTTCCAGGGTCTTTAGTAACCCTCAGTCCATCAACGTTCTGAAGCTTCAACAAGCAAGATTTCCGGCGATCCTGTATTTTCTGAACAAGGGTTATCTCAAGCTTGCTTGGTCACCAGAACCCGGCACTAGCGATAATCTCCGACGGCCCCAAACTTATACCTCTCCGATTAACCTTCGGCTTGGCGCTCAAATTCAAAGACTCCTCAATCTTTCTCAACCCATCAGAATTCTTCACACTTTGCTATGAAAGCTCCATGAAATTTGCCTCCACAACTCTACCGCGCTTCTCTTCTGAGCCTTTTCTAGTTCCTGCAATTCCAGCCTCGAATTCAATCGGCTTATCTCCTTCTTGATTTCCTCAATCTCCGAATCGATCTTCCCCAGGTCTCGACCTTTCTCTTCTGCAACCTCAAACCCCATCTTCTTCGGCGCCACCGATAGCCGCAGTGAATTTTCGTTCAGTGGCTTAAACGACATCGTAGACACCGTGAAAAGAGAGGTTTTCATAACGGGGCTCAGATTCTCTTTGCTGCAATTGGATTCCAAAGACCAGGAGGGTTTAACGGAGACATTGGAGAATTTAGAGCCTTCATTGTCGTCAAAGGTGACGCGGCGTTGTTCTAGACCTGAAGCTCCGGGACGTTAATGCCACCTAGGTATTCAAGAACACTCATTTTCGTTTACTGGGTATGAGAAATTTTGGACAATGATTGATGGGTTTTTGGTTCTCCGCTTTGGATTTTTGTATTGAGTTTGTGTATGTAAAGCTCTCTGGTTCTTGATCTTGATTTGGAAGAAAACTGAACCCTTTGTATTTCGAGATTTGAGAGAGAGAGAGAGAGGCAGAAAATTTAAAAATAAAAAAGAGAGAAAAAAAAATAAATAAAGTGAGGGTATAATAGTCATTTTAGGACATGCTGTGTGAGAATTAGAGAGAATAAGGACTAAACTGTTTAATTTTAAAAATTTGGACTAAACTGTTTTTAAGAGAAAAATATGAGGAGTAACAAGTACTATTTAGTCCATATTATTTCATTATTAAAACTTCAAAATAGATTACACCCTAAACAAGAAGCCAACCTTCATCCTTTAAACTCTATGAAACAAACTTATGCGAGAAAAGAGTACTGCTCATTCCTAACTTGAAACTCCGTCATCTATCAGTACCTAAGCAATGATTCAATCAGTGACACTGTCACTAACTCTAAAATGCTCAACGAAAATGACATCTATGCGTTTGAAAATCATTTCAACATGAAAATTAGTGTAGACACATTAGACTTTTGATTAAACTTGGTGTTTTTATTTTTAATAATTTTTTATTTTTTACTGATTAAGCTAACTTATTAGCTATGAAAAACCACACTTTTGAATTTTACCCAACTTATTTCTCAAGTTATATTCCTTCATTTTTTATTGGGTTAAATACTGTTTACTCCCTGAACTTTCAGGAAAAAAACAGTTCAGTCCCTCCCTTTCTAATTTCACACGTTTACTCCCTCATCTCTCAATTTTGGACCAATAAGTCCAGTATGTTAACTTGCAGGTTAAATTGTCGTTAAGTGGCTGACGTGGCATCTCTTTCACAACAAAATGTCTATTATACCCTCTCATACCTTTTTTTTTTTTTGGTGTTGTTTACCTTTTCTTCTTCTTCTTCCAGCTCTTTCTCCATCTTTCTGTTTCTCAATCTTCCTCAGAATATCAGATCGCCCAATCTTCCAGCTCTCTCTTCATCTTTTTTTTCCCCTTCTCTCCTTTCTTCTATTCCTCAGCAAGAGAGCTAGAAACTTTGGCTTCAACAGTAGCGCTTTTGATTTCCACTTCTGCAGACCAATTTCTCCTCCACTAGTGCTGCAGGCTCTCCGAGAAACACCATTACCCCAAACTCAAATCGAGACCCAATCCAAAAGAACCAGAATTGAAACCCTAAATCCCCAAATCAACCACAAAAGAATCAAATTACTACAAGAATTCCAGGCATTTACGGCGTAAAATTTATGGCGTGCATTATTGCACGCTGTAATTTTTTCTCTTTTATGGCGTGCATATTTTGCGTGCCGTAAATAACCTTTCTCGTTTAGTCTTTTATGGCGTGCTTTATAGGAGCGCCATTAAAGTCTTTATCAATTAGTCTTTTATGGCCCGCGGAAGGCGCACGCCATAATTGTATCATGCTTTTACGGCACACATATTGTGCATGCCGTAAAAATTGCTATCAAAAAAGTCATTTACGGCTCGTACAAGAAGCATGCCGTAAAAAAGGATTCTTAAGGCGTGAAATTTTCCCTAAAAATTCTGACTTCCCTCTCAATTTTCTCTTTCCTCATTTCTCGACTTTCCCAAAATTTTCTTTCTTTCCTCAGTTTTCTCTTCTAAGAAAGCCTTACTCAGTTCGCAGAGCCTCAAACCTCTTCTAATCACTTACCTAATGGCAAAAATCTTAAACATCGTCTAATCACCCAGTTCTCAAGCTGCTGCAAAAATCTGAACTCTTCCCCGAGTTCTGCTCTTGGGCAACCGGTTAGATTTCGTGACCTGGCGTTGTGTGTTTGGTCGAGGACAAAGATGGGTGTCTTAGATTGTGATTTCTAATCATATATTCAGGTATGGCCATGTGATATTGTGGATTCATATAGATTTTGGTATATTTGCTTGGGTTTTTATATCAAAATTGAACTGGGTGTGTCTAAAGTGTTGGATTTATAGTTGGGTATTTCATAATCTAAGATAGGTGTTTGATTGATTTGTAAAATCTGAAACTTTTGGTTTGATTGATCAGTGTATTGAATTAGTTTCTGAGTTCATTTGGTCGTTGGAATTGGATTTGCTTTGAAAAATTATGGGGAGAGAGAGAGGCCTATGGATTTTGAAAATGGGGGATGACCCATTTTGTGAAAAAGTGCTTTCTCATTGGTAGAAGTTAGGCAATGTATAAAGGGACTTTGCTTTATCTGCTAAGTGATGGCAATGCTTGTGAAACCTTGAACCTTTTTCAAATTTACTCTGGGGCCTTTTCTTCTTTCTTATGATGTGTGTTGATGGTTGGTGTTCTGTGATGTTTTTGAGATGTGGGTATAAAGGACTATGGTTGTTGAGCAACTTAGGGGTTTTGGTCAAGGGGTTTTGAGTTGAGGCAGAGACTGGTGTTGATTATTGCTCCACTTTTTAAAAAGGTCAGCGCTAATTGCTTCACTTGCAGGTTGTTGCTAGTTAGTTAGCTCTTTCTGTAGTTTTTTAGGTGCTTTGGGATGTGGCCTGTGTGCATTTAAATTTAAATTTCTGCTTTTGGGTAACAATTTGAGATTGAATTGAGTTTCTTTGCTTCCATATATGTGGTCTAAGGATCTGATTCCAACTGGATTTCAAATTTCAATATTTGCTTGATTTCAAGCAACAAGTTGCTGGTTTTGAGGTGAAACTCTTCTGGGATTTTAGAGTAGAAGTTTCTTCATTTGGATTTATCTCACTGAAAAGCAGTGGCTAATTGTATCTAATTCAGCTGAGTGTTATAGGAGTGTGGGTGTTAGCTCGAGTTGGATATTTCTCCCTGAAAATTTGTTATATGTTTGTCCTCTAGACGTATATGCAGTATTACTTCTTTGTAGCCACTTTTTTTTTTAATTGCTACATTGTTAAACATTTAGCAAAATAATGATTTGGTCAAGGTTGTTACGTTTAATCTAATATTGTCATCATGGATGTATATGGTTCAAACTGGAAACGAGTACATCATATATATATATATATATATATATATATATATATATGGTTCAATTATGATAACTAATCATTAGCACGTGGTCAACATCTGTTGCTTGGTCCCAATTTGGCATATTCATAGTCATTCAATAGTACTTCTCATGATCAACATAGTGATCATTCCTATTCACTTGGTAATTTTGGGCAGGTCAAACTCTAACCAAGAACTCCATGATTGTAGGTTTCTTTTCATTGTGTATAAGAAATTAAATTGATAGTCTAATGATGCGCTATATCTGGAATCTCAATCAGCTATGCGTTATGTCCAGTTTCTACTTCTTACACTCTGTCTTTTTTATTTCTCTCCTTTTTAACTATAATGGGACTAGGTGAAAAAAGAATTGAATCTTGAAACCTAGCTATTAGTATACTTTTACAATTGAAAGCTTGCAAATTTGATCCGACGAGTTATTATTTTTATGAAAATTTGTTATATGTTGCCTTCTGGATGTCTCTGTTGTATTACTTCTATCTAGCCTTTTTTTTTTCATAATTGCTGCATTTTTATATGATTTCTGATATAGTTTTCATATTATCCAGCTACACTTTTTCAACCCTTGGAGATATCAACATTGACAGTTCAGTACTAGCTAGAGTTGGTAGCAGAGCAGCTTTGTATGCAATGAAGTATTAAATGATCTGCTTTTCATGAAATGCATTTAGCAGTAAGATCTCTCTCTCTCCCCCTCGTCCTTGTCATTTGATTTCAAAGTTCCTTTAACTAAGGCAAGCACATATTGAAACAATGAAATATAAAGAAATGCATATGTGAAGCTCTGTGTTTAGTTGGTTATTTTGTTTTTATTTCTGTTTTTTTTATTACTTTTAATGGTTAGTAGTATCTCGATAAGTACAGTTATAGTGTTTAAATTGTAAAAATTTTGCTGTCTGAATACAAGTTAGAACGTAGCCCAAGGAAAACGAAGGTGAAACATAATGGATACAGAATGGGCACACTGTAAAAATAGGTTATATCTAAACCAGGAACCCTTATATTCTAATGATATAAACCGAAATTCCATCTGATAAACATTTGATTATTTTTTTGTCTTAGCAATCCTAGGGCCTTTTATGATGGAGCGCGAAAGTTTGTTACTAGTATTCATGCAAGTAAGGGGTACCCGAAGAGGATCCAATGCCCTTGTAGTGGCTATATAAATATCTGGTCCCATCCACCTAATGAAGTTTTAGATCACTTGGTCTCAAATGGGTTATATGAAAGTTATAGTAACTGTACTTTTCATAGGGATGAGCCGAACACTTCTGTACAACAAGAAATGGTGGATAACATGGAGAATTTAGAGACATATAGAATGTACAGAGATGCATATTTAGATGATGAATTTATGGAACCTGCCCCTGAACCAATAGAGCCTAATGTTGCAAATTTAGTTTCCGAAGCAGAACTTCCTTTATACACAGGTTATCATTCCTCAAAGATGTCAGCAACAATAATGTTTTACAAGTTTAAGGCAAGGAATAGTTTATCTGATAGTGGCTACGATGAACTTCTAGAGATGGTTCGTAGTCTTCTACCTCCAGATAACATACTTCCTAGTTCTCTATATTCAACAAAAAAAATTACTCAAAGCATTTGATCTAGGGTATGAGAAGATTCATGCGTGTGTTAATGATTGTTGTTTATTTAGAAAGAGTCTAGAGCACACAGAGACTTGTCCTAAATGTGGTGCCTCTCGGTGGAAAGTAAATAAGCGCACCCAAAAGATTGAGAAAGGAGTCCCTGCAAAGGTCTTGAGATATTTTCCTATATTCCCTAGATTTAGGAGAATGTTTAAGGATTCTGAAAAGGCAGAACAGCTTACATGGCATCACACTCATAAAAGTCAAGATGGCAAGATGCGTCATCTAGTTGACTCACTTGCATGGAAGCAGATTGATAGCAAGTGGCCTTCATTTGCAGAAGATCCTAGTAATCTTAGACTTGGTCTTTCATCCAACGGATTTAATCTGTTTGGTGATCTTAGTTCCCGATATAGTTGTTGGCCTGTGATCTTGGTTGCATATAACCTCCCTCAATCGTTATGAATGTCCAAGGAACATTTAATGTTGACATTACTAATCCCCGGTCCTAAGCAACCGGGAAATGACATTGATGTGTACTTGGAACCCCTTATCGAAGATTTAAAAGAGTTATGGGTCAATGGGGTTACTGCATATGATGCATTCACCAAGTCTACCTTCAACTTGAAAGCTATAATGATGTGGACAATAAACGATTTTCCTGCTTACGGGAATTTGTCAGGATATTCCACAAAGGGAAAGAAAGTGTGTCCAGTATGTGGTGTTCAAACATCCTCTCAATGGCTGCCAAATGGAAGAAAGCATGCACATATGTGCCATAGGAGATTTCTTGCACATGATCATCCATATCGGCATAACAAAACTTGGTTTAATGGAACTGAGGAACATAGAGTGAGGCCTAGAAAACTAACTGGTTCAGAGGTATTTCAAGTGGTGAAGAATATTAACAATAATTAGGGTAAGGAGGCTGAGTGTTGCACAAGAAAAAAGAAAAAAAAGGTTGGCAGCAGTAACAATAGAAAAAGGAGAAGAACTGAAGGTATAAAAAGTTCAGTCAATCAAATGGAGGATGATTCCTACGATAATTCAGATGATGATGGTGATGATGACAGTGAGGATCCTTTAAAGCCTTCGAAGAGATGGAAGAAGAAATCAGTGTTTTTTGAGTTACCATATTGGGAGGTACGTTTTATTTATTTATTATTATTTAGTTTCATTAGAGTTTGCTGAAACCTTGTAACATTGATTGCAGTAATTTAATATATACATTCTCTATGTTGCAGACTTTGTTATTGCTACACAATTTAGATGTGATGCACATTGAAAAAAAATATATGTGAGAGCATCATTGGCACTTTACTTAACATGAAGGGAAAGACAAAGGATAACTTGAATTGTCGGAAAGATTTAAAAGTGATGGGTATTAAAAAGAAATTGCACCCAAAAGAAAATGGTTCCAGCAACACTAAAAGTGATGCAGCACCTTACGTGCTTTCAAAGAAGGAGAAGAAGATATTTTGTAAGAGGTTAGCCAAGTTAAGATTGCCAGATGGGTATTGTTCCAATCTTGCAAATCGTGTCTCTTTACAAGACAACAAGATCATGGGTTTGAAGTCACACGATTGCCACGTTTTGATACAACAGATTCTTGCAGTAGCTTTAAAAGGACTTCTGCCTAAAGGACTAAGAATTGCAATTTTTCGCATGTGTTCTTTTTTCCATCAGTTGTGTCAGAGAGAGATTGAGAAGAAAACTATAGGTGTTCTTGATGAAGAAATTGCAGAAACTATGTGTATGTTTGAAAGGTTTTTTCCTCCATCTTTATTTGACATTATGGTTCACCTACCGATTCACCTTGCACAAGAAGCTATAATTGGTGGCCCTGTACATTATCGTTGGATGTACCCCTTCGAAAGGTGAGCTTACATTGCATTTCATTAACTACAATTGGTTATCTCTCCTGTAAAGTATCAATACTAATGCAGATTTTTTTTTCCCTTTTAGGTTTATGAAGGACCTAAAAGGATATGTCAAAAATCGATTAAACCCTGAAGGATGCATTGCAGAAAAGTATTTGGCTGAAGAGATGACACGTTTTTGTAGTGGATACATTAAAGGAGCAGCTGAAATAGGTGTTCAAACTAGACGCAATGAGGATTTTGAGCATGAAACAATACTAGAAGGGCGACCACTTGGTGAGGGGAAGCTAAAAGTGTTCAGTTCTTCCATGCTAGAGATTGCTCATCGATTTGTGTGGACAAATAGTTCAGAAGTTGATCCATGGAGAGAGTAAGTTTGATTACTAAATTTATTTGTTCTAGTTTACTTTAGATTGTACTTGTCCAGTTTTCTTATACATTTATTTCCTATCAGACTACACAGGGAAGAACTAAAGTGTTCTGATACACGTCTTGAACAAGATGAAAACCTTCTTGAACAGAGACATCTTAGTACTTTTAGTGAATGGTTAGCTGATAAGGTTAAATTTGGTGATTCTAGAGATATGTCAGAAACGGTGAAATGGATTGCTTGTCGGCCAAAAGCAGATGTGGTATCACATACAAGCTTCATTATCAATGGAAATTGATTTCAGACTGAGGACAGTGAGAAGAGCACACAAAATAGTGGTGTTTTTGTTGAAGCAGACACTATGTGTCGAGCAAGTGCAAATGATAATTTACAAAAGATGGACAGAGTCTCCTACTATGGTGTTATAAGAGATATAGTTCTGCTAGACTATCGTCAATTTCAGGTCCCCTTATTTGATTGTTATTGGGCTAACATAGGGACCAGTATCAAATTGGAAGATGGTTTTACATTAGTGAACTTCCACAAGGGGCAGCATCAGTTTGATAGAGATCCATTTATTTTTGCTTCCCAAGCGAAACAGGTTTTTTATTCAAGATAGAGTGACACATCGAATTGGCATGTTGTACTCAGAGCACCGCCAAGAGGCTTTTTTGAGAATGATAGTGTTGATGAAAGTGCTTACATGCCAGTAGATGTATCACAGCTATACCTTGACGTTGAGGATGAAGAATGTGATAGATATAATAATGAGGAAATCAATTCGGTAATTGTAGGAATTGCATACAATAATATACGTGTGTGTGTACTATTAATTATAGTTATAGTTTTAATTGCTTGTTTGTTGGCTGAACAGAGTGACGGTGACTGAATAACTCAAATTCAACTGAAGCATTGATATAATCTATCAGCACAGCAATCTAAGGGTAAGATCTAGTTTGGTTTCTGGTTTTGGATAAGATTGGTTTACATGTTAGTACATTTATCATGGTTTTTTTTGTGTTTCATAGAACATATTCTGCTGATCTTATAAAGTATGGATGGAGGAGAGACTTCAAAACTAGGTGGAAAGAGAGCCAAAAAGCAGGAAAAAGCTGCAAGAGCAGCTGCTGTTGTTGCAGCCAGGGAAGAAAGGAATGAATCTTTGAGAATCTCTAATGGAAGTTCAAATTCAACCCCTGCAGAAGATGATATTCTAGAAGGCCAAGCTACATCAAACCCAGAAAAGAAAAAAATTCCACCTCGGGGTAAAGCCAAATTATTGGATATTGGCAAAAAAAAAAAAAAAAAAAGTCCTATTCTAGTTGAATTCAATGAAAGAGGCCAGCCTATTAGACAAAATGCAGCTCTCTTCTCCTCTTTCATTGGAGCCTCAGCAAGAGAGCTAATACCAATGACTGCTGCAACTTGGAAAGATCTATCTGCTACTTTCAAAGATCAGATTTGGATAGACATCACAGTAAGTTTTCTAAACTCATATATAGGAACATGTTGCAACGAGCTTTTTATGTTCACCTTTGTATTCACTTATTTGCTTTTGTAGACAAGTTTCATTGTTGATGAATTCTACAAGAAGCATATTTTTCGAAAAATGATGAAGCTTTGGCGAGATCATAGATCGTTAGTGATAAAACAAGTGGAAGAGCAAGCCAAAGTTGTTGGTTTACAACGTGCTGCTGCCCTTCTCAAGCCTAACAACATAGAATCCATGGATGAGTGGTTAGCTTTTATTAAAAACAGAACTAGTGCAGGATTTAAGGTATGTTTTAGACATATTTTATAATATATATACAAGTCTAAATTTGTCTTGCAATATATCAGATTTCAGAAAATGTTTTGACCACATGTTTATCATAGGAGAAGTGTGAAAAATTCAAGAGAATGCGGGCAAGAAGAACTTTACCACACAGAACAAGTAGGAAAAGTTTCGCGCGGCTTGAAGAAGAATTGGTAAGAATAATGTGGTTATTAATGACATATGATTTTGTTCATTTGATAACATAAAGATCATTTTTACTTGTTGATTTGTAGAGGGAACAAAGTGAAAATCCCGATGCGATATCAAGGTCTGATATATGGATACATGCTTATGAAGCAAAGAAGAAGAAGGGTTCAGAGGAAGTAGTTGAGGATCCGGAAATAGTGGTCAATATACTCTTCTTTATGGCTCCTCTTTTGGTACTTTTTTTTCATAATGAGTTATGGATTTAGTTTGGATTTTGGTGAAGAGCTACCAGAAGGGTTGGTGTAAGTCTGCTTTGACTTGTAATTATCATTCTTGCAAGAATAATATCTTCATCTCCATTAATTCTCTGACTAGAAGTAAATTTGGTTCCATTCTGTGTATGTTTTCAATTTGCTTGCTTTGCTAGTTTGGATTATTTTTTTAATGGAATGCCAATGATATTTTTATTTCTTTAACCAAATACTTCAATAAGAAATATATATCTATGCCACAAAACTAGCTACTTGACAATCTAGTTGACATATGATATCTACAGAAACAAGTGAAGCAGAAAAGGGTAGAGCAAGAACCCTCACAAACACCTTCTTTGAAAGATGATGCTGTAGCACAAGTTCTAGGTCCTGATCCACGAGGACGGGTAAGAGGTTTAAGATTTGGAGCAGTCCCTTCAAAGTTAGAATATCAAACCAAAGTTGGAAGCAAAGTTGCTAACTTAGAGAAACAAGTGTTCAATCAAGCACAAAATATGCTTTCTCAATCACAAGAGATTGAACGATTGAAAGAAGTGGTTGCCACTCTTTTAGCAAGATCAGAGAAAGAAAGGAATAACCATGTAAGTCTTTAAAATACATATATGAACTTTTTTATTTATTTGTAATTATTTACTTTGGGTCAATAAGTCAACCAAGTTATTGATTTCTTTGCTGTTATAATAGCAGGTTAGTAACAGTGTTCAGCATTCTGCTAATAAGTTTGCACTACGAACGCAAAATGAAAATCCAAGTGTTCAACATCATAGCAGTGTTGGAATACAAAGCAAACACAATATTACTAGTGTTCGAGGTTATGAAAGTGGGAGGCCACAAAGCAAGCAGAGCAACCAAAAGAAAACTTCAAGTATTCAACATTCTGCTGGTGATGGGTCGCAAAGCAAAGACAAGGAAGGTAAAAGGACCAAAGTTACAAAGGATGATTAGAATAGAATCGAATTGTTAAGTTGGTTTGAGATGGAAGAACAAGTTGTTGCAATTGCAAAACTAGAGTCAAAAGATCCAAATGTAAAAGTCCATCATGTGCCCCTTGGTCATGAATGCTGGAAAGTTTGGGTGCTTGATGTTTTTGAGGATATAGCTTTATATCGACCAACTTGGGAGTTTGGAACACTGAGTATGGCTCAAGGAAGTACAGTTGCATGGCCTATCAAGTACATCAAACAAGTTTAGTTTATAAACTTTTAGGTAACATATTCTAACACTAATCACCTCTTATTGTTTTGAGTAGTGTTATTTGTTTTTGGTGATTAAATAACATCCACCTAGATTCTCTATTCTGGTTTGTTCTTATATTGCAACTATCTGGATTTGCTTATAATTTAGTTATAGTTGTAGAATTAAGGTTGTTTTATGAGGACTATCCCATTATAGTAGGGTGAATACTAAATAGCACTTTCATTGGTTCCAAGTTCAAATTATAAATATTTTCAAAAACTTTAGTTCAAGTAGTTCATGAAGATAGGAATTTCTTTTGAATACCAATTGTTGGACAGATTTAGAGAACTACATGAACTCATCTTATTTCTTATTTCTTATTTCCAGTATTGTACTATGCTTTTAGTGATTTAGAATTTGTTTTGATCCTTTGCTAGTATCTTATTTAACTCTAGTTTAAAGAAGAAGAAAATCATGCAACCAATGTGTAACATATATATTCTCCTAATTGCTTCACTAGCAGGTACTGCCAAATTTTGAGGTGTATGCGGATTATTGCCTTATGTTGCTATTGTTGGTAACTTGGTTGAACTGATTGGGACATGCATTTTTGCAGTTGGCTAATGGTGCTTGAAAGCTTGCAATTACCCTGCAATATATTTTTGAACTGTAATATGTTACTTTTAAACTCAAGTTTGTAGGGACATGCAAATGCAATTGTTTTGTAGTTTAGTTGCATATGGCATGGAGCCAAGTTTGTACAGACACCCTATTTCAATTGATGGAATATATATTTGATATATCATATAAGTTAATTCATATTTGCTTGATCTCTGACAATCTCTATCTTTCATATGGTTTTGAAGTGAATTATTGTTAGTTGAGTAGCTACATTGAATATACTGCCATATTTGGCAAATAAGCAGCAATATAAAATTTCCTGCAAACAAGAAATGTCAACAATGGAGTGCAGAGTCTTTCACGGCGTGCCATACGCATCGTAAATAACTCTATGGGCATTCTTTTATGGCATACCATGTGTGCCGTAAATGAGTTCTACATAAAGTCTTTTACGGCGCGCTTTGTTGAGCATTTACGGCACATCTATATGTCAGATTTGAGATCAAAGAATCGCTTGGAACACTTTTATGGCGTGCTTCGATGAACATTTATGGCGCACAAATGCGTGCTGTAAATGTGATATGTCTTTTACGGCGCGAGCTTTTACAGCGTGCTTTTGTGCGCCGAAAATAGGCTTTTACGGCGCACATGGTGGGCCGTAAAAGACCAGTTTTGGTGTAGTGAAACAACGATTTAGATCAAGAAATGGATTTTCGGGTGAAGATTCAGAGGACCTATTTGTATGATTCCAATTCCAAATTGGAATTACGGAGGCTGTGGTGTTTTGGGCTTCCGAATCCTTTTCGTCAGCAGCCTATAAGTTTGAGGAGGAGTGGTGAGGTTGTCGGAGCTCATGATCTTCCGAAGCTCGGCCTAGACCTTGAAGAAGACTTATCGCCAGCTGCCTATGTTGTCGGAATCGAGAATCTTGTCACCTCTTCGTTCATCTCCAGATCCTGAGCGAAGATGGGCTTTCTGGAGATGACCCAAGTTCAGCCCCAGTCCCACCATCTCTTAATGGCGGCGTACTCGCCCATGGCGGAGACCGACTTGGACCGTTACAGGGCCTAGGTGGTGTCCGGGGAGGAGATGGGCTGGAACTTGAGGGAGAGGGACGAGAGCCTTCGTCGGAGAGCCGAAGCCTGGTCGAGGCCGGAGCCCTGGGAGACGGGTAGGGCGCCCTGGTTTGCGAGCATTCTCTTCTGGAGGCTTTGAACAATGGAGCTCATGATGAAGATGGAGGTGGATGAGAAGAGAGAGAATGAAGGAAGGGAAATGGGTAAGCAGAAGATAAAAAAGAGAGAAAAGAAAATAAAAAAGAGAACAATTAAAAATTAAAGAAAAAAGAGAAAAATTAATAAATTAAGGAAAAAAAAAAAGGAAGTGAGGGTATAATAGATATTTTGCTGCAGAATGACTGCCACGTCAACAATTTAATGGAGTTTTTGAACGGAGAGTAATGGAATGGACCTATTGGTCCAAAATTGAGAGATGAGTGAGTAAACGTGTGAAATTAAAAAGAGAAGGACTGAACTGTTTTTTCCCTGAAAGTTCAAGAAGTAAACAATATTTAACCATTTTTTATTTTTATGTTGAAATGACAATTTTTTCCTTGCCTGCTCAACATGGAGATGTCCTTATTCTAAATAACCAACAAGATACATCGTTCTACAATATATCATTTCTAAGTCCGCGAGAAAAAATGAGACCCGATGCACTACCTCGTTGCCACAATATGCTGCCTGCATTAATTGCTATCCTAAGTGATCATTCTTCCAAGTTAGATCCTTGACGTCTGGTATAAAATTCATCCCTTAAGAAACAACAGGATCCAATTTACTATCGTCTTCTGCTAAGCGCCATACTTAACACAACTATATTGATCCCATAGCCACAAAGAATCTAAGATGACTGCTCACATTAATGCTAATAAAATTAATGTGATCGAGGCCCTCTCACTGACTCTCACATTAGCTTAAATTGTCTACTCCAGTCCTAATCGTCCAGCACTTTCGATCTAGTCATGGAATCCGATTCCTATTACGCTTCCTTATCCTCATCGGAATCCGATGCCGGAAGCAGCGGAGTGAGCGGACCTTGGAGCGTGGTCCTCGCGCTCTCCCTCGTTATCCTTTGGTGCTCGTGGCTCTACTGCAAGAGATCAGACTCTAACGCGCGGCTGCCGCCAGGTCCACGCGGGCTCCCATTGGTCGGGAACCTTTTCTCTCTGGACCCGGAGCTCCACTCTTACTTCGCGGGCCTGGCCCACGCTTACGGCCCAATCTACAAGCTCCGCCTCGGCTCCAAGCTCGGCATCGTCATCACCTCCCCCTCCGTCGCCCGCGAGGTCCTCAAGGACCATGACGTCATCTTCGCCAACCGCGACGTCCCCGCCGCGGGCCTGGCCTCCTCGTACGGCGGATCCGACATCGTGTGGACCCCGTACGGCCCGGAGTGGCGGATGCTGCGGAAGGTCTGCGTGCTCAAGATGCTCAGCAACACCACGCTCGACTCGGTTCACGAGCTGCGGGGGAACCAGGTCAGGCCAACGGTCGGGTTATTCTACAGTCGGGTCGGGTCTCCGGTGGACGTAGGCGAGCAGATGTTCCTGAACGTGCTGAACGTGATCACAAACATGCTGTGGGGCGGGACGGTGCAGGACGAGGCCTCCGGTCTCGGGGCGGAGTTCCGGCAAGTGGTATCGGAGGGGACGGAGCTACTGGCGAAGCCGAACGTTTCGGACTTCTATCCGGGTTTGGCCCGGTTTGACTTGCAAGGGGTGTTCAAGCAGATGGAGGGTTTAGGGAAGAGGATTGATGCGATATTCGAGAGAGTGATAGATCAACGGCTGAGGATGGAGAAGGAAGGCGCGAAAGAGGAGAGTAAAGATTTTTTGACTTTTTTACTGCGGTTAAAAGAGGAGGGAGATTCCAAGACGCCGTTTACTATGACTCACCTCAAAGCCTTGTTTATGGTACGCCGTTTTTAACTTTCACCTTAAAATAGTAACTTTTTTGTTTTTCTATTTTTGGGAGATTATGTGGAGTTGTTGATGATTCTTGATTGCTTTCAACATATTCTGCGCAAGAGATATGGAGGTCCATGCTTCTCCAAGATTTTGTTTGTACCAAAAATAAATAAATCAATTTTTTTTGGATTTATAGCACATGATGCATGATTCAGAATTTTTTTAATATAAAAAAATTCAAATTATCACGAGACACAAAAAGCCAAATACTAATTGTCTATGAAAAACCTAATTTTGCACTCGTGAATTCTTCCAAATGATCATCCTCATAATATCTCAAAAAAGGAAGTAAGAAATCAAAAATAAGTGATGAGACTACTAATGTTGCCCTTTCGGCTTGGGCATAGGGTTGAGATTCTGAAACCGGCCCTACTCTAAAGCCGCAAAATCAATATAAATTGGTGTTTAGAATAACTGTTGTACAAAAGTAAGTATGCAATTATATTCCGGGAGCAATATACTGGTACATATTGTTCTCATGTTTCTTCATGGCATGGTTGTTGGAGACTAATCTTCAATATGATGTTACCCCTCGTCCCCTCTTCCAGCCGTGGTTATGTATTTGTGATTTGGAAGAATGGTTCGTAATGTAAATGAACATACAATCTTTCTGAAGGTTTCCATTAAAACTTGCATATGGTGGGGTTGCATTTTAGGAATGAGCTGAGAAAACTAATTGTTAATGCTCATGCTTGTAACTGATAACCAAAGTACCTAACAACAAATTAACCTAACCATGGCTGCCCTGTGTTTCAGTGGCCTCAAGCATCTCTTTTTCTTTTTGCATGATTGCATCTGATTTCATATGATACAATTAGCCGCTTTAACATTGTTGTTTCAATCTAGTTGTGTGCAGGATATGGTTGTGGGCGGGACGTACACATCCTCCAACACAATTGAATTTGCAATGTCGGAAGTTATGAACAAACCAGAAGTGTTACAAAAAGTCCAGCAAGAATTAGATGCTGTAGTTGGCAAAAACAGCATTGTAGAAGAGTCTCACATTCACAAGCTACCGTACTTATATGCTGTGATGAAAGAAACACTGCGTTTGCACCCAGCCCTGCCTCTATTAGTCCCACATTGCCCAAGTGAGACATGCACTGTTGGAGGTTATACCATTCCACAAGGGTCTAGGGTTTTTTTTTTAATGTTTGGGCTATACATAGAGACCCTTCTAGTTGGGAAAACCCATTGGAGTTTGATCCAACTAGATTCTTGGATAGTAAATGGGATTACAATGGGAGTGACTTCAAGTATTTTCCTTTTGGGTCTGGGAGAAGAATATGTGCAGGTATAGCATTGGCTGACAGAATGGTGATGCATTCGCTTGCTACAGTGCTGCATTCTTTTGATTGGAAACTGCCACGGGGAGAGAAGTTGGATCTTTCGGAGAAGTTTGGTATTGTATTGAAGAAGAAGATATCTTTGGTTGCCATCCCAACTCCAAGGTTATCAGATCCAGCACTCTATGATAGCCGACAAGGTGCTTTGTGATATCAAAGTCTCTGTTAGTTACACAAAGGTTCGATGAGATACTCGTGTTTATCCTTGAGGACAGTCAAATTAATCATAATTTATGCTGCATTGTAGTCTTCTTTTAGGAGTTGAGATCCATTATAAAGATTGTGAATAAGATTAAAAGATGTGTGTGATTGCAAACCACTTCCTCCTTTGCTGGGAGTTTGCTATGTCTAATTCAAGCTCAATAAGTATTATTCTTACCTAGTATACTTTTGCCATATATATCCAATGAGTTTTGTTGGTCGAACTATAAATCTAACAACATAGTCCAGAATAACAGTGCCAAGATAACAAAAGAAACTAAGTTTTCTTCCACAGCAAGAGAACAAGAGAACACTGCAACAAATTTGGCACCGTTATTCTGGATTAAAAGGCAATGTGAAATCTGAGACTGGGAATCCGCCCAAAAAAGAAAAGAAGCCAAAATGAGCTAAGTAGGATTAAAAGGCAATGTGCAATCTGAGATTGGGAATCTGCCTGTGCAGAATATAGAAATTCTCTGAATTACTAATAAAGTACCAGATCGAATAAGATAATGTACCTTAATCTTAGAAAGCTACAAATGTCTACTTTCTGTAGAATTTTACGGATCTCGATTTCAATACTTCTAGAGTCATTTATGATTATTTGAGTGAAGATAGGTTAGCACAGAAAATCTGCTCGGGAATTTACAACCATTCATGGAGAACGCGAGTTCCGTGGCACAAGATCATCAATCCTAATGTTTCAAGTTAATTCAGATGAGGATTCAACGATGAACTTATTCATACTTTTACTGAAGATATTTCAAGGTTTTTGACAGGACCCGCTCCAAATTTCACCATGAAATCCGAAGTGGTCCTGCGGGGCCCACCTTAGAAGAAATTCTACAAAAAATTTGGGAGAACTTCCTCTAAAAGTAGACTACCCAAAACCTGTAGAAAGACATTTACACATCTAAAATAAACCACCCTTATTCTTTTGGAGGCACTGTACTCCCTAAATCACAACATCTCCCATTTTACAAACAATCTCCACTTAAGAATATTAATCGCATGATTATCAGAGCAATCTAATGCATAAGGTATACTAGAAGATGTTATAGAGACATAAATGATCGATACATTCTACAAGAAGGAAGCAATGACAGCTATGCCTTAGCTCCCTGTACGCCCGACCTCGAGCTAACCTAGCCTGCAAACAGGGCATTTGAAACTGAAGGGCCCAGGGGAAAAGCATTTAAAAACCGTTAAGAGTGAGTGGACAGAAAAATAAGTAATTTCAAATGAACAAGTGAAACTTAATGCTTTTCCAATTTATTCTCTTAAAAACCTCGTATGTAGTAAAATCTTAAAAATACTCTTAATCATTCTCTTTACTGAAATCTCAAACACGTGTTATAAAACCTTTCAAAAGCCGTCTCAAAGTTTCTTTAAAACCTCATATCTCAAAAATAGGTGATGACTAGAGGGAACTGTCGACTAGTCATCTTATGCCACCTGGAGGGGACTGCCGACCAAGGATGCATCAGAGGGGACTGCCGACCGGACGAGAAGGTAATGGTTAGAGGGGACTATAGACTAACCATTTATAGTTAGAGAACTTAGAGGGAATTGCCGACTAACTATCTCATGCCACCTAGAGAGAACTGCCGACTAGATGACTCATCGGAATGGACTGCCGATCAGAATATTCTGGAGGGGACTGCCGACCAGAATATTGTCTGGAGGGGACAGCCGACCAAACTATTACCTGGAGGGGATTGCCGACCAGGTAATGCATGCATGCGCTAACTTATTTACCTCCTCAATTAACTGGAATCAACCTCTTTCAAATAATTGCTTTCGGAAAGAAACTTGATATTAATTAAATAAATCAAGAAATCTCGATAAATCACTCATACTCAAATACTCGAAAATTCTTAATTTTCATAATATTTTCTCAATCAATCAATTTCCGAAAATCACTTCTCAATACTTCTCATAACTCCAAAATAAATAGCTTGAAAATCTACTGAAAGCCCTCAGGAAGGAAATCCACTAATAATCTCGTAATTTATAGAGTATAAATAAATCTCAAGAAATAATGCTCATAAAATCATAAAAACTCAATAATTCAAATCATAAATTAAATCTCAATCGGAAAATAATAATAATCTACCGCATGCACAATTAATTTAAAATAAATGTCCACTCACAGTTTGCGGCTACGACAGTCGTCCAACTATTCCTTCCTCAAACTCGCATATCCGTTGTCCTGAACAATCAATATAATAAATAATTGTTTCTCAAGAACCGAGACTTAATTTATGATAAATAGAAATCAAAATTCTAAACGTCTCATTTGAACTCAACTTCTTCAATCCACATTGGGTTTCATCCAAACTTCACCAATAACATCTATACATTGATTTGCAAATTCTAAGGCAAATTCGAGAGAAATCTGACGGTCGGATTCACGTAAATCGATAACCAAAATTCTAGATTTCAGAAAATTCATAATCAAACCAAAACTTCTCCAAATTTTCACCAAAATCACATATACAAGCTCCACAACAATTATAGGATTTAACTAGATAATAATGGAAGCTAAATCACCGTCCTACGCGCCGTCCACAGTGGCGGCATGTGGGGTTCACGCGCCGCCAGCCACCACCACCAATGGTTACCAAATTTCATGTACTACATCGTTTCAACATTTCCAACAACTTTCTCAACTGAAGCAAAGTCAGAAAATACCTCTAAGTGGCCAAACAATTAAGCAACCGGAAGTATAGTGAAATTTTCCAATTATGTTTTATTCCTCCACGCTGCAAATCGCTGCAAGAGGTTTAGAGAGCATGAAGAGTGGCTCAAGGCACTTCTAATGGATGTGGTTTGGTCGTCTGTAGTGGTCGGAAATGAGAGAAACCAGCGTTGACCTCTCTCGGCGACAGTAATTTCCACAGCTTGGTTCGTCGTTTTCCGGCCACAACACCGTGCTTTACCACCACAGAAGAGTCGAGGATAGAGGGAGGAGTTGAACGGTGGTCGCAGCTTGCTCCCAGGTGGCCTGGTGGCGGAGATATGCCGGAGAGAGAGAGAGAGAGAGAGAGAGAGAGAGAGAGAGAGAGAGAGAGAGAGAGAGAGAGAGAGAGAGAGAGAAATGGAAAGCTATCGTATACCTATAGTAACTTTTCAAATTTTATACCACTTACCTCTAATAGTAACTTTATTATTTTGTTTATAACTTTCGCATACGAACTCTGGTTTTTACGAACCGTATATGCACACGTTCAGTTTAACATCCTCTACGACCTTCATAAAGAAATTTTTCTCAAATTTTGATCTGAACAAAAGGTCAACTTTTAGGGCCACCTAAACGGTTGAAACGGAGCTGAAAATAAAAATAACTCTTGTTTACCGTCCGAAAGACTAGTAAAACGGTAACTTGAGATCCGGGACGTAACAGCTTTCCCATTCCAAATAAAGAAAGGAATCTGATCCCAAGTCTAACAAGGAAACTTGAAGCCAAAGATTAGCAGAAATCTTCCCTATAAAAGGGAGAACAAATTTCACATGAAAGGACGTCCCGGGAGCACATTGAAGACGTCTAAGGAGCGGAGACGACTCATCCATCTCCCCTTTCTTTTCTCTTCCCATTCTTTTTATGTTTTTGCTATGTTTTGTTTTAATATATTTTGCTAAACCTTTTCTAGGGTTAATATGATGCCTTAGCATGATTGTTTATGTATTTTGATATTATATTGATGGATTTATAGTTTCTTTATGATGAATTCTTAGTCACTATTTGAATTTATGCTTTATGTTTAAGTTCTTTGATTGATCACTTTAGGGCTTTGCATTTAGTAATTGGAAGACAAATTTGATGTAGAGATGCAATATAATTTGATTAGCTTCTTGTGACTAAGTGTGGAAAATTACATTATTACTTGAGAAAGACTAATGGTTTGCTTGGTTCCCTTGTTTTCTAAAGCATAATGAATCCTTGCATGTTAAATTTATACTTGAGAAGAATAGACTACATAGCTAGGGTATAAGATCTTTACCCAAGAAGGAGAACATCATGCACGTAAGGAAAACTACGGTCTAGAGCGTCTGAGAAGGACTTAGCTAGGTATGGGAAATATCATCTAGAGAAACAAAAGAATCTGTTAATTGCATTGAATCATAAATAGGATTGTTAGTGGTTAATTTTGAAACCCTAGGTTTTATCATCTTTTCTTTTCAAGTTAAAAACTTTGTTTGTTTCTTTCTTTAATTTTCACATTATCTGTTTAGTCCAAAACCTCAAAACCATATCTTCTTTAGTTTGATTGTTTATGTGTTTTTGTGTTTGGATTAATTAGGTTAGGATTTAAATTGGTTATCAATCCTCAGTTGGAACGATCCCATACTTGCACACTTTAATAACGACGATTCGTGCGCTTGCGAGTTTTAATTAAAATTTCACAATTTTTTGGCGCCGTTGCCAGGGATCGACGATTTATTTTGATTCTAACTTGATTAACATTTATTTTTATTTGTTATTTTGTTTCTCTATTTTTTGTGATTTTCAATTTTGAATTTGCTGACGTAAATTTCTTTTTTATCTTTTCATGTTCTATACTTGTCTTTTGATGTAGATTCTGGACATCTTTCTGGAAGTTTTAACAACCTTATTGCATATCATCAGAAAGCTACGCAAGTCTAGTTTCCAACACAGTAAGTAGTTCATCATTCTGAGCTATGAGCTAAAAGATACTTGAGAAATACCGAACAATGCTCAATCTGCTAAACAAACATAACAGTTTTCATGCAAGCTACAAAAGTACATTTTCATGGACTTATCTGGGTTTTATTCCGAGCAAGTGTACCACTGCAACACATATTCAATGCCAGAAAACAATTCTTATTCATGGGATATTCCTTCATGGCTAAAACAAGAACCATATAATTGCAACCTAGGATGGGGAGATCATTCTAACTACTCATGGTCTAAAAATTCATATTATGAAACTGCACAGTGGTTGTATCCATTTGGCAATTTCCCATCATCCTATTAAGCTCCAATCTATATGCAAGAAGATCCCGGTGGTTGAACTATTGAAGAGATTGGAAAAATTTGATCAAGAGGTTGAAATGCTTAAACATGATCAATCAAAGCTTGAAGAAAGGCATTCAAATCTTGCACATATGTTATTGGAAATTGAACTTCAAACTTTTCGGCTTGGTAATGATTGGGAGGAAGAGGACATAATGCTTCCTACTAAACCTGAAGAAAGATTTGATTTTTAGCTCAATGAGGAAGATGAATATTTTGAGCCAACCAAACTATCGATCATAAAGTTACTAAGAGCACCGACCTTCCTTGTTCTGCTAAAGTTCCTATGGAGTTGTGCGCTGACAAGCAAGATAATGAAGAACTAAAGGATGAAATTATTTTTGAAAAAGAAGTGAGAACTCATACATCTGATGCTCTTGATGAATTCACCACTATGGTAGTTGATGCACCAAATTTTCAAGCATCCATGGAGCACCAAATTTGCAAATTTTTCCCTTCTTTACCCTCTAAGCTCGTTCTTCCCATTATTCTAGCTCCAAGACTTGAGCTCATGTGTGTTCCCAAGCTTCCCTCAAATTCTATTGATGAGTTCCTCCCACAATCACTTCAACCTCCATGGCCACCTCTTTTACAATCGTTGATGCTTTTGTTTGCCTCCAAAACCAGTCTGGTTGCAAACAGTCTCTTTTGAGCGTGCGTAGAAGTGCTAGCACCGTAGGGTGCAGTCGTCGGGAAGTCCCTTGACTTAACTTCTTCTCAAACGATGTGGACGAGGAGAGCACTAACCTCGTCACCAGTTTCTTTTCTATGCCTTTCGGAAAAGGACTTCTTGCCTTAAGGATAAGGGCTTTTGTTGTGATCCCTTGCATCACCGAGTCGATACTCAATATTGTAGATTGAGCAGAGCAATCACTGGGAAGTAGGAGAAAGCACGGGTTTGCTAAAGCATATCTTTAGCTTTGCTGGGTTGCGAGGGCGTTACCCTTGCTTCACTGGTTTTCAACTAGATTGAAGGTAGGTTTGCTCCGGAGAGACTTTGATAATCTGTGCGATTAGTTGATTGAGTTGTTGTTGTTTTTCGTCCTTGAAACCTGACATTTATACCTAGGGTTTCTACTGTTCCTTGCGATAGAAGGATTATTGATTGAAGTTTCCTATTCAATCTCCGCTACTTGATTCCAATAAGGGCTCGTTTTCCTCATGGATTTCGGAATGGTCGAAGCTATGACCTAAATCCAAGTAGACTTAATTTTGGGTCGCAAGTATTGGCCCGCTATGCTTAACCCCCTAGAGGGATCTTGCCAAAATTACTTTAGATTGAGCTCTACAAGGCAGAGATACTCTCATTCAATTGCTCAAAACTCACATGTTGGTCGCACAAAATATAATGAAACAGGCTACTGATATTCACCATACTGAATGAGAATTCAATGTTGGTGATTTGGTGTTTTTAAAGTTACACCCATACCGGCAGCAGTCCTTGGTGAAACGGCCCTCCCACAAGCTCTCTCCTTGCTCCTATGGACCTTTTTTGATTAAGGCTGGCATTGGCAAGGTAAACTCGAGCTACCCCCTCTATGCCGCATCCATCCTATTTTTCATGTATCCCTCCTAAAGCAGCACCTAGGTGAAGGTACCCACCTCACTACTTCTCTCCCTGACTTTGATGAACATAATGAGTTGCTATGGCGCCCTAAATCAATCCTTGATATGGCTGTCATGCTCAAGAACAAACGTAACATCACACAACGGTTGATGAAATTGATACGTCTACTGGCTAAAGACGCCACATGGGAGGACGCTTAGACCATCAAACATCGTTTCCTAGAATTTAGTGCTTGAGGTCAGGCCTGTTCTCAAGGGGGAGGGACTTGATAGGTTCCATCCTCAATTGCTTTCTAATCTTTACTATTTTGGCCCAATACTTTGTAATAGTGGAATAGCCCATTACAAGATCCAGCAACTATTCGTGACAGCTGGCAATAGCCATCCAGATCATGAGCTGATCTTGTAATCCTACTATATATTTTGTATTGTTATCCTCTTTTGGGAACTAATGAAGTATTATGCAGTTTCTTTAAGTTTTCATTGTTAATTTCCCTTGTTCTTCCAAGTTAAGTCTATCAGTTTATGACATTTGATTTTAGGGTTATATGTGTTTCTTTGATTTCTTGTTGGCAGAGTTCCAACTATTAAGCCTAGCTATACCACTTATCTGCAACTTTTGTTTCCTCTTGAAGCAAATGCTTGTATATGCGATTGCTTAACCAAATTCTTGAGGCCTTTGTTATTACTGATAAGAGCATTGGCTGATCTAAGGGTTATGGTTTTGGCAGTACACCGATTCTTTTCTATTCTTGTTCAATCATGATCACTATATTGACATGATAGTTCACTCCAGTGACCTAGGCCACCTATATGAGTTATGGTATGGTGTATTAGAAAGTGTCTCTCTCTTCCTAGTTTTGCATTTGAACTTAAATATTACACTAGCCAGCATTTTGCTACTAACTTTTAATTAAAGATTGAGTTCATTTTATGGGGTTTGAGTTAGTTTTTGGTTCATGAAAGATACCAAATATGTGGTAGAAATTTTGGGTTGCAAATCCCAATCTGAGATTGACTCTGAAACATCTCTCATTCTTGCCATTTTACATTGCCTCATTTTGGAAAGGTATCGCCTTTTTTAGGATTCAGTTTCTTTTTTACACTAAATTTAGTTCTTAATTTTTTTTGAATTGTGTCTTTGTTGAGAAGTGTTGGTTTGGAGTACATTTGGTTGACTGGTATCTGATTTTCTCTTCCTCTGTTTTTACAGGTTACCAGACTTTCTATTTTTGTTGAGACTTCGTATAATTGTTTTTTTTTTTTTTGCTTAAGATGACATCAGGAAAACACACACAGTATTTTGAATCTTATATAAGTAGATTACTCTTAGTCCAGACTGCAAGCTTGTCACCTTCATCATCAACTTTGAATATTTTCTCTTCTTACTTGTCATTTTCTGTTGGAAATAATATTAATTTAGAATTATGTTGAAAATAATGGTGAGAATTATGATGAGAATAATGGTGAGAGTTAGTGATAGACTTCATAGGTCATGGGAGCTAGGAAGGTTTAAGGTTATTGTAACGTCTAATACTTATATCCGTTGTATTAATTAATTGTCATACTTATGGAATTGTCTAGTGTAGACCTCTATAAGTAGGCTAGTCTAGTTGAGTAATGTGTGTAGAAGATTATCTTATAGAAGTAACATAAGAGTGAATTCCTTTATCAGGTATTTTGAGAGTCTCCTACATATCTCTCTCTAGGAGCTCTGTACATGCCCTTATGCTGTACACCTCCGATATTGAGTATCATTCATGCATCATATCTCCCTACCCAAAACTAGTTTTTCATATTTACACTTCCACTAATATCCAACATTTTCAGGGTTCAATCTTTGCATAATGAACAAATTATCCACCGCAGCTGCTGCTATATATGTGCGTGTTGGACTATATCGTCTGATGTAGTTAGGTAAGCAATCAAACTTAAGTCATAGGTATATGTATGTAATACACACTGCTTTGCACTAAGCAGCACCCAAATTTGTCTTTTGCTAGTGCAAGGCAGTTATCTAGCACTAATTCCAGAACACCCTGTAAAAAAGAAAAGAAAATTTGCACAGTGAAGTTATCTTTTGTTTATCGTATGGCTGTTACAAAATGAACATGATTTATGTCACATTGGGTATCCAACTTGGTGCATCCCAAAGCCAATCTGTACATAGGTGTGTATAAACATAGGTAGGATTCGACTACTAGTTCCCTTGATAATTTGGACATGCCCATCAATGAACTATGGTCACAAATATGACATAAGCCTTAATTGAATTGATAGAACATATTATTGGACAATAGATAGATTAACTTGGTTCTCTACTTTACATAAATCTGCGGTTGCTATTGATGCACTTTTACATTAATTGTTTTGAGATTAGTTGTTGTATTGTAATTAATTGAGTTTGCTATGGTATATATGGTAGGATGATGTGTTGGTTCCTTAAATTGTATACCAAGGTACTCTGGCTGTGCATAAATTAATGAAACATTGTAATTGTATTTCATATTTTGGCTTGAATATATCTATAAAGTACCTCTATAGATATTCCTTCAAGAAGCCACTTAACTTGATTTACATGATTGGATTTCAGTGTTTGATGATTTGTTAGTTTAGGTGCAATTGACTCCTTTCATGTGACTAACAATCTTTCTTAATTAGATTATGTGATCATCAAGTTGGAGTATATGCTTTACGGCTTGCATTGTTTTAATATAGTTAGCAATTCTAAGGTACGTAAGCTCCAAACTCTAATGAACTGGGTTTCTTCCAATACTGTCAGATTGAAGCAAGGAAATAGCCACTTGAAGGCTCAAATAGAAAGATTTTTGAGAGGATCTTAGGAGCAGATAGTTGGGATCCAGTTAGCAAATGCAGATTTTTGGTCTATTGTCTGTATATGTGCTTGTGTATCTTAATTTTGCTAATCTAGTTCTATATTAGTGTAGCCTCAAATTTTGATGTACACTTGAACTAACTGTTTTTAATTCATGCAATCAAGGAATAAAAAAAGAAAGTTTGGAATGATATTATTCAGCCTTTATTTTTTAGTATTATTTTTTAATACTATATGCAAGGAATAATGTACAAGGACAATATAGTTAACCTTGGTTGCTGAATTCCTTGCATTTGTGATCATTTGTGAACTCAAATGCAAGGAACTTTTAGGTCTTTGTATTTACTCTTTTGCAAGGGCATCTTTGCAAGAAATATTCTTTGCATTCGGATTAATGCAATGAATTTCTAGTTTTTTTATTTTTTATAAGGAATAAATTGCTTGCAAAATGCATTTTTTCTTGTAGTGGAAATACACATGGATATATATAGAAGTTCTCTTATACAACAGTATCATTCCCCTGTGTTTTTTAGTTTGACCCCAATCTATTAGCGCGCGATTCACGTGCTGTTAACTGAAGGCAGGTGATCAGCATCCCCTTGGGTGGGCTGAAGAACCTCCGCTTGATAACTACCTTGTCGGCGATTCGTAAAGTGCTGGATCCAATAACCTTGGAGTTGGGATGGCAACCAAAGGTATCTTCTTCTTCAGTACAATACCAAACTTCTCCGAAAGATCCAACCTCTCTCCCTGTGGCAGTTTCCAATCAAAAGAATGCGCGCAGCAGTGTAGCTAGCAGGTGCATCACCATCCTCTCAGCTATTGGTATTCCTATACATATTCTTCTCCCAGAACCAAAAGGAAAGTACTGGAAGTCACTCCCACTGTAATCCCATTTACTATCCAAGAATCTAGTTGGATCAAACTCCAATGGGTTTTCCCAACTAGAAGGGTCTCTATGTATAGCCCAAACATTAATAAAAATCCTAGACCCTTTTGGAATGGTATAGCCTCCCACAGTGCATGTCTCACCTGGGCAGTGTGGGAATAATAGAGGCACGACCGGGTGCAAGCGCAGAGTCTCTTTCATCACTGCAGTCAAGTACGGCAGTTTGTGAATATGAGACTCCTCAACGATTCTGTGTTTACCAACTACAGCTTCCAGTTCTTGCTGTGCTTTTTCTAACACTCCAGGTTTGTTCATAATTTCAGCCATTGCAAACTCAATTGTGTTGGAGGATGTGTCTGTCCCAGCCACAATCATATTCTGTCCACAGTAAGATTACACAATAACACATTAACGTATCAGCCAATTGGTTAACAGAAAAAATAAATAAATAAAAGGGAGTTAATGCTTGAGCTTCATAGCAAACAGACATTTCCGTGACCTTCATCTAGAAAATATCCGATCCATGTTGATTGAGGAATCAGCATTTGTATCGAAAACACAAGAAAAAGATGAACAGCAAATTAAATTTCTCATTTGTTAGAAGTTATACGTACTACGTACATGGTGCCAATATCGTTTCAATATGGGATTTGCTTTTCATTGAACTGAACGATGAAGAAAATTCAAACATCATTTTCAAAAGCATCATAAATTTGAGGACAGCACTTGGCTAGTTAATGAGCTACATTTCTAAACGGTGAGTGGGGATATTTATGTATTTATTAGGCAAAATACATCATTAGCTAGCTCTGTCGTCTAGTACCTCCACATGTGACGCAGCTTAGGCCTTGTGGGAGCTTCAGATTGGTATTGACCAATCTCTAACTCAAAGTAGCTGAACTGAATATAGACAATAAACTCGACTGATAACTTCCTTTATAGTACGATTACATACAAAGAAATCCATCACCTACGTCATTAGCTAGTCAATGAGGTACATTTGCAAATCGTCTTAACAAAGTGTACATTGCTCTAAATTTGATCTATCATTATTGATTTCTTACGTCTGTTACTTTGTTTTCGTTGATATCCTATCCTCGTATTTTTCAAAAATTGAAATTTAGGAAAATGCCCTCTGAACATATGTAGAACAGGAGCATATTTTATTTAGCCTCTTTTGAAATCAATCGAAATAGTAGGAGCATGGGATAGATCCATTCATGAAACCATGCATGTGCAAATAAACCTCATTAAATCTAGGAGATCGAAAAATTAACGGACCACATGCATTATTATATTGGTCAACCTAGAACTCTTGAACGTAAAGAGCTTAGTGTGGCCTTTGTTCTAACAAGTAAGTAGTATACTAAGTGTTTTTAACCGTACCATAAACAACAAATTGAAATGAGATATACTCAAGAAACACAAAAGTAGAAAATCATGTTCTGAAGATTTATAAGGTTACTTACCATGAGTAAGGCTTTGAGGTTGGTCATGGTAAAAGGTGTCTCGGCATCTCCATCATCCTTCACCCGTAACAGAAAAGTCAAAAAATCGTTACTCTCCTCTTTCGCTCCCTGTTTCTCCATCCTCAGCCGTTGATCAATCACTGCCTCAAAGATCCCATCAAACTTCACCTCCAAACCCTTCATCTTCTTTGCCACACCTTGCAAATCGAACCGGGCCAAACCCGGATAAAGGTCCGAAATATTTAACCTTGCTAAAAGCTCCCACAACTCCGACATCACTTTCCGAAACGCAGTCCCAAATCCGGCCCCCTCCTCTACCGTGCCGCCCCATAGCACATTAGTGCTCACGTCGAGCATGGTCGAAAACATTTGCTCACCCAGGTTGACCGGCGACCCGATCCGACTGTGTAATTGACCCACGGATTTTCGGACCTGCTTCCCACGGAGCTCGCGGACCGAATCCAACTTGGTCTTGGTAAACAAATTTTGCACGCACACTTTTCTCAACATCCGCAGCTCCGGCCCGTACGAGGAGCAGACTATGTCGGACCCGCCGTACAATGCGGCCCCAACGTCGCGGTTGGCGAAGGTGACGTCAAGGTCTTTGAGCACCACGCGAGCGGCGGAAGGGGAGGTGACTACGATGCAGAGCTTGGTGCCAAGCCGGAGCTTGTAGATTGGGCCGTATTTGTGGGCCAGGCTGGTGAAGTAGGAGTGGAGATCTGGGTCGAGGGAGAGAAGGTTTCCGACGAGTGGGAGGCCACGTGGACCCGGCGGCAGAGGGGGCGAGCTTCCGCTGCCGATCCGCGATTTCTGGATGTACAGCCATGCGAACCAGAGGAAAGCGAAAATAGGGCAGAGAGTGAAGAACACTCGCCAAGTTTCGTTGTTTCCGGTATTGGTTTCTTTTATTTTGGGCAATATGTTTCCGGTACTGGTTTCTAATGAGAACAAGGAAGCGTGAGAGGATTTTGATTCCATGGCGAGAGAATGGTGCTTGTGATTTGAATTGAGGATGGGGAAAAATCAGATACTTTTCGTGGCAATGCGCACTGGGTTTATATATACGGATAAAATTACACTCTTAACTTTGATTGTAGTCGCCTCCAAAAACTGACTGTTTCATTGTAGTTGCAATGTTCTACTATAGTAGATTTTATATGGTCAGATTATATGCTATATGTATGGCTCTGACTATTTTTATTGTTGGCTTAAGGAGATGTCCTACGTTTCACAAATTAGTTGTCAAGGGATTTAGGAAAATATGTCGTTGCTAGAGTGTGAGCACGACTCCTTTATTCTCTTTGCATCTCTTCATTTGCTATTACCACAGCTATCACTGCAGTGATTGTATTTTATTGTGTGAGTATAGACCGATGAGCTAAATTCTAACATAGTATCATAGCCTAATAGTGTAGATTAATCATATTGGAGAATGTTAACTATCCCAGAAAATATGTATAGAGCTAAATACACTTAAAACTACATACATTGTTCTAAAATTTCCGGTATTTCCCTTTGAGGCTGCCTAGCTAGGAGGGCGATGCTCAATTTGCCTAGTTAGTTTAGGCAGGGCTTGGATAGACCGGGCTCAATGCTACAGACTATCACCTCGATCAAACAAAAAGCAACCAAACTTGAGTCTCAAAACACTTCAACTAACCAATATTCAAAAATTAAAATAAGCTTTATTACTTTCACTACACCAATTTCGGAATCAGACAACACATATCAGACGACAGCAAACATTTTAACTGTCGTCTGATTTAATCAGACGACAGCAAGAAATATTGTGTCGTCTGAGCTTTCGAATTAGACAACAGTTTTTTCTTGGCTCTTGTGCAATAGCATTTCAGACAATGGTTTATTTTTTTGATGTTGTCTGAATGAATTAATTCAGACAACAGTTATTATGTGATGTTGTCCAAGGTTCATTTATACAATGGTTGATTTTTGCTGTTGTCTGATTATTTTCAGTCACACAACTGTTATTAGGTGTCTGTTGTCTGATATCTTGTAAGTCAATGACTACTGAAAGATGTTGTTTGATTTAAGTGGTTCAGACAATGGTTTTTAATTTGTCTGTTGTTACATGAGTTTCAGACAATGCACTTTATTTGATGTCGTCTGAGTTTTAGATTTTTTTTTTTTTGGATACAATGAATAGCTTACTTTAGTTAGGGTTTGACTTATACTTTTAACACTTATACTCTTTCAACTCGTTCCCTCTCCATTCCATCGAGCAAAAGACCCAGTCCGCCTCCAGCTGAAAATCACTCTCTCTCACTGTCATCCCACTCTTTCAACTCGTTCCCTCTCCATTCCATCGAGCAAAACACCCAATCCGCCTCCAGCTGAAAATCACTCTCTCTCACTGTCATCCCTCAGTCCCGCTCTCAGCCCAGCCCTCAGCCCCTCCCTCAGCCCACTCTCAGACTACGAACCCTTCTCTCTCAGCCCCGTCCTCAGCCCGCTCTCAGACCACGAACCCGTCTCTCTCGATCAGCCCCACCCTCAGCCCGCTCTCAGACCACGAACTCGTCTCTACTAAGCAGTTTGAAGGCAGATCCTCTCAAACTTAACCTCCATCAACAACAGCTTCATGGTCTGGAACCCGCCGGAGTTCGTCAGGGATTGTATAGATGATGGGGAAACCATGAGAAAAGAGAAGAAACATTAGTGTGAATCCTGAAATCTTGTTCGCTATCATGTCCCAGTAGGTTGTTAAGAGATTTCAGGCAAATAGGCTTGAAGTGCGAAGTGTTAGATGTGTTTTTTTTTTGGGTTGCCCAAGCTCGATCTGCTCCGACTCATTCACCCTGCTCCCTCTGAACTTTAGGTACTCAACTTTGTTTGATTTTACTCTCTGGGTATTGCTGAATATCCATTTGTGTTATTAAAGTCTGAAGCTTTTGATAAACTTTAGAAGAAAGATTGAAACTTTGGTTGCTGTCATTCAAATTTTGCATATTTTTTAGTTATATGCTTAGCTTTTGATAAACCCATTTGATATATTAAAGAAAGAATGAAATTTTGGCTGCTGTATCATTAACATTTACATATCTGTTTTATAACAGTAGGTGTAATTAGCCTTTTTAGCCTATTGATGAAGTTGAGTCCATCTGAAGCAGAAGAGCTATCTTACCCCCACCCCACCCCCTTTTTTTTTTTCTTTCAGATTTTGCATATTTATTACGGACCTATTGATGAAGGTATTGTTTCCCAGATTTCTATGTTTTTTTCGTTTTTGTTGGGGTTTTTGTTTTCTCTTTTGATTCATGTTATTGACTCTGGGTTTCGGAAATTGGGAATTGAGTTTTATTGTGTTGAGTTTGATTAGCTTTTACGGTTAGGGTCACTGAATTGGGGTTTTTTTTGGGTGATTGAATTTGATTCTGTAATTTCAGAGTTTTGATTCTGAGTTTGTTCTGTTTATGCTTAATTGAAGAGTTGGCTATCTGTCGAGGCCTTTAAGTATTGTAATAGCAATATAATTTTTTTTTTCCAAATGTGGTTCAGTGGTGTGTTCAAATGGTAGAGGAAGAAGAGGAGTAATAGATATGAGTTTGGTTTGGAGAGTAGGGATTGCAGGTTCGGAAATTTGTGTTTTTTGGTGTTGTGTTCTTCTTCTTTTAGTTTTGTTTGTGCTGGGGTTAGAGATATAGGTATTTGAGTGGAATGGTTTTATCAACTAGATAAATTAATCCTCTTTGCTCTGTTTATATGTTTGTGAAGTAAAATTGGTCGCAAGGAAATCCATATTTTCTGGTTGAAGTTGCCTTTTTTTATGATCTGTACTGGACTATGTATTGGAATTATTGTTAACTGAGGCAAATATATATTGTTTGTAGTAATTTCTGTAATTTTTGGTGATTTTTTTTTTCGTGACAGGATTTGCTTAGTTTTGAACTTTGTATGTGGTAATATCTGGGGACTGGGATCTCTTTCATTGCATGTTATGGGGTCTTGGTTTGAATTGAAATTCGTTTTTCGTTTAAGTTTTTGTTGTTGAGTGCCATTAAGGCTTCTGTAATTCCAACTGGTTGTTTTCGAGTTTGGAAATTTACCCAAAGACACTTTGAAGTTTGGGGCATAGAGCATAATCACTCTACCTCTCTAAGAAAAAAAAATTCTTTCAAGTTCGAAAGGTTAAGCATCATGTTTTTTTTTTTAACTCAATCTTATTTGGTGGTACATTCAAGTGGTATGGTGCTTGTTCAAGTGGTACATTCATTGAGCTGGAATAATCCCCTAGTGTCTGCAGTAATAGGTCATATGATTGTAATTAAATCAATAATTTTGCTTCAATAATGAACTAATGCACGAATCCCTGTTTTGCATTAATCAGTAAGCATTCTTGTACTGTGTGTGTATGGATGGGGCAGCTTTCGCATAAGAGGAAGGTGACAGTTCAGGAGTTCAAGGGGAAACCATTGGTGTCGTTGATGGAGTTTTTTACTAAAGAAGGCAAGGAGCTCCCTACTTCTAAAGGTATACCCTACTTGATTTTTCTATTATAGCAGATTATATGCTATGTTATAGTGTTCATATATGTGTCTAAAAGTAAGTTGGCTACAAACTTAATTTGACATTGGATGAATTGAAATGGGGATGAAGTTGGTCCATATGGAATTCGATAACATGTGTTCCAGAATGTATGCAGGGTTTGACTCCTATAATGTGTTTGAGAAAATCTAAAAATGGAATACTGTTTTTGGTGGTACTATACTAGTATCTAATATAATAGTTGTAATCTCAACTTTCCCTACTCTTTACCTTACCTGATATTCTTTTTGTTCTCCTAACATTTGCAGGTGGAGTATTATTTCAGTGATCTGAACTTAGCTACTACTGATCATCTTATGAGGTTCATAAACAAAGACCCTGAAGGATTTGGTAATTACTAATCTGTTTGTATTGTTTCTTTCCTTTGAGAACTGTTATGGTTTTAAATGTGTGTGAGAGAGTTAGATTCAGTGTTTGTGGGCTCTGTAATATACTTAATATGATGCTTACCTTTCAAGTTAAAGGGCAAGATTTGCCCCTGCAGAAATACCTAATTTGTTTGTGGTGCTGCAAACCAGTTTTATATGCAAGGATGTATATTGATTTTGCATTGGAATTCAGTGGGTTGAGTTTTCATCACTATTAACTGTTTATTATTCATTCTGATATAGTGCCAATATCTGTTGTTGCATCTTTCAAGAAGATTAAGGCCCTCGTAAGTAGTCATTCCTAGCTTGCAACTGTATTGCGGAACTCCTCAAAGCTTGTGAGTTCACTTATTTGTGCTCTGGCTTCATATTATGTTGTTGTACATAAAGGCTCTTAACTCAAATTCTTTATTCGGTGATCACAGATTCTCAATCTGTTTCATGGATCCTAATAAGTGCATGTTCTTTGACAGTTTGAAGACAATTCGTACTTGCCAGCTGCAAACCTCAAATAGTAATTCTTAGCAGATGGCATGCATTTCAGTAACAATGGAATACTGAAAATGGAATACTGTTTTTGGTGGTACTATACTAGTATAGTTCCTACAATGAATACTGTTTTTGTCAAGCTAAAATCTTGTATGTCTTTTGCAAATGCTTTAAGCCATACTGTTACTTTTGTGTAATTGCATTTACTTAATCCGGACAGATTACCCACCTCAAATTTATATTCCAGTTTTCCACACCATAGAGTTAAAGACCACGAGTTTTACTGAGAGGTATGTTTGATTTATACTTTTGATTTGCTTTCTGGTGTTGATGAAGGTTATACATGTCGGTTTCGTGGTCGTAGTTGAGGACTAGACCTCACATTAATAGTTTTTTTACTTTATTCTCTAGCCAAGTCCAAACTAAACTATTTGATTTGTGCAGAACAAGAACTTTGAATTGATAAAAAAAAAAAAAAAAAAAAATCTATATCAGTATGTGTGGATATGCATTTTAATTGGCTTTTAGTCTTTCTGGAATTGCTTATGCAAACCTGAGATAGTTGGGAGTATAAGCCCAACTATCTCAGGTTTGCAATTGTCGATCACTTCATATTATGGAATTGATATACAGTAAATCAAGAAGCTGCATAAACTATCTGTTAGCTAGAACTTGGACCACTATATTTGAAATTTAGTTTCCAATGAAATGAGATCAGTTTGAAAGAACTTTAATGAAGTTCAACATGAGATCACATTATACGCCTTAAATGGGAATGCATGGTTTGTTTCTTTTGGTTATTATGTTTGACTGAAGTGATGGTGTGTTTGACTGAATTTTTCTCTTGGGCACTATGTTTTATTGAAGATGATGGCATGCTTTGACTTTTTATTATCAGAAAAGATCAGCCAGAGGATGAAAATTCTTCAGGATTTGGTTCCTGGATGTAATAAGGTATTTATGTACGTTACCTCTACTTGGTTTTAGGTCAGTCAAATTACTTAGCACATGTAGGTAGTATTTCCTACAGAATGAAGTATAGGGAATTGAAGATGAATTTGGTATCTTTGGTACTACTTCTGATTACTAGACAACTCTAAAAACATCTCAGTAAATTATCTAGGGCTCTGTATTCTGAGTTTAATTTTGTTTCACTTAGTATGTTTCCTTACATATCCTAGTGTACTTTTTTTTTCTGAGAAGGTTATTGGGAAAGCACTTGTTGTTGATGAGATTATTAATTACATCCAGTCACTGCAGCGCCAAGTCGAGGTATCTATCCCCATCAGGCTCTGTCTATTGCTAACTGGTACATGGTTTTGCTTTAAACTGTTAAACCTGAATCTCTCTGTTAATTTGGATTCTTTAGTTCCTTTCGTTGAACCTTGAAGCAGTCAATTCAAGGGTGAACATGAATCCCGCCATTGAAGTGTTTCCTTCAGAAGATGTAAGTTTACTGCACCTTAATACTTACATAGAGGCCACTGACTTGTGAAGTTTGAAACCATTTTCTGTCTGGAAATCTAGATCATGACCATGTTGGTTCGCACTATAATTCTCAAAAATGCTTTCCTTTCTATTAACACCTTGGCATTTACCCATCTCTATATGCTCGAACCTTCTAGTCTTATTTGGTGGACGTGACATGTTGAGTAATCTTGTTACTGTGAATATTTTTACGTTCTATATGCTGTAAAATTTTCTTACCTTAAAGGTGTTTTTCCTGGTGCACAGCAATTTGATGTAGCTGCGTTGTTATTTGGACCACACACACCAAGGGAGTATGTGCAGGGCTCGCAAGCCGAATGGCTGCATATGCAGGTTGGTGGTAGCTTTGAAAGAACAACATAAACTCGGAATATAAACTCTTCAAGTCCCAATTGGTTCGGAATGTGCTTAATTAGTTTTGCATCTGGTGTAATAGAAATCTATTTTCTGAATGTAGTAATGTAGTGTGAACCTGGTAGTATATCATATTAGCAGTTACAAGACTTTGTGCCAGTGGATTCTCTACTAAGCTCACTCAACAGCGAAAGTAAAGGTTGTTGTTGATGCAACTTCTGCTAGCATCTTCATTGTCATCATAAAGTGTGTTCTTCAAGACTTGGTTGGTTTCAACATTTTACTAAATTTTGTTAGAAAACTAGTTCAGTTGATGTAATGACTTTGTAGGATATATGGATGAATGTATTGGATTTTAACATAAATGAATGTGTTTTGGATGTGATGTCATTTTGAATGTCTATCATACCGTTCAATCCAGCTAAAAACTATTGTCTAATAATTGATCATCACAAAATGCCTAACAAAAACTGTTGTATGAGCCATCTAACTATAATACGATAAGGACTAAAAGAATGAGAAAGTCATTGTCCAGCAAAACAACAAACAACAGTTTTTTGGAGAAATCTATAGTATCAGTAATGGATGGACAATGGGATTTGCAAGTACATATTGTCTGATTAAGCCTTCAGACAACAGCAAGCATATAAGCCCCTGTTGTCTGGCATAGCCTTCAGACAACAGAAAGCATATAAGCCCCTGTTGTCTGGCATAGCCTTCAGACAACAGCAAGCATATAAGCCCCTGTTGTGTGGCACAACATTCAGACAACAGTAAGTATATAAGCCGCTGTTGTTTTTCTTGGTGTTCAGACAACAGACAGCATAGTAGTCGCTGTTGTAGTAAACTTTATCAGACGACAGTTTTTTGGTATTGTCTGATCCATGTATCAGACGGCATTGAGATAGACAACATCAAAGTCTATAATCAGACGACAGTGAAAAACTGTCGTCTGATTGAAAAATTGGTGTAGTGTTTATGGAATACTAGCTTGTGCTTTGGGTTAGATAGGAGTGTAGATTAACTATATAATTTGTTATTAACTATATTGGACAATGTTAAATATCCCGGAAAATAGGTATAGAGCTAATAAATTATACAAAGTCCTTAGTTCGAGTCACCATGGGAGTAGAAGTGAAATCCTTTGATCATCTTTATAAAAAAAGGAATTATACAATGTTCTAAAAATTTACCTTGGCGGCTGCCTAAGCTAGAGGCTATGGTCAACGGCTTATAGAGGCGGATATATATATATATATATATATATATATATATATATATATATATATAAACTCATAATACATATATTTTGCGGTCAAATACTTAAGAAACATCTTTTTATTTATTTACAAGTACATTATATGTTTAACTTTTTTCCCATATTTAACATTTGATTATACTACTAAGTATATATATTTTTTTATTAAAAAAAACTTTTAGCCCACCCCACCTTTACATATGTTAGTGAAAATTAAACCATGACTTTTATAATGTTGAAATTATAATTTACCAACATGTCACAACTCACCGGCAGTATATTTTTTATTTTAATTAGACACTTGTTGTATCACTTATATAATAAAATTAAATTAAAATAAGAATATGGTAAGACACCTGCCACGGTCCAACAATCTTTAGAACATTAACTTTATAAGATAGAATAGGACATCGTGTTGCCATCTCTGTAATTCTGTGTGTTGGTGGATACTAATAATGGATCTAATAGAACGCCATATATAAATGGAGAGTGAGCTTCATCAAGAGCGAACATATATATGCTCAGTTTAATGAATGAAAGATGCTGTTACTCCCCGCTTGTAAGTTAGCTATCCATATTTTAGGTCATCATTAAGCATCAATTATTTTACAAATAATCATTCACGTGGTAATCGAATCATACCAATCTCATCCAACAGAGTTTTAGTTGTCTAATAACAATGCGATGAATATTTAAACAAAAAAAATGTCTAATTGGACTTATTTTCTATTTGAATATTGTATTGTATGATTTGGATGACGGGTTGGTTACGTTCATATTGATATTTAAATACCTGCTAGAAGCCTGGAAGAAAAATATATTAGAAATCACATGCTTGGTGGTGACTGTTGAGAGAGCATAAGTCAAATGCTGATGGTCACGATTACAATTAGCTCTAAGTCAGTATAAATAGGATCAGTGTTACCATAAGGTGTTTAGCATTTTAGCCTCTGTAACAAAGCAGAGAAATATCTACTGATCTCTTTGTTTTCTGCTTCATCTTCTTCGTCTTCTTCCTCTGTTCTTCTTCTTCTTTCTCTGTTCGTTTTTGGTTTTACCATGATCAGATTACTTTATCATGGTATCAGAACGGGGTATCCACGTGTGCATGCTTCACGGCCACATGTAGGGCTGACAATTTCAGCCGAGACAAACCAACCAACCGCATCAGTCCCGAACCAAATCGATCGGTGACCGACAATTTCAGTAGCCGAAGTATTGGTACGGTATTACTGAACCGAGAGGGAGTAAATGGTATGGTATTGGTACTGATTTTTAGAGAAATACGGTATACCGTACCGTACCAATATATGATATAATATTTATTTATTTTAAATTTTATTTATATTTATCAATCAGAGCCGTTGATTTTCAATAATTTATTTGATATTAAATAACAACCGTTATATTAAACTTAAACTTTACAAATCCTAAAGGGATTAGAATCCCTTAGTCTCTCTCTCTTTGTCGAACCGAGCCCAACCATCTAAGGCTCTGACCCTCTCTCAAACTCTCTCATCCTCTCCTCGAGGAGTTCGAGCGCATCGCTGCATCGCCTGAGCTAAAACCTGGACAGCGTCTCCTTCAATCGAACTATTCGATTTCATTTCATATCAAATCCATTCGATTCATTCTCAGATTTCCTATTGCTGGTGAGTACGACCCCCATTTTATGGGTGCGCTGCTGTTTGCTTATTTTGTTTTGCTTCCAATTTCAATGCTTTTGTTTGGTTTGTGTGATTCGTAGATCTGGGTCTATTGGGTTTTTGGAGAATTTTTTGTTTCTATGTTTGATTCTAGTGCGTTCATTTTTGGTTTTTGTTGTTGAACTGTGTGCTATCTGATTTGGTGTTAATTCAATTTGGTTGATAAGAAGAAATGGGAGAAAGGGGAGAAAGAATGAGGTTTTGATGTTGATGTGGTGAGTGTTAAATTGTTGTTGCTTTAAAAGTGGTTTTGGTATCAAATGAAAGCTATAGCTTGAAATTGAAGCTTTGTGTGGTAGAGGATGATCTTGTTGACTTTCATGTTTTTCAGGTACAAAGCAGGTTTGGGCCTTTTAAAATTATAGTTTGGTCATAGGAGATTCTGGCCCAAACATAAACTCGGTTGGAAGCCCAACCAACCGATGCCAACGGAGTCCCTCGGTATACCGACTTCTGTGGCCCATGATGGTTGTCCATTTTATGTACCAAACTAGTCCGATACGGTAAGTGGTTTTGGGCTTGTGGCTCCGGTACCGAACCTAACCCAGCCCTAGCCACACGGGCTCCACGTCACCCAAAGTTGTCCACGTGTATGGCTTGAAAATTCGCCACACGTGCGGGGGCGTGTTGAGAATATATACTGTTAAGGGTAAAAAGGTAAAGTTACTAGTATTAAGTAAATGTAGAAGTATAAAGTAGAAAAACAAGTCTGATATATCGTGTGCAAGGTTCTATTTTTCTGTATCAATATAGGAAGCTCTCTATCTTTTCTAGGTTTTTCATCATCTTCTTCAATCTTCCTTACAATTCTATCGTGGTATCAAGAGCTAGGTCGATCGGTGACCTAGTTTCTCTCAAGAATTGAAGCGTTTTCTAGCTTAGTTCTTCAGCATCCTTCTTCGTCAAGTTGCAGTGTTCAAGCCATTGGGTTCAAATAAGTGAAATCTTCATCAAGTTGATTCAAGTTCAAATTGTTGAAATTCAAGGTTGTTTTCCTTCATCGAAGCTTTGGATTTATTTATATGAATTGTGTTCGTAATCAATTTCTGAAGCTCAAAGTAGTTGCATTAGTGATAGGGAAAAAATCATGAATAGTACCCGAAGTAAGGCCCACTACGAATTTCAGTACATAAATTTCCAAAACATAAACTTTGGTACATCAAATATGAAGCCCGACCCAATATACGTACACGACGTCAATGACTCCGTCAGACGTCGTGCCATTACACATATAATGAAGGGCAGAATAGATTTTTCATTTGTCAATGGTTTCCTCTCTGACTCTCTCTCTCTCTCTCTCTCTCTTTCTCTCTCTCTCGAAATGGCTTCTACACCGCCTTTCACCACCTCCGATTACAGCCCCTCACCTCAACATCCACAACCGCTTCAGCCGACTCGAGGGCCGATCTTCACTGTGCCCAGGCTCTCACTGAGTCCAGCCCGGCCTCAATTCAAGCCCTCCTTCTTTTCTCACCCTCCATGGCCTGTGACTCGAGACGCCTCCGAGACCCAACCCGGCCGGCGCGCCACCATCCGACTACCAATAAACGATGGACGACCACCATCTTCTTCGTCTCGCCGTCGCCAATAGCCTACTATCCTTGGATCGTCCATGCATTGAACGGAAAAGGAAACCCGACGACGAGGAGCCCGAAGCTTCACCGGCAACCTCTGCAATTTCCGGCGGCCGATTAAGCTGCATCTGGTATGGAAACTCATCTTCATGCCATTCTCTACGTGTTAGGCTAATTGGTTTTCAAAATTGATGGAGTTTTGTCGACTTGGTTTCTGGGTTAGCTCGGGTTCGATGCTGTTTCTACGTTGGCGACTTCTCCGACGAGTCTGGGCTTAGTTTCTGGTTCGACTGATTCCCTGGACGATGCCTGACCTTGAGTGGAAGTTAAACTTTGAAGATTTCTAGGTTGTGCACAGTGAGGCTTAGATACCAGTTCATCACCGAGTTCTCCTTCTAGTTTTCAGAAAACTGCTTCGAGGGAGTCCAAACCTAGACTGCAAATCTGACTTGTTGAAGGTAAATTCAAAGTTCTAGAAGGAATTGTTTCTTGTTTTGTGTCTAGCTTGAGAAATTGTTCAAGTAGTGTTGAATGGGATATTGAATGAAATTGATTGTTGGTGATGGATAAGTTATTGGTAAGAGTCCCATTGTGTTGTCTCGATTTGTCTCGGGAAAGAGAACCATGTTTGTTTTGGTGGGAATCGATCCGAATAGAGAGGGGAGGGCCTGCCGATGGAGTTCTGAAGAGAGGAGAGAGAGAGAGAAGGATAGAGGAGACAGAGGGAGGACGAGAAAGGGGCGAGACCAGGTCAGGAAGAAGAGGCCAAAGTCGGTGTGGTCGAGACCGGTGGTGAGGTTGGGGCAGAGGCGTCGGCGACGGCGGCTGCGGTTATGAGCAGAGGGGCTTGGGTTTAAGAGGCAAAATGACAAAGTAAAGTGAGGAAGGGGAAGAGAGAGACAGAGAGACCGTTTTACCCCTCAAAATATGACAAACTAACGCCGTCAATGACGTCGTGTATGTATATTGAGTCGGGCTTTTAATTTGATGTACCAAAGTTTATGTTTTAGAATTTTATGTACTAAAATTCGTAGTGGTCCATAGTTCAGGTTCACTTACCAAAATTTTCCCTTAGTGATAAGTTGAAATCTTGATATGTTTACAAATCCTAATCATTTAGGGATTTTAGTTTAGAGCTTCTTACTATTGTGATTTGGGGGTTCTCGAATTGGTTGTTGATCGAAGTATGATGTCTATGCTTGATTGATTGTTGACAAAGAAATTTGATAGAAGTATATTGGTAAAGTACTGTATTCAAGAAGAGTGATGAAATGGTGGTCTGAATTTGTTGGTAGTTTAAAGCATATGTTCTACACAAGTGTTGTGAAGCCTTGTTCTCTGAATAGTGATTTCTTGGACAAATAATTACAGTATAGTTGAACTTTTGACTACATTTGAACGTAAGTGAAAGTCATGAAGCTATTCCGTTGGCAATATTGTTTTCAATGGGTGGTTGGAGTTCTTTCTACTATATGGAATTCAATTCTTTGCCATTTCTACTATTTCGAATGGTTATTGTCCAAAATTGAAAGTTGGTAAAGAATTAGTTGTTGTTGCTAGGAGAAGACTCTGCAGAATGGATAGTGTTTGGTGTCACTAGGTTCAGTAATATTTGGGTGATTTTTGCTATTGTATTGGAAGAGCTAAAGTGTCTGGTACAGTTAGGTTCAGAAGTAGTTAGGTGATTCTACATTTGGTTTCTTGTGAAGAAGAATCTGGTACTACAAGGATCATGAATAGCAATCAGTTAGACAGTTATCTCCTTTCCAACTTCTCCAATATCATCACTTTTCAGCTAGATGACATTAATTACGTACCTTGGCGATTTATGCTCGAGTCAATGTTGGTAGGGTGTGATCTAATAGGACATATTGATGGGTCTATCCCTTGTCCTTCACGATACAAAGTTGCACAAGAGGCTGGAATTACCCCTGAGCTTACACAAGAGTATAAGGACTGGAGGAAGCATGACTCTGCTCTAATGGCTCTACTAGCTGGTACTTTGTCATCTTCAGCTCTTTCATTCATTGATGGGAGTAAATCCTCAAACGAAGTTTGGTATTCCCTTGAAGATAGATATGCTAAACTTTCAAAGTTCAAAGCTTTTGGGCTAAAGACCTCCATGCAGAAAATCTAAAAAGGTAATGATAGTATTGACAAGTATATGGAACGCTTTAAAACTGTTCGGGACCAACTCTTTATAGCTGGAATTCTTATTCCCGATGATGAAATAGTGAGTTTGATCTTAAATGGGCTACCTGTTGAATATGCAACTATCAGATTGATCATTCGTACTAAGGAATCATCTACATCTCTACCAGAACTTCGTACACTACTCTCACTACTAGAACAATGTCATTAGACATCACCACTATTAAATCGGTCAGGATTACACCTGATGTTAAAAATCATGTTAACATCAGTTTGTGAAGAAACCGATTTCTATTGTTATTATGGACATCAGTCACCAAAGAAACCGATGAGAAAAGTTTCGTACGAAAAATTTACAAAAACGAGGAGGGACTAAGTTTAAAAGTTTGAGAAACGCGGGGTCTAAAATTTTAATTCCCCCCAACACTTAGTCACTTTATCTAAAAACTTTCGAACCCTAATCGATAGACTCTCACTCTAAGTCTCTGACTGCCTCTTTTGCGTCCACGACCTGAGCTCATTCTCCAACCTGAGCTCGTTCTCTGCGTTCAGCTCTTTCTCTCTCGCTCTTCTCTGAAACCCTAGTGCTCTCCTCCCTCTCCTGCTCTCTTTCCATGGCTACTGTCTCTCCCTCATTGAACTACTGCCTCCGTCCCCTCACCGGCGCCATCGCCTCTGCCGGTGCTTCTCTTCCAACTCCACCACATCATTGCTTCGAGGCCCGAACCCCGACTTGTCCAACCTGCCTCCAAGGAGTTTATCCTCCTCGATTGGTGCGACTTCGAGCACCAAGTGCCAGCATGGTTCTAAAGCTCGCCTCTCTCTCTCCCGCAGCCCCGCTCTCCTCTCTCTCTCTCTCTCTGTGTCTCTCTCCGGCACGGCCACACGACGCCTTTTCTTTCTTCGACGGTGACGCCGTGATCGACTGACGGTGCGCGGTGAGTCTGGGTTTCTGTTTCTCTTAATTTCTGCTTCTGGGTCTTTACTCTTTAATCGATTTATGGCTTCCTCTTAATTTCTGCTTCTGGGTATTCAATTTTCAATCTTCAAGTCTGGGTTTGGCTCGAACTCTACTAGGTGAAGCAGCTTCAATTTCAGTTTTCGACTCGATTTTGGAAACTTCAAGCTTGGTAAGTTGCTGCCATCTTTCTTGCTTCGATTTCTGGGTTTGAATTGATCTGTTTCTTTTGCTATACACTATACATATGACTGATATGAGATGAAAATTGGATATGTGATCTGTTTTGTCCTTTTGGATTTCTGGGTTCGAATTGCATCAGTCACTTTTTGCCTTTCTATTTTGACTTTGGACTTGAAAATTTGAAATTGAGTTGCATTTGTAGACTTGTATCTGTTTTGGTAAAGTATTGAATTGTTTGATGTATTGGTTTTGGATCCCATATCGTAGATTTTGAAGATTGTATCTTTAGTTATGTATCTGTTTTGTATCTCTTTTGCGACCGTTGCGGTTGTAGGAAACAGTTAGAGGAAACTTCATTGGTGTTTTTAATATGGGTGAGTCTCTATTTTTTAAGGTTGATATTTCTGATTCTGTTCCTGAAGAAAGGGTAAAAATTTCTGGGTCATGAAGTTGTGAAATTGGAAATGTTTTATCTTTTCATGCTATGTGTTGTTTAAATAGGAAGTTTTGCAATAATGTACATGGCTACTTTGACAAGCATTCCTGGGATACAATAAGGCTTTTTGAAATCTGAACCTGAAAAGAAGTATCTTGAGAAAGAGGTTGAGCTTCAGAAAACACTGTCTTGATCATTGGGTGCATAGGCATTCGTCGGAGTCGTTACTATTTGCTCCTTGGTTCTGATACTTGTCTTGATTAATTAGCATCTCTGCCTTTGCAGAATAACTTTTTGGTTGTTTATTTCTCTAGTGTTCAGAACTTGTTTTGTTGACATGCTAGGAGCTAATGTAGCCTCTCTTTCAGAATGAGACAACTAGCACAGAGGGAAAGAAGGACACTTATGAACCAGAGCTAATGTTGGCAGAAGAAAGAAAGGTTTGCTGTACTTTGTTTTCTTTTACTTGGTAATTTGGTTGGTTGGAGCAATCACATGTGTACATGAAACTTTAAGATTAATTTGTATTTTTCATGATTGACTAGCTATGGCAGAGAGAAAAGCATCAGCTTCCACTAAAGAACATTGAATTGGAGAATCAGATTGATATGAAAAAGAATGAGCTGGAGCAATGCCGCAAGGAGCTACAGCATATGGTAATCATACCTTTGCAGATGTTAATATCGATCAACTTAGACTGTATTGGAATGTTATAATGATTTTACTACTCACATATATTTCCGGCTTGTATATGATATTCGTTCATACGCACTATGATTTGGAATATAGTTTGAGGACTATTGTGTGCCTTAATTGGGAATCAAATTTTCAGAGGGAGGAGAGAATGGTAACTAGGAGCAGTGACGTGAAAGAATTAAAAACACCAATGAAGTTTCCTCCAACTTTATTCTTGTCCACTTATCTGATATTCAGTGGAGAGAAAGCGTTTTGTATCGAAGGTATTGTTTCCCAGATTTCTATGTTTTTTTCGTTTTTGTTGGGGTTTTTGTTTTCTCTTTTGATTCATGTTATTGACTCTGGGTTTCGGAAATTGAGAATTGAGTTTTATTGTGTTGAGTTTGATTAGCTTTTACGGTTAGGGTTACTGAATTGGGGTTTTTTTGGGTGATTGAATTTGATTATGTAATTTCAGAGTTTTGATTCTGAGTTTGTTCTGTTTATGCTTAATTGAAGAGTTGGCTAAGATTTAGTATCTGTCGAGGCCTTTAAGTATTGTAATAGAAATATAATTTTTTTCCAAATGTGGTTCAGTGGTGTGTTCAAATGGTAGAGGAAGAAGAGGAGTAATAGATATGAGTTTGGTTTGGAGAGTAGGGATTGCAGGTTCGGAAATTTGTGTTTTTTGCTGTTGTGTTCTTCTTCATTTAGTTTTGTTTGTGCTGGGGTTAGAGATATAGGTATTTAAGTGGAATGGTTTTATCAATTTTGGTAACTTAAGAACTTTGTATCAACTTTGGTGTTATATGACGATCATAATGAGAACGTATAGGGATGTGATGGTGGGATTATATATATATATATATATATATATATATATATATATATTTGGTAATATGATATTATAAGCAGCAGCAGCAGCATATTAATTGTTACTACTGTAAGAAGCAAAGATTTTCACTATCTGCAATCTACAGTGTGTCAAAAATTGTATTAGGAATGTGTTTCCAAAGAGGAAATCTTTGTCAAGTTTAGTCATGTTATTCATTCAAGTCACGTCTTCTAAGTTGAATTTGAGTTTAGGTTTTGGTTTCTCCAATTTTGGTTATAGTTTTGAGTTTAGGATCATGTTCTGGACTTTGCCTTTTGACTGATACAGATTGTGATCTTTTGAGTACTTTGTTTTTCCTGCACTTTGCGATTTTGAATTTTTGATGGTTGATTGAAAAAATACGAAGATAGAGATTTCAGTTTTTTTTTTTTTTTTTTGGTTTAAAAATTTTCGATTCCTTTTATGTTCTTTTTTTGTTGCTGGTTGGTCAGTTTGAATATATACTGTATATACGTGAGCGCTAGAAACAAAGTATTAGAAATTTCAAAGAAAATTACGGATTTGGAAAGAAAGATCTCATTAACTTTCATTAAACAAAATAATCTGATACGATTGGATGGCCGTATAGAAATCTAATTAACGAAATAAATAGAAGTTATTTGGCTGTTCTTGGATATTGTTTGTTAATGTTTAGAGATATTGTGCAGTTTTGTTCAAATCTACAAATGGCTATGTAACAATGTGATGACTAAATGATGATCTCTTGGTTGTGTTTTTTGGCAGCTTAAGGATTAATTTTCAAATTTGACTTAGTGTGAAAATGTTCAAATGGATAAACCTAGGAAAGGATAGGATGCTATATAGAGTTGGATGATCTCATTGACTGATCATGTGATACTAATCTTAAAACAATTGGATCGGTCTTATTAATCTGTGATTAAAGATTGACTTTCAAATAGGTGAAGGTTTACCTTAACTATCTGGGTTTCAGAAATTGGGAATTGAGTTTTATTTTGTAATTGGAAGATTGTATTTTTAGTGATATACAGTGATTGATTTTTGTTATGTTTGTTTTGTCATGAATTGATCATTGATTTTTGAATTTTGCAGTTGTGTAGATACTTTTCACGAAGAGAAGAGCAAACGTAAAAGAAGAAAAGAAAACAAAGCTTTGACTATGGAATTGTTGGCTGTGGCATATTCGTCCCTTGTAGCCAAAATGGAGGAGATTATATATAGGTTGGTCATATGCTGGAATTTTCAGCCACACAGAAGTATTTTCTTGCATCTAATTCAACTTACAATGTGGAAGAGGCTGGTGATCTGTAAGGCAGAAATGGAGGAATGTATAGATTTGATAATGGAAGAATTAGAGAGAGTTTGTAAGAGTTAGTGAAAAAGTTTGTGAACTAGCTTTTATGATATGTAAAACGCTAGCATATTCGGCAAACATTATAAGATTGTGATTACTACTCTTATCACCTAAACACGCAGCATCGCGCGGACATACTTTCTAGTTGAAATCAGTTTTAACCATAAAAACTGATGTCTAGTAATACAGATACATCAGTTCCAAAATGAAAATCGATGTTACTGAAATATACAGACATCGATTCTTTGTCGAAACGATATGTTACTGAGTACCAGACATCAGTTCCAAAATGGAAATCGATGTTACTAAAATATACAGACATCGATTTTTTGTCGAAAACGATATGTTACTGGGTACCAGACATCAGTTCCAAAATAGAAATCGATGTTACTAAAATATACAGACATCAATTTTTTGTTGAAAACGATATGTTACTGAGTACTAGACATCAGTTCCAAAATGGGAACCGATGTCTGTAACAGTATCAGTCATCGGTTCTTAAATCAATAACGATGTTAAAACGCAAACTTGTGTTGTGTAATCTATATTTCTTTAAGCATTAAATACAATAAAATGTGGGTTTAACAATAGTAAAACATATAAGTTTGTTATCATTTAAACCTATTTACATCGATTTATAATTAGGAACCGATGTTTACACGAATACTAGACATCGGTTAAAAACCGATGTCTGCATTTTCCGGATCTTTTTCATCACCCACAAAGACATCGGTCGGGTTTTTGTTTCTCATCGGTTTTTGGCCAATGTTTGGGGCCATAATTCTAGTAGTATCTTAGATGTTGAAGCTGATCTTGATCGAGAACAAAAGAATATTACCTCTTCTCCAATTACTTTAACAGTTGTAAGAAACCAAGACTCTCTTGATCAAGAACAAAAGATCATTGCCTCTACTCCAATGACTTTAACATATACAAGAAACCAAGACTGTCTACTTTCTAATTCCCATCATGCCAGTGCACATACTCAAGGATTGTACAACTTGGTTCTCACAAGATATTTTCATCCAAGGAATCAAGGTGAAGGTGGTGGCAGGTACTATCATAAATTTTCTCATGGACCATATCAAAATTATAATTGCTATGCATATAGGAAGTTAGATGTTGGTTCTGTGCAATCCAGAGGATTTATTAATCATTGTGGAAACTCAAAGTGCTACAACACTGGTGATATTTCCAACAATCTTGGCTCTGTGAAGTCCAAAGACTTGAGGAATTCAAATGGTTGTCATGATTATGATTTTTCTGGTGGAGTTCGTCATCAGAGTTTCTTTCCCTAGTGATAATTGTCAAATTTGCTCATATTGCTAAAACTTGTCCCCAAATATATGCTCCTAGGCAAGTTGTTGCTGTTGGTTTTTCTTTACAATGTCAGATTTGCTTTAAGAGGGGTCACAGTGTTGTAGAATATTTTCACAGACATCAATATGATTTTGAATTACCATCTTCTCAGAACTTCAAGCTAAGGCTGCTTCCTTCTCCTTTCAATCAAATATATGTCTACGTTGGCCACATGACAATGCTTCTCAGTTACTGCCGCTCATTCCTCCGGGCTGAAGCAAGAATCTTCACTTCTATTATAATCACAACATTTTATTACTATTGCAATATGATGTTAGTTTCCTACCATCAGCTTGAGGGGGGATGTTAAGGGTAAAGGGAAAGTTACTCGTATTAAGTAAATGTAGAAGTATAAAGTAGAAAAACAAGTATGATATATTGTGTGCAAGGTTCTATTTTTCTGTATCAATATACGAAGCTTTCTCTCTTGTCTGGGTTTTTCATCATCTTCTTCAATATTCCTGACAATTCTATCATATACATCCCACATGGGAAAAATGGGACCTTTCCTATGAGTTTGTAAGGGTTTGGGCCACTCTATCTATTGCCAATTGGTTTTGGATGTGAACTCCAGATTACTTTATCATACCATGTTGAAAATCGTGGTGTGGTGATGAAGATACCAGAAAGCATTAAAGATTGGCTATGGAGTTGTGTATCAAACTAAGATTTGTGAAAGCGAAGAAGACGATGAAGAAAGAGAGAAAGAGAGCTGAACATAATTGGAATTTTCTGTGTGTTTGTTACAATGCTTAAATGGTTGACCTTCTTTTGCTTCAACTGCTTGGTGAAGTCCATCACTCCACCACCTCCCCTGCATAATTTGTCCTGTAAACTCATCATTGATAAGAACCTCTTTGCCATGAATTATACAATTTACATATCTAAGAAACAGTTCTTTTGCTTTCACGGCATTCAGAACATAAGATGCCCACTGTTTGCGGGGATCATATAAATCTTTGACACCTAGAATCTCTTCAGTGTCTTCATATCCCTTCAAGAAATTAAATCTGTTTCTCTTCATGCTGAAATGGCAACTTCAAATCACCACTGTAATGCAGCCTCTGTTCGTCTAGATGAAACCAATTACCCAACTTGGTCATATATGATGCATCATCATATTAGAGGGCATGGTTTACTCAAATTCATTGATGGCTCTCACCCTTGTCCATCTCAGTTTCACATTGCAGATGATGGTTCACGTACTCCGGGTAATTCTGAAGCCTATGAGTGCTGGGTGCAACAGGATTGTATCTTGATCTCAATGATCACAAATACACTCTTAGCTGAAGCGCTTACTCTATTGATTAGATGTCAAACTTCAAAGGAGGTATGATCCACTCTCAAACAACATTATGCAGCAAATTATGAATTTCATGTTAAGCAATTAAAGTCCACAATGCAAAGCATTAGAAAGGGTTCAGATTTAATAGATAAATACTTGTTGCGCTTCAAATCTGTTAGAGACAAATTGACTGCAGCAGGAGTTACAATGAATGACCAAGATGTTAAGTATTTGATTCTTGCTGGTCTTCCTATTGAATATGGTCCTACTAGACAAATTATCAGAGGAAAACATGATATAACTATGGATGAAGTTAGGACTTTATTGCTTTATGCTGAATTTGAAATTGAATTACAAAACAAGGCATTGTCTTTATCCTCTTTAATTGGCATATCGGCTGCCCAAAATAGTATGACATTACCACACGGCTTTACTTGTTCACCTACCATGTGTAATGTTGGATATCACAGTGCTTACTCTAATTCTTTCTTGAGCAAAGGTTGTGTTCTACAAAATAGCAATGGGAGTTTTTCTCAACCAAATAATGACATCATTCAGCAAAATTGTGGTTCTCAGCAAAACAGTGGTCTTCAACCAACTGGTATTTTACTACATCAGCCTAATGGATTTTCACAGCAGAATTTCATTACTTCTCAGGCGAACAATGGAACTATGCAGCAATGTAATTTTCAGCCAGATTGCACTATGCCAAATGGAGTTGTATGTAATGCTGTTGGGATTGGATATCATAATGCATGTCCTACTATTGCTGTGATGAGTAATAGAAAATATATGCCTACTTCTAGCACGAAAGAAATGGAAAACAAGAAAGAGTTGCTTTCAATTGAGAAAGACAGATTGGCATCAGAAACTATAGAAGACACTGTTGTTGGAGACACATCGGATGCATACATGACTGGGCTTTCATCTAAGCTTGTGCTTGATAAAGCTGAGCAATTGCATAAGGAACTGTCAGATATCCAGTTTGACTATGATAGGAACTCTCAGAGCTGCAAGCAGAATATTTTAACAGATTTAAGATCTGACATAGTAAGGGAGAACATGGCGGCGCCATCGAAGTCTATGGCCAAATCCTAACGATACATGGCGGCGCCCTGTGAATGCCCGAGACCCACCAAGCCCAGAAGAGCCAATGCCCTCGGGCCCAAGAGATATTGGGACTAAGCCATGGCTGCCACACCCTTCAGGTCAAATGGAACTTGATAGCCTTCCATCGCAACGAGGACACCATCCAAAAGCACCACAATGACCTACTCCTAATCACCATGGTCATTGACCACTATTGCTGCCACCGCGTCTTGGTCGATAGCGGCTCAGCTGTTAGCGTCATGTTCGGCAGCTGTTACCAAGGCCTGAACCGAGTTAGGAAGAAACTCAATCCTAATCACGAACCCCTCATCAGCTTCGCAAGTGAAATCACATAGCTCCTGGGATCCGATAACTTGCGGATCACACTGGGCGGTGGTAGCACTATTGTCACCATGATAGCACATTTCATCATCGTCGACTACCCCTCCTCCTACAATGTCATCTTGGGGCGCGATGCCATATGGGGGCTGCAATGCTTCGTAGCAAGGCACATGCTGATAATGAAGATACCCACCCCGGGTGGCATCCTCACCATCAGGGGCTACCAAAAGCTTGCGTGACAATGCAACTCCTTGACTGTCGACAGGGAACATGGCAAGCGAGAGGTCCTTTTAGCCTCAGACCTACCATCCCCATCGGACAAACCCGACAATCCAAGGGAAGATCCCGACACTTTAGAGGACCGTGATACGCGCAGCAAGAGGAAAGACAATAAGCGCAAACACAAGCACCCGAGACCAGATGCTCTAGAAGAATTGATATCGGTCTCCATTTCTGATGCACACCCAGAAAGAAAAGTGAAGATCGGGTCAAAGATGGACCTATAGTTCCAGGGAGAGCTTATCGCCTTCCTCAAATCCTATCAGGAGGTGTTCGTATGGTCATACGCCGATATGGTGGGAATCTCACTAGAGCTGTTGACCCACAAACTCACCATCTCACCCGCCGTCCCCCCAGTCTGTCAAAAGCGGAGGGCCTTCACGGAAGAGAAATACAAAGCGATCCAGGCAGAGGTCAAGAAACTCCAAGACATCGGGTTCGTCCGAGAAGTCTCCTACCCGACATGGCTCTCTAATGTGGTGATGGTAAAAAGCCCAACGGAAAATGGCGCATGTGTGTCGACTACACATACTTGAACAAGGCTTGCCCAAAAGACAGCTTTCCCTTCCACGAATCGATCAGTTAGTCGACTCCGCCGCAGGCCACATGCTCCTCAGTTTTATGGACGCTTTCTCTGTCTACAACCAAATCGCCATGGAACCTTCCGATCAGGAACACACAGCCTTCACCACCGATAAGGGTCTGTATTATTACAAGGTAATGTCATTTGGTCTAAAGAACGTCGGGGCCACATACCAGAGATTGGTTAACGCCATGTTGGCAGATCATATCGGTAAGATCGTGGAGGCATATGTGGACGACATGCTTGTCAAAAGCATTACCATTGAAGATCACATTAAAAACCTTGGTATCGTCTTCAATATCTTACTCTAGTACGGCATGCGACTCAACCCGGACAAATGTGTGTTTGGCGTCCTAGGAGGAAAGTTCCTGGGCTTTGTGGTCAGCGAAAGGGGCATCGAGACCAATCCCGAGAAGGTACAGGCAATTCTCGATATGGCACCACCGAAATCTAGGAATGAGGTCCAATCCCTAACTGGGAAGGTCGTCGCCCTCGCTCCATTCTTCAAGCTCCTTAAAACTCACCATACCGAGACAATCAGTTAGGGCCCCGAGCACGACAAGGCTTTTCAGGGCCTCCGAGACTACCTAGTATCAGTGCCTACCCTTTCGAAACCGATTCTCGGAGAGGTCTTATACATCTACCTCACGTTGTCAGTCACCGCGGTCAGTGCTGCCTTGGTCAGGCGAGAGGACAGCAACGAGCTACCAGTCTACTACACTGGCAAGGGATTCAATGACGCCGAGTCCAGGTACTCCGATATTGAAAAATTTGCCCTTGCACTCCTCACGGCCGTACGGCGATTACGACAGTATTTCCAAGCACACACGATACATGTATTGACCAAACAACCCCTGAAACAAGTCCTTCAGAAGCCAGAATCTTCAGGAAGATTGGTCAAATGGTCCATTGAACTTGGCGAGTTCGACATCCATTACACTCCACGTACAGCAATCAAGGGACAAGTCGCCGCCTACATCATTTTCGAGTTCATACCCCTGGAAGACCCCACACCCTCGGACGAGACTATCTCGGAACCCCATACCATACCCACATGGACTCTCCACGTGGACGGATCCTCCAACAGAAAACTCAGCTGTGCCGGTGTGGTCTTGACTGACCCGGAGGGGAACGCATATGAGTACGCGCTACAGTTCAAGTTCAAGGCCTCTAACAACGTAGCCGAGTACGAAGCACTGATCGCCGGCATTCAACTGGCCAAAGAATTAGGTGTCACGAGGCTGACAATCTTCAGTGATTCCCAACTTGTCGTCAACCAAGTCTGCGGCGATTTCCACGCCAAGGAGCCGCACATATCCCACTACCAAGCTCTCACTAAGACTTTACTCCAACGATGTCTCCCCAACCATACAATCGCCCTTATCCCCGGAGCACAGAACAACAAGGCAGACGCAGTGGCGAAATTGGCGACATCGCCCCCAGAAACCAATTTGGGAAGCCTTAAAGTGGAAACCTTAGACAAGCCAAGCATCGATAAGCCATTCTCAGAGATATTCCTGACCGAAAGCGAGTGTCCCCCCTCGTGGATGGACCCATTCGTAGACTACCTTTCCAAGGGCATCGAGCCCCAGGACAAGATTATCGCTACCAGGCTTTGTAGACGAGCCACGCTATACAAGATACGGGAGGGCAAACTAAACAAGAAAGGCAGGTCCTTCCTTCTGCTAAAGTGCATCTCCCTCGAGGAAGGACAGCGGGTCTTACTGTCATTGCACAGCGGGGTCTGTGGCAATCATGCCGGAGCGAGGAATCTGGCATTCAAAGCTTTGCTTACAGGGTATTACTGGCCCACCATTGAACAAGACGCAAAGCGCATCGCTAGCGCCTGCCTCAAATGCCACCAATTTGCCAACTCCCCCTTGCTCCATCAGTACCACTTTCAATCATCATCACGCCTTGGGCATACTGCCAGTGGGACCTCGACTTTATCGGCAAGTTTCCAACTGCCCCAGGGCAACTCAAGTTTGCCATCATCGCCGTAGACTACAACACCAAATGGGTCGAGGCCGAGGCCATGGCCACAATCATGGTTGCAAAGGTCATTAACTTCTTGTGGAAGAACATATACTGCCGCTTCAGAATCCCCAAGACCATCATCACCGACAACGATGCCCAGTTCGACAACAATACTCTCCGGGAATTCGTTGGCCAGTACGACACACAGATCCAATATGCCTCCCCCACTCACCCACAGACAAACGGCCAGGTCGAAGCTGTCAATAAGATAATCAAGCAGAACTTGAAAAAGAGGCTCGACGATGCCAAGGGCTTGTGGGCCGAAAAACTGTCGAGGTGCTCTTGGCGATACGAACAACCCTGACCGAAACAAATGGCGAGTCCCCCTTCTCCTTATCCATCGGCACCAAGGCTGTGATCCCCGTCGAGCAGGAGGTGTGCATCGAGAGAGTGGCATGCTTCAACCCACTCACCAACTCAGAAGGGTTGAACCTCGACTCGGACCTCCTGGAAGAGCACAGCGAGCGCGCCCACCTCAGAAATATCAACAACAAACAACGTGTCGCTCGCTACTACAACACTAGGGTCCTACCTCGCCACCTTTCCGTTAAGGATTGGGTAATGAAGGAAAAGATGCCAACCCTAACAGGGCTTAAAGCAACCTGGGAAGGACCGTACAAAATTGTCGAGGCCGTCGGACCTGCCACCTTCTACTTAAGGGGCACAGACGGTATCACCCTCCCTCACCCATGGAACTCCCAATATCTATGATACTACCCCAAGTAGGGCAAGGGTCCTGTTAATGTCTAAAAGTTCGGCGGTAGCTGAACCTTTGCTAACGCTGATCCGATGGGCGGATCGATACTTGCGATGCTCTCAAAGCTTCAGCTGCCTGTCAAGTAAAATACAAAGGGCGTCAGAGGGAGACCGCGCTGGGCGGTCTTCAACTCTCCGATGCCAAAGTTAGCCAATGTATTTATGTTGACAAAGTAACAGTAGGTAAGTATTGAATGCGTAATTAATGAGGAGAGAGGAGAGGACATTTTTATATGTGAGGAAGAGGTTGATCTTCTTCTTGTTTCTGATGTGGGATTGCTGTGCTTCGATTCCCAGCGTCTGGAGCTTCTGACGCTCTCTTGACGAGGCGCCTGGGGGCGCGTCAGCGGTGATCTGGGGGCGGCCCAGGGTTCTAGCGGTAGCTTGCCTGGCCGCGCTCTCGCAGGTCATCCCTTTGGTGGGAGTTGGCACCTCTGGCGGTACAATGGGTGTGGCCCATTATAGCTAATTATGCTCGTTCTGGCACATGTAGGTATAGGTCCCAAGCTCGCCTCTACAGCACTACTGCAACCCCCCACGCTTGTAAGCGATTATCTTATTTTACTTCTCCTAGTGTATTTTTCAGTTACTTTCACGCAATAATGTATGATATGATATTACCTATATCTCGAATGCTCTCGCAATGCACTCATCACCTGTCGACCAATGATTGGTCATGCTTACTTACTATAATCGCCACAGGCCTTCCAATGGCCACCTTAACACCAGGCAAGGGCACGCTGTATAGCAATCCCAACTCACTACCTATGCGATACGCCAATGAATGAATGTTAAAACGATATCGCCCGCGGCCAGTCTCGCTGACACAGCGAAATGTTTTCCCTCGCGAACCCTTGTGTTGCCAGGCGCGATGTAATGAACGAATAAATGTCAGGCAATACTCCAACACCTCAGTGAATAAATGTTACGCGATACTCCAACGTCTCAGTGAATAAATGTTACCCGATACTCTAACGTCAGTGAATAAATGTTTACACAATACTCCAATCAACGAACACCCAAACGACCATATAATTCAATATCGCTAAAGGCATGGTTGTGCTGATATAGCACTATACGTGCTATCACTCGCCAACCCTTACATTGCCGATGCGATCAATGCGAAATGCTCAAACGAGATCAAAGAAAGATACTTTAATGTGATTAATGTGAAATACTTAAACGCGATACGCCAACAAACGAATGAGTATTAAATGCGATATCGCCAGCGGCCGGTTTCGCTGACACAGCGAAACGCTGTCCCTCGCGAACCCTGATGTTGCCAGGGGCAATACAATGAAAGACTGAACGTCAACGCCATACGCCAACGACTCTGTCTCTTACACGATACGATCGAGGTCGCATTGTTTCGCCTAGCCACTCGCTCTCGCCTCCAACATCGATTACGCTACCCGGGATAGCGCCTTCGTTTGCTTCACTACAAGCATATGCAATACACAATGCAAAGTTCAGGTCAAAGTGATAGCACACTGAATCACGATACATGCTCCAAAAAGGCAAATCCATTACAAAGGGCTTTGCGGACAATAGCGTTACATCAATTGCTACTTCGCACGAATGCGATAAAAATACACAATTACTACAAACGCGAGACATGCAACTGCCTCTGCATGTACTCTCGAGTCCGATAAGAGCTGGCTCCGATCAAGTCTGATTCTCTGGAATTTGATGAGCTCCGGAAAAAGATCACTGAGTTGGAGGATTGATAGGTTGGCCGGGCAATGGTGGGGAAGCCTGGAGGCAATTGCGTAGTAACACTCTCCGCCGTATCACCACTAGATCTCCATTGTTGTAGCCCGCCACCCCCTCCAGTGATCTTGGTCCTTGGGTTTCTCACTCGGACTGCTTTTTAGTATCGCAGGAGCGCAGATTACTCAATCCCCATGTGGATGATGAAGTCGAGTCCTTGTGAGATTAGGCTATACAGCCCATAACCCAAGATGAGATTAAGCTATAAAGCCCAGAAATCTAGAAAAGCATATTGCCTTGAATGAAGGAAAGATTTCAGAAGCAAGAGCACAATGAAAAACAAAGAAAACGCCATGTTGAAAATATGATCAATAGACCTCCTTACCCGTGCCTACTTATAGAGAAATCCCACCTCCACCAACTGACCCCGGTCGACCAATCGACGCGTCGCCTTAATGACCTGCATTTAATGACAAAGCAACCAATCAACAAAGCAATAAATATATTCAATGCATGGGGGACTATCGCCCAACAACATCAATTCCCCATACACTCCACATGTCCGGATACCAAATGGGCATCTCAAAAGTCAAACCACTCGGTCAATTGTGCCAACACAATCTAAAATATTTACAACAGAGAAAAGGAAAACCTATCGCTATCATGGAACAACACAATATAAAATTAAGTCTCGCCCTCGGCGCTACGTGCCTGCTCTACCTGATCTCGCTCCTCCGCCATGTCTAGCCCCTCAACATTATCGTCTCGCACCTTGACTTGACCATAGACCCTTTGGTCGCCAGTAGCATCACCCACCTCGCGATACAGCCGAGTCCCCGATCACAATCCCCAGACCTCGACCACCACTTGCCGCGATGGTTTGCGACCTCGCGGCCTTCTTGGCCTGCATATCTTGCACCATCTTCTCCTAGTAAATCCAGCCGGCAGTGATACCATCCTGAATCGAGTGCAAGGCCCCATTTGAGAAGGATTTGTTCATCTTCTCTCGAAAATGATCTGTCTGGAGATAGACATCCACGGCCTTATCTGCACCATCCCGTTACGTCTCAGCAGCAGCGTGCAGGCGGAGAGAATCTTCAATTAAGCTACTTGTTCATGCCCGCACCTCGGCTAACTCTTTCCTCAACCGCTCCATCTCAGCCTCCCTCTCGCCTGCCTCCAGCTCTACATCCTGTAAACGGTCCACCTCCCTCTGCAGATTCCCAACCTGCCCTTCCAAGTCCACCACATGGTTCGGATAGGGAGCCAAACTCTCCAAGGCCGCAGCTTGAAACTCCAACTCAACATCGCGTTCTCGAACCTGCCTTTCCAACTCTCGCAGACTCCCCTCAGCCTCGGTCACCTGAACCCTAACCTGCTCTACCAACCTTAGGCCATCCTCCGCCTACTGTAGCTTCCCAGTTAACTCGAGGTTCACTTCCCTCAACGGAACGACGACATCCTCAACCTCTTGACGACGAGCCCCTTCTATGGCCAATGCAGGTTCCAGCTCCATCCTCTTCGTGATCCCATCGTCGATGGCTCGCCTAAGATCCTCATGCTCCACCCGGCCCTAGTCTACCGCATTCTGAAGCTCGTGTGCCCGATTCCTCTCGGCTTCCAGCTACCCCTGAAGTCGCGCTATCTCCCCATCAAAATGAGCCACCAACTCGACAGAAGAGTGATAATTCAAGTTCACAGCCTGCATTATACCATTGTCAACACCTTTACACGAACAAAACAAAATAGTGTAAACTCATAGTGAGACATACCCTCATCAACCTCTCCTGAGCCTCCTGATACCCGAGACGCTCATCCTCGGCATTCGCACGACTGTGATTGCGATAACAGTTCCACAGGTCAGCCACCATATGAACGATGGTACCATTAGTGATCCCAATCTCTCCCAGGGTACGCGGGAGACTCCCGGCAACCTCATCACGAGAACCTCGCTAACCCAGCTCGCTGATCTCGAGCGCGACACCTTGTCCACTCGAGATCCCTTACTACCACTGGTATCAATAGCGACACCAATTGGGGGACTCCCGAGATGAAGTTGAGACGCCGTCCTTTTCCTCAGCCTCCTCCCAGCTAGCCTTCCTGGGCTCCCATCTCGGCAACTTGGGCAACTTCGGCTATACCCTCTCCAAACTCGGGCTGTAATTCGGGCACCTCGACCGTCGGCCCTGTCTCTCCAACAGCTTGGCTCGTCACCTCCGCCTCCCCACTATCCACAGTAATGACTTCCCGCGAGACAGGATCACTGCTCTCGCCAAAAAAAGGTCTCCAGCTGTTCCAAGACAGCATCTTGCACCAGGCGAACCCGAGCACTGGTATCGCTCTGACGCCGCTCCACCTCCTCCAACAACTCTTCCACAGAGATCTCCACCTCCACAGTAGGCTCCGAGGCCCAGGCCCTATCGCCAAGAATCTCCCCTCCCACCGAAACCTGGGGGGACTCCCTCTCTGTTTCCCGAGTCTCGGGGACTGGCGCTCGCCAGCACACACTTGGGGAAGCTCACCCACCTCGCCTACCTGCATGGGCTGATCCTGACCACCCTGAGCTGGCTCCCGAGCAACGGGAACTTCACCCCCCTCCGCCCCAGCCTCCTCGACCCGCTGATTAAGATACTCCAAGACGGCATCGGGGAACCTCAGATACATGTCGTCGGGCAATGCCATACTCACCTGATGATCGGTCATACGCACCTTATCAAGGAGGTCTACATCAATTCACCTCGCCATCTGCGATTCTCGTAACAACCCTTCGATAATGATGTCAGGATCAATAATGGCATATGGAGCATCACTCTTACTCGGGGTCTCAATTGGCATATCGGCTACGCAGTAAACAAACAATATCAGTGGCGATACCCCATAACCCATATCGGCTGCGCAGCAAACAAACAATATCAGTGTAGAGAAAATCCCTCACCCGGTGCCCTCCCCAACCCAAATCTCTCATAGATTGGTAGCCTACACAAATGATATAAACCCTTCGCCCCCCTCAGAAATGCACCCATCACCCTCGCCACACGCTTCTGCTCTAGCGTGGTCAACTTCACATCTTGCCTCACTGTGATGCACAAAAAGGCTATTAGCATACACCAAAGACAAGAAAACCCCCCAAAACACATTCACGATACACACAGATGGGTTGGAACCGGCACGGAGCCCTATACGCCATTTTCGGATTCTGCCACCGATAGCCTACTAGGCATGGCCATCCCCACCAGCCAGAATATATGTTCGAAGGCAAGTCCTCAATAACGGTGTGACCGCGCATTCTAAAATTCACGCACGCTATTGCCTCATTTGGTTGAATACGACAATTTGAACAGGGAATTGAACTCGCCGATACTTGGACACAACAACTTGCTCAACTTCCGCAACAGCAATACACCCATTATCTGCCTCAACGCTATGGGCGATAGCTGCCTTACCGCTATATTCAAGCAGGACAACAGATACTGAAATTCCTCGGGCAACGGAAACATCAACCCACACCTGAGCTGATACTCATAAAAGCCTGCCCACCCCAACCGGGGGGGGGGGGGGGGTAACTAAAGACTTCACCTTCCCTCAATGGGCGCAACAGGACGCTCTCCGGAATCACCCAAGTGGCCCTCAACCCTGCGATTTGCTCTTCCGTCATACTCGGGCCAGGTTGATCAATGGGTGTCTCGCCAAGGAGCAATCACCCACGAGGTGAGCGCGGGATATCCAATGCCTCTTACTCCTCGTCGGGCACATCGGCCACCACGGGTCCCTCAACCCTAGCCTCGCCTCCTCGAGAGGAACCCTTTCCACTCCCTCGGGACCCCCCACGATACCTCCGCGAGGGGCCCCACTACCACCTCCTCGGGAATCACCCTCACCAGCCCCCCGGGGGCCTCCTCCACCACAACTACGAGAAACACCCTCCCCCTCTCCACCCGAAACACAGACACCACCACGGGGGATCCTCTCGCCTCCACGAGAGGAACCATCTCGCCCACCGCGACCGCAATTCTCACGCTCCATACTTCAAGCGATTCAGAACCTTAACCACGTCCCCTTTCGATATTGCCTTCCTCAGAGCTCCACCCCAAAAATTAAAACCCTGACCCCTATCCAGAGCGACCAAATGCGACTCAGTTCGACCGAACAATCAAAACCCCCAAAATCTCACAGGACCTAACACAGCCCAAAACCCGTTGTCAGTTCACTTTCCCGAAGCACAACCCCCCACAAGATACACACACACCAATACCCCCGGATAAACCAAGAAGGTTAAGAGACAGTGTACCTGTTCACTCCTCCGATTGAAACACAGAAATGGCGACGATTACTCCACATCTAGACAAAAGCTCTCTACACAACTACAACTACAACCTCACCTAATTTCTCTCAAGCTCCAGTATGAACGCAGAAACAGTAACCACCTCCACCTCTCTCCTCTGTCCTTATATAAGGTCCTCGAGAATGCCGGGACTGTTGGACGTGCAAGGACAACAACCCCAAATCTCACCACGTGTCCAACATCCCTGAACGTTACAGAGGTTATGCGTCGTCGCCTCACCTACTCTCCACTCGGTCATTATTACATATTACGGTTCCCAGTACACCGGTCTTCCCACACACGAAAGCAAATCAGCTCACCACACGTGTCACCAGAACATCGCCTATGCACTAAAAGACGCATGCAACCCCACCACTGATTCTCGATAACGACACCATGTAGAACACCAATAGGTTTCACTTACCCCAGCCAAGACTCCTCTTAAGTAGGGACTTGGAGGACTGGGGGGGGTCATGGTTGTACGGAAGCCACGTGGCATAAACTCACCTTGAACTTCCGATACTTTTACCAGTAACAAACTCCCCACCCAAGAGAACTCTTGACCAGGGACTTGGGGGACTTGTTGGTATACACATACCTCATAGGCATAAGTATCGGAAGCACAAGACTCGTTTCGCCTATACACCAGCGAGATAAGCTCCCAAAGCTTGGGGGTCCCAAGCATCCCACACCAAAAGAAACGGAACCAAGCTCCCACAAACCTGCTATATTAAGGACATCTCCAACAACCCTAAGAGGTAACTGTTTACTATTAGTTTCCATTATCATTATCTAACTTGATACTGACTTAGGCATCGAAGCATTGAAGGCCGGCACACCCAATTTTTCCTATGACCTTTGTCTGTTTTGCAGATAATTGAGACCAATAGCGATAGTATCAAATCGATACAACCCGTGTTCAGCTGGGCCAGACTACTCTCGAGACCACTGAAACAGTTAATATAAAACTCAGGGAGTTTGATCAAGTAAACACAAATCTCAAATACAAGTTAAGCAATATGAGAGCATGTTGTATGAATATAGATACGAAACCAGAAACCAAACAATCGTATCATTGACCACATTAAGAACAAAGTTGAGAGAAAATAACACTCACCACAGATTCAAAACGAATGGATGAGTTCCCTTATATAAGTCAATAGGAAAAGATGGAGATAAGACAAATTTGGCCAAAGCCCATTCATATATCAAGGAGTGTCACTTCCGAGTTAAACATGCAAGGCAAAATAAGAGGACCTCATTGAGTAGGATACTCAATAAAGTGTATTGAGTTCTAAAAGTGGTAAGGAGAGAAGGAAATATAAACTGACCAATGATCGTACCTCTTAATAAAATTAATTCCAAAGGAATTTGAGGAATCCTGATAAGGAAAGAGGATAAAGAAAAGCTGAAACTCGAAATCTGTTGAATTTTGAGCAACCTCTACTCAGATTGATGTACAGACTTCATTACAGATCTGATCACACTAGTTTTTGGATAAGTTATAGAAGAGATGATGATGAACAACTTTGATGAATTACATTTTTCGATAAGAGGCTTTTATTTAGGTGCACTAAGGCATGAAAATTGGCTGACATAAACAGGGCTAAGAGAAGCTTCAATAGCAGAAGAAAGGGGAGATTTTGTTCTATCTCTAGCAGAAAAAGGTTAAGGTTGTTTCTTAAAGATTTACTTTTGAGAATTGGGCTTAATGATATTGATGGAGTTCTCTAGAAAGAGGTTAATGATATTGGATAATATTGATAACTTTTTTGAATAACTCAATTATCTTTATTGATGGCATTTAGCAACTCATGTTACAGTCGGTGATGAGAACATCAAGAGTATAATCTGGTGGAATTAATGTCATTCCAGACTGAACTATAATGGTCTTCAAACACTAGACTGGCTAGGCAATGGGCCACCATATTGCACAATCTAGGGGCAAAGTTGATTTGCACTTCCGGTTTGGCTAGCCAGTCTAGAAAATAATGTGTGAAGAAAATCAACTGTAGAAAAGAGATACTATCTTAAAGTGTAAAATGGTAAGCCATAACAAATTTCGTAAATAATAATTTTGTAAGGATTGTCTAAAATACATATATAGAGATTTGTTTAAGGTAGTGAAAGGAAGTGCTAAAAAACTAATTAGTCGAAGAGGCACTTGAAATTTCCAGGCCTCACAGAAGCAAACTTCTATGTCACATTCCTCAATTGAGGTAGAGCATAGGCCATGGTTGAAACTGCATCCAAGGTTCTTTGGTTACGTCATTTACTTAATGATCTCATTATCAAGTTACCTTTTGCTCCAACACTTCACTGTGACAATGTATTAGCTCTAGCTTTAGCTTCAAATCCTATTCATAACTCCAAGGTTAAGCATGTTGAGGAGGACATTCATTTCTCCAAAGCAAAGGTAGCTAGAGGTGAGTTATCTCTTTAGTTTTTTCCCTTACTTCAACTGCTTGCCAACTTTTTAACAAAAGGCTTGGACTCACCTCAATTCAAGTACTTAGGCCACAACCTTATGCTTGGTCCCTAGCATAAGGTTGAGGGGAGATGTAAGCTAGATGAAGAAGGAAGTCAATGCAGCCATAAATTCAATAAATTTTATAACTGACTCTGACATGTGTCCAGTAATGAATGATCAACAAGAATGGCTTGTTAAGCAAAATAGAGAGCTGTTAAGCTCATTAACCACATGCTTAGGCCCCAAGCTACTTGTCATTATAGCTTCATATATAAATGCAATGTAATGAAAGAAATATAATCACTCAGTACTATCAATACAAAGTCCATATTCTTCCTTCAATCTCTCTACCTTCTTTTCTGCTTTCATTTCCAAACCCTAGATCCACTCTCAACAATTATTGTTCACCTTTGATTTCATTCTCATTCATTTCATTTTGTATCTGTAAGTATCGAGAGTCTTTACGTTATGATATATCTCATAGATTTGAAGATCAACTACTTTTAAGCACTTTCCCTCCTTGTGACAAGTATTTATGGCCTTCAAACATTTTCCTTCTTTTGAATAAGTACTTTGAATTTCAAATATCCTCCTTCTTTAATAGGTAGTACTTCAACCATGTTGTTTATTGGCTTGCAATCACCAATCATCAGCATGGTGAAAACTCTTTACAGTCTTTAATTTTCCTTGAGTAAATTAATTGGACATGATTTTTTATCTTTGGGATTGGATCTTTGTGTTCAATTACGGATCAAGGATTTAAAATTAGGGTTGGAATTTTTTTTTTCTTAACTAAAGTGATAAATGTTTTAGGGAAACGATATTTGAGAGAGAATTGAGTCGTGCTTTCATTGATAGTAGGGGCCTCTTTATATAGAGGATTATAAGACATATAATCAGAGTTGTACAAGGAAACATAATCGTACAATTAATCGGACATCTATGAATATCTCCGAGAATATCTCTAATTCAAAAACCCTATTACCACTAGGTCAAGTAACCTAAAGTTTGGGCTAGACACATATTCTGAATTTACTTGAACACTTCCCCTTGTGTCACCTAGACGTGGTGTTCCTCTCGTTGTCTCATTAAAAACCTTACCAAGTAACAAAAACCCTGTGGGACAAAAATAACCTCGGTCGAAGGGGAAAAAGAGCACAACACACCCTTCATATTTCGAGACCATACGTGTAGACATCTTCCTATGATGTCTGCATCTGCCCCTGATGACTACTGTCATGGGAGTTCGGATAACTTCCATAAACGATGCTACTAACATGTTTCTCGAAAGTCGAATTTAGGCAATGACTTAGTGAGCAAGTCTGCCACACCGTCCTTAGATCGAACCTAGTTCACTTTGATCTTAAGGAGAGTATGTTCTTGCTAATTATGCTTAGTGTTGTCGCATTTGATGTAGCCTTGCTTCATTAAAACAAGCAGCATTATCCTAAATACTTGTAGGCTCATATGTGGTAGACTTCAAACCACAATTATTCGAATATGCGTGATTATGGATCCAATCCATATACATTCACTAACCACTTCATGAAGAGCAACAATCTCTGCATTGTTCTAAGATATAGCGACTAGAGTCTATTTTGTAAACCTCCAAGATATCGCGGCCTTCCTCATGGTGAACACTTAACTAGTTTAGGAATGACCTTTGTGTGGGTCAGAGAGATACCCAACATCAGCAAAACCTTTTAAAACACATGTTGTTTTAGGATGGGGATAGAGAACGTAGGCCAGCGTTGGTAGCATTTCTTGTGTGTGATGGGTCCGAATCCATCTTCTCTCTATAAGGATAGAACAAACCCATATCAATTGTACATCTCAAGTATCGAAAGAAATCTTTTACACCAATCCAATGGCGTCGCGTTGGCGCAAAGCTATATCTAACTAACAAGTCCACGACAAATGAGATGTCCGGTCTTGTACATTGAGTTAAGTACAATAATGCGCCTATTGTACTTTAAGTAAGACACTTCTGCCTCTAGCACATCTTTGTCATTATCCTTTGGACGAAGAGGATCATTTTCAAGATGAAGACTACGGACGATCATGGGGTTGCTTGAAGGTTTGACCTTGTCAAAATGCCTAAGCATCTATCAACATGATGCTTAAGTTCAAAACCAAGACATAATAGTGTTCCCCCAAAATCCTTCCTCCCAAACTCTGATTTCAAGTGTTCAGCGGTTTCATTTAACTCTTTAAAGGCTTCCAACGAAGATCATGTCTAACATGAACAACGATAAAATCTGAAACTTATTATGGAAATGCGTGGGCATATCCCTTCCCAATCAAGTAGTCACTTTAGTGAGCATTTCAACTTATTTGTAAAACGTGATCCATGGTCTAGAGCCACTTGGTTTAGGTAAATGAAGTTTACCATGAACCTTCATGTATATTTCATATCTAGATCCCTATAGAGATATGTAGTGACCACGTTTGTAAGCTGCATGTTCAGTTATTCGGAAACTACCAAACTTACAGGGTAGTAGAGTGCAGTAACATCCATTACAAGAGAATATGTCTCATCATAGTCGATTCCAGAGAGTTTTGTGAGAAGCCTTGCTTCATAAGGTGAGATTACCATATCTTTTTCTCATCATGCTTTCTAACGAAGACCCATTAGTCAATAGGTTTTATGTTAAGAGGTGCTGGCATCACTAGCTCGAAAACCTTCCTCTTCGTTAAAGAATCCAACTTAATTTGGATCGCATCTTTCCATTTCGGCCAATTTCTCTACATTGGCATTCATTCATCAATGGAGCGTGGTTCGATATCATCGGACTAAACAAACTCACGCGCAATGAAATGCATGACTACGTCATCAATTGTGATGGAGTTTCTATCCCATGTCTCATGTACGCTAGTGTAATTTTCATAGAGCTCTATATTCTCAGGAATAGGTTCTGACATTGAAGCGTCCCTTAACGATAACTATAATTCGGAAGATTCTCATGAGATGGATTTTGAGTGTCGATGATCCAAGGATTGGTTTATGCCAAATTATCCTTTGAACCTACTGGCCTCCCAAGCATCCTAGCTGAGGCCATGGCCTATAAAGCCAGAGTGCCATTCTCTTTGGCGTTGGCGCCATGCCTACCTCCGTTTAGGGTGGCACTACGTCCTCTCTTAGAGATGTCCTACCTTGCCGACATGTTTGCAACAAATTGTGTGATCTCGTCACTTTAGTGGGGATGGAGAGGCCAAGACAATTTCTATCATTCCTGCTGAACATCCGTGTTCTTATCTCCCTCTAACGATGGGAAGACTGTCTCATCAAAGTGACAATCCACAAATCTAGCGGTGAGGAGATCACCTAGCAAGGGCATTAAATGGTAGATGATTGTTGGACTCTCAAATCCAACACTTAGTTGCCCATGCGTCTGTGTTAATGTCTGAAAGTCTAGCGGTAGCTGGACTTTAGTTAACGCTGATCCGGTGGGCGGATTGATACTTGTGTTGTTATTGTAGTTCCCGTTACCTGTCAAATAAAATACAATGGGCGTCAGAGGGAGACCGCGCTGGGCGGTCCTCAACTCTTCGATGCCTAAGTTAGTCAATGTATTTATGTTGACAAAGTAACAGTAGGTGAGTATTGAATGCGTAATTAATGAGGAGAGAGGAGAGAACCTTTTATAGGTGAGGAAGAGACTGATCTTGTCTTTGTTTTCGATGTGGGACTGATATGCTTCAGTTCTCAGTTTCAGAAGCTTCTGATGCCATCTTGGCGCGGCGCGTGGCGGCGCGTCGGTGGCGATCTGGAGGTGGTCCGATGCTGAGGTTGTAGCCCGTCTGGCGGTGTGCCTGCATGTCATTCCTTTGGTTGGAATTAGTACCTTTAGCGGTACAATGAGCATGGCCCATTATAGCTAATTATGCTTGCAAATGTACATCTTGGTTGGGGAGTTGTTCGGCGGTTTGAAGCGTTTTCCTCCGCTAGACTTGCAAGAGCATAATTAGCGTCAGTGCGTTGTCAACCGTTGGTTTTACTGAGCAAACGCTTTGTACCCTTTCGGGTGGGCCCCTGCTGGGCCCCCCAGGGAGTCCCCCACTCCCCGGCAAAGATAGACCTCCGGATGGTCGGTAAATTGTTTGATGAGGGGGAGCTGCACGGAGCAGTGGGTGTCGGGTAGCGAGCCCAATGTTTAGCACCCAAATGACGGGGGTCAACGTGCCTGATCAGGGCCGTCGTAGACTGTTTGACTAGTCCCCGTGTCCCGTAGGGACGGTCTGACGGTAACGCCGCGTAGCGGTCGTTGTCAGAGTGAGGCGTAGCCTCGGGATTTTCCGTTTGGCGGACATCCCCCCGCTGGATGCAGCAGGAAGCAGCGTCCGATAGACGTGCCTGGCGGTATTTTGCAAGATGAAAAAAAAAAAGGGTTTCGCCAGCGGTGTGTAGCGAAAGACACCCCGCTTGCAGGATAGCAAGGGAGAAGTCCCGCTGGCAGGGCTTTGCTCAGCGGAGACTTCGTCTCTTGGAAAATGACAAGGGAGAAGTTCCGCTGGCTAGGTTTCGCTCAGCGGAGACTTCGTCTCTTAGAAAATGACAAGGGAGAAGTTCCGCTAGCGGGGTTTTGCTCAGCGGAGACTTCGTCGCTTGGAAAATGACAAGGGAGAAGTTCCGCTGGCGGGGTTTCGCTCAGCGGAGACTTCGTCGCTTGAGAAAATGACAAGGGAGAAGTTCCGCTGGCGGGGTTTCGCTCAGCGGAGACTTCGTCTCTTGAGAATGACCAGGGAGAAGTTCCGCTTGCGGGGTTTCGCTCAGCGGAGACTTCGTCGCTTGAGAAAACGACAAGGGAGAAGTTCCGCTGGCGGGGTTTCGCTCAGCGGAGACTTCGTCTCTTGGAAAATGACAAGGGAGAAGTTCCGCTGGCGGGGTTTCGCTCAGCGGAGACTTCGTCTCTTGGAAAATGACAAGGGAGAAGTTCCGCTGGCGGGGTTTCGCTCAGCGGAGACTTCGTCGCTTGAGAAAACGACAAGGGAGAAGTTCCGCTGGCGGGGTTTCGCTCAGCGGAGACTTCGTCGCTTGGAAAATGACAAGGGAGAAGTTCCGCTGGCGGGGTTTCGCTCAGCGGAGACTTCGTCGCTTGAGAAAATGACCAGGGAGAAGTTCTGCTGGCGGGGTTTGCGAAGTTGCCCCCCCGGTGGTTAACACGTGTCGAGCCTATAGCGGGTTAGCGTGCGTAGGTTTGTCTGCTAAGCCTGTCCGTCTTCTAGCCTTTAATGACAATAACTGTGGGTTTCGTAACCGAGATAACGCCTCGGGCAATCCGGAGAATGAGTGGAGACTGACGACACGTGTACGGCTAATAAGTGATGTCGATATGGAGCGGACGGCTGAGGACGCGTTGGGGCCGATATAAAAGGGGGGAAACTCTGGGGGATTTGACACTTTGTGAAAATTTTGAAAACTTAGTCACTGTTTGTCCGAGACCGGAGAAGGAGCCTACCGAAGTTTGGGTATACCATTCCCAGAGAGACGTCGATCGTAACTGTGCACCACCGTGCCGGAGATTGCACCACTGAGGTTGGTATCTGGATTTCCCTCCTCTGCCTTTTGTTTCTGCTATTTTCTGGGATAATTGCTGGTTTTAATGGGTGTGTTCTGAGGTTTGAATGGGATTTCCTTGGGTGGGATGGTTGGATTATGGTTGGCTACGCGTTGGTGGTTAAGGATTTAGATAGCCGAATCTGGGTTGAGTAGTCTGTTTTGTAGTTTGGAGTTTTCTGGGTTTTGTTTTTGATTATTTTGGCTATATCTGATGCGAGAATAGGTTAGATCTGTGTTTGTGCTAACTGATGTGGGTTTTAGGGTTTGGGATGGCTAGCGTTATAGAGATTTCGAGCAGTGAGGATTCCGGGTCTGACGTGTCGTTCAGCGCGGCGGATAGGATTTTTATTGATTCGTTGCGTCCGTCTGCCCCTGCAGGAACCTCACTGCCAGAAGCGTTAGACGTTGAGCCGCTACAGACCATCCCCTGGGAAGTAGTTATGGGTCGTGGTTCGCGTCCGGAGAGTTCTAAGGCGGGTGAGGCCGCTGCTGCCAAAGCTAGGAGCAACGAGCGTTTGGCGAGCAATAGTGCTGCTAGCGGCTCCGCTGGGGAAGAAGACGTAGCGGGGCAGCATGCGGAATCGGCGTGGTTCCTCTCAGATGGCACCGCCGTTGACGAGGCAGGTGGGCGGATGACAGCCGCTGCGGTTAACCGACTGAAACAGACGTTCCGGTTGCCGGGGTCGGTGAAGCTGCGTCCCCCGACAGTGGATGAGAAGGCGTCGATTCTCCCGGCGGGATCCGCTGCCGTTCATGAGGCTATATTCCGCCAAGGAGTGACACTCCCGCTGGTGCCCAACCTGCAGATCCTGGTGTGCGAATTTGGCCTTGCGTTGGGTCAGATTTGCCCCAATATGTGGCGGTTGTTGCTCGCCGTGAACTCCCTTTGGCGGTTATCCGGGTGTGAGGGGCCTACCGTGGCAGAAGTGCTTCACTTCTACGAGTTGGTGTACGTGAAGCGCCGAGGCTGCCAAGGGCAAGTGAACTTGAGTTGCCGGCAGGGAGCGCCCAAGCTGATCGAGAATCTAAGGGACTCAATGTCCTACTGGCGGGGGACCTTCTGCGTGGCTACCGACGGTTAGGAGTACCACGCTAGATCGAATGCGGAAGGGCCGACATTTAGGATTAAGTCTGAGTTCCAACCTATTCGAGGTTGGTGTCCGGTTTCCGCTGAAAGTACTTGTCGTGGGTACGTGCTTGCACTTGTACTCCGACTAACGACGTGTTTGCTTTCTTTTTTTGTGTGCAGCGGGACTTCGGTACACGCTAACGCGCGAAGAAGAGTGCCACGTGGCGAGGATCAGGGGTTGCTGGCGGAACCGAAACTTGCTTGATTTCCGCCTGCTGACTGGTTGGGAGTTGCTGGTCGACCTGCGACTAACACGCTCCGTTGGTGAGGAGTCTACCCTGTCGTTTCGTATTATACTTTTGAATTGTGTCTGACTGGTGGCTGTCGTTCTTTTTTTTTTTTTTAGAAACTCCGCCGGGCAACAAATCGAGTCGCGACGCATTTGAGAAGGCGATGGATCGGGCGGAGATAGAAAATTTTTTGGAGGCCATGTACGCCGAGGGGCTAGCGGCCCAGCAGACTCTAGTAAACCCTGAGACGTTGGCGCTGAGCCAGTCCGAGGTTCCGGTGGTGATACCGATGCCGCACCAGTCTCATCTTGGCGAGGATGGTCTGCCTACAGTGCAGGCGGGGACCCAGACGGCCGGCGGGGATCAGAGGGGAAGCGCTGCGGCCGGGCCACAGAAGGAGCGGATGCCTGCCCAGAGGCTTGGTCCTCAAAAGGTGGTTCAGCCGGCGGAAGAAGTCATTGTGACCAGGGAGGAACCGCCAGTAAGGGCGACGAGGACCGCCGCTGGGAGCCAGAGGGCGCTGGAGAAAAAGCGCCGGATGGCTGAGTCTCCTGACGAGGAAGAGGGAGATGAGGTGGAGGTGGTCGGGGCCCGCCGACAGAAGAAGGCCCGCCAAGCTCCTGCGAAAACTGCGGCGGTGGAGGGAGAGGCGCCCGCCGTCAGTGATCTGGACTCCTTCGCCGAGTATGCGCCATTCATGACAGAAGGGGAGCGGGAGTTCCTTTTCCATCTGTGCCAGCGGCTGGGGTTCGGGGGTCTGGCGGGCATATCGCGCCCGACGGCAATTGACCAATCGCCCTTCAGCTCGGCGTTTGGTCAAATATCGGCGGGGTTACACGATATGTTCGTGGCGGCGTCTAAGCAGCCCCGGATTGAGGAAGAGCTCAGGGGAGAAATCGGAGGTCTCCAGAGGGAGTTGGCGGAGGCCAAGGAGAGACTGGCGGAGGTCGAGCGGGGACTGGTCAAGGCGGAGTGTGATTATGCGGACGCCCGCGGCAAGCTTAATGCGGCCATCCGGCGGGATCTGGAGAGGAATGAACGCGTCTCCAAGTTGGAGCAGGAGATCGCGCTGCTGCAGGAGCGGATAGCCGCTAAAGACAAGAAGCTCATTATAGTGCAGCGGGAGTCCGCCGACAGGATGGCCGAAATGAAGCGGCTGGGGGGTGAGGTTACCCGCATGAGAGCTGAGGGGAGCACCGCTGCGGCCGCTGCTGTTGAAGCATTCAAGCAGTCGGCGGAGTTTAAGAAGACACTGACTGAAGCGGCGAAGTCTGGGGCCCGGGCCAATATAGACATGTTGAAGCGGAAGGGTGCCATTGACTTTGTAAAGGCGTCACAGCCTGACGTGCCGCCGGTCGAGAGTGGCCCGGCGGAGACAGAAGTCGTGCCTGCCCCAGCTGTAGGTACTCATTCGGGCAGCGGGGAAAGTGGCCCACATCCGACGGAAGGGTCCCAGCAAACTCCCCAGCAGACCCCGTCGGAGGTGTCACGTGCCGGATTTCTGGAGGCACACACCCGGGCCGACGGCACCATAGAGACCCCCAGTCCGACAGCCCGAGGGTCCGATCAAGCGAGCCGATCGGTCGCGCCGCCAGCTGTTGAAGCAGCAGAGGCCGAAGCCAACCGCTGAACCTATCTGAGACCTCCAAAGTTTTTTTTTTTGTAGCCGCTGAGGCACCTTTGTTTGTAAAGAATTTTGTGGAATAAAGTAAATTTCTGACTTGGTTTGCCATGATGTGTGTGTAGTATTTTTGAGTTATATTTTTCTTTTGTCGATCAATGGAACATTAAAGGAATTAAGATTGGTCCAAGTGCACCACGTAGCGGACGGGGTCCGCCGACGATTGCTGGCGTTGCCAGTTGCCCTCAGTGCTAGACTTGGTAACAATGGTTTGAATAATTCCTCGTTTCATTGATGGCTGACTGATCAGCGTACAAAAGTGGGGTAGTACCCGTTGGGTAGCTTCCCTTAGCTAAACATTTGAACAAAAAATTTAGCTAAGTCAAGATGCGCATGGGTAGCGGTCTGACTATTTGTAATAATACCGAAGGTGTTCAGTATTCCAAGGGCGGGCCGATGTGACGCCGTCCTTGTCCATTAAGTAGAAGGTGCCTGGGCTAACGACTTCCACAATTTTGTACGGGCCCTCCCAAGTTGGGCGGAGTTTTGTCGGTGGCGGAATGACTTCCTTCATGACCGAGTCCCCCAGTTGGAGGTTCCGGGCCCTGACTCTGGCGTTGTAAAAACGTGATACCCGTTGCTTGTTTTGTAGATTGTGTAAATGGGCCTTGAGTCTCTTCTCTTCTAGGAGGTCCCTGTCCAAGTTGACGCCGGCGCTGTTGGTCTCTGGGCAGTAGCCTTCGACTCTAGCGGTAGGCTGAGTAACTTCAATGGGTAAGACAGCCTCGGTGCCGAACATCATACAAAAGGAGTTTCTCCGGTGGCGGAGGTTGGAGTTGTTCGGATGGCCCACAGGACTTCTGGGAGCCTTTCCGCCCATAAACCCTTGGCGTCGTCGAGCTTCTTTTTTAACAACTTTTTGATTATCTTGTTTGCCGCTTCGACCTGGCCGTTGGTCTGGGGATGGGCGACAGATGCAAACCTCAACTTGGTGCCTAAGTTGGTGGTGAAGGAGATGAGCTCGTCATTGTTGAACTGTGTGCCGTTGTCTGTGATGATTGTGTGTGGGACACCGTAGCGGCAATAGATATTCTTCCAAAGGAAGCGAATTACCTTGGCGGTAGTTATTGCCGTCAGTGGCTCCGCCTCTATCCACTTGCTGTTGTAATCAATGGCAACAATGATGTATTTGAACTGACCCTTGGCAGTTTGGAACTTTCCCATCAGGTCAAGGCCCCACGTGGAATGAATCCATGGGCCCACGATGATTGATAGTGGTTCCGCTGGTGCGTGTGGGTGATCTGCAAACTGTTGGCATTTGTGGCAAGACCTCGAAATCCGCCGGGCGTCATCGCCAAGTGTGGGCCAGAAGTAGCCTTGTCGCATTGTGCGGTTGGTCAGGGATCTGGCGCCCGAGTGGTTTCCGCATTCCCCGCCATGGATTTCAGTTAGGACAACCCTTCCTTCCTCTGGGGTTAGACAGCGGAGGTTAGGATGGGTGAATCCCTGGCGGTAGAGCTTGCCGTGCTGGATGTTGTAGCGGGTTGCTCTTCGCTGGAGCTGTCTTGCCTGGACCTTATCTTCTGGCAACGTTCCGTTGCGCTTATATGTAATGATCTCGTCCATCCAGCTGGGGTTGACTTGAACGTTGAAGATTTCCGCCAGGGTCTTTGTGATACTTGGCTTGTCCAGGCACTCCACCCTTGTGTCCGCTGGACTCTGATGTGGTTGGGCGGTTGCCAGTCTCGCCAGTGAATCAGCCTTAGCGTTCTTTTCCCTGGGGATCTGTGTGATTGTATGGAATTTGAACTTTTTTAGCAATGTTTTGACATACCCCAAATATGCTGCTAACTGCTGGTCCTTGGCTTGGAAGCTGTCGTTGACCTGGTTGACGACTAGTTGGGAGTCGCTGAATATGTTGACGCTGTCAGCTCCTGAGTCAATGGCGAGGAGTAGGCCGGCGATGAGCGCCTCGTACTCCGCCATATTGTTTGAAGCTTTGAAGTTGAATTTCAATGCGTACTCTGCGTTCAGTCCCCCGGGTCCGGCTAAGATGACTCCGGCGCCGCTGGCCTTGGCACAGGCGGAGCCGTCCACATGTAGGTCCCAATCTGACTGTGGGGGAGTTGTCTCTGTACTGGTTACTATTTCTGTTCCGGGCTTTGTTTGAGTATCGGGTTCCGGCTGACGCTCAGTAAGTTCAGCGATGAAGTCCGCTACTGCTTGGCCCTTCATGGCTGTTCTTGGCTTGTACTCTATGTCAAATTCGCTGAGTTCAATCGCCCACTTACTGAGGCGCCCTGAGTGTTCAGGGTTCTGCATCACCTGCCTCAGCGGTTGATTGGTTAACACATGGATCGTGTGAGCCTGGAAATATTGCCTGAGGCGTCTGGCGGCAACGATAAGTGCGAGGGCCAGTTGTTCCAACGGTGAATATCTTGTTTCTGCTCCGTTCATGCCTCTGCCGGCGTAGAATACTGGGAGTTCATCCTGGCCTTCCCGCCGAACAATGGCGCAACTTATTGCCGTTGCCGAGACCGCCAGGTATATGAATAGTGTCTCTCCTTGCACAGGGACAGAAAGGAGAGGGATCGCCGCTAGATATTCTTTTAGGCTCTGGAACGCCGCCTGACACTCTGGGTTCTAGTCGATGACCTTCTTGTGAGTTGTTTTGAGGAGTTTGAAGAATGGGGCGCACTTGTCAGTAAGTCGAGAGATGAATTGAGAAAGGGCGGTTAATTTGCCTTGGAGACACTGGACGTCTACCTTATACTTCGGGTCCGACAGGTTAAGGATGGCCTGTACCTTGTCTGGGTTAGCCTCGATACCTCGCTCGCTGACGATGTAACCCAGAAATTTGCTAGCGGTGACTGCAAAGAAACATTTTTCTGGGTTGAGGCGCATACCATAGGCCAGGAGGATGGTTACTATGATCCTGAGGTTTGCCACATGTCCACTGGCCTTTATGCTCTTAACTAGCATGTCATCCACATAGACCTCGATAATTTTTCCCAGATGCTCAGCGAACATGGCGTTCATCAACCGCTGATAAGTTGCACCGGCGTTCTTCAGACCAAAAGGCATGACATTGTAGCAGTAGAGGCCTTTGTCGGTGGTGAAAGTGGTGCATTCTTGGTCACTGGGGTGCATTTTGATCTGATTGTATCCGGAGAAGGCATCCATCATGCTGAGGAGTTCGTGTCCGGCGGTTGCATCGACCAGCTGGTCGATACGAGGTAGCGGGAAACTATCCTTTGGGCATGCCTTGTTTAGATTTTTGAAGTCGACGCACATCCGCCACTTACCGCTGGGCTTTTTCACCATTACCAGATTTGAGATCCACTGAGGGTAGATGACCTGGCGGATGAATCCAATGTCCCGTAGTTTGGCGACCTCCTGTCCGATTGCCCGGTATTTTTCCTCATCAAAAGCCCTCCGCTTCTGCTTGATGGGATAGAAGGAAGGTTTGATGGTCAGCTTATGGGTGATTATTTCAGTGGAGATGCCAGGCATGTCCGCATAGGACCATGCAAAGACGGTGGCGTTGTCACGTAAGAACTGAGTGAGTTCTGCCTCCACTTCTGGGTCTAGGTGGGCGCCTATGCGGACTGTCCTCTCAGGATGCTCGTCTGAGATGCAGACAACCTTCAGCGACGTGTCCGGGTTCACCGGCTCCTTCATTACATATTTCTTCTCCTCATCTCTAGGATCCTCAAAGATATTCGGTGGTGGTGGGTCATTACTCACTGTCAGGATTTCATGGCGGCGCGTTGACCGCGCTACAGTTGTTGAATAGCATTCTCGTGCCAGCTGTTGGCTTCCCCTCACACAGCCTGTGCCGTTGGGCGTGGGGAACTTCATGAGAAGCATGTATCCGGCAATGATACACTTGAGCTTATTAAGCGCTGGTCGACCAATGATGGCGTTGTACGAACTGACACAGTCGACAATGATGAACTCCGTGTGCACCTCCGCCATACAGGGACTAGTGCCAATAACTAGTACCATGTAATCCGACCCTAGTGGTTGTGTGATGTCACCGGAGAAGCTGAGCAGTGGCTCGTGATCCTGGAGTAGTTTCCTGTTCCGCTTGAGATGGTCGTAGCAACCGCTGAAGATGACGTTGACAGCGGACCCGCTATCCACCAAGATTCTCCCCACCGAGAATTTGCCAAGAATGGCATCGACCAAGAATGGGTCGTCATGGGGTAAATGTACTCCGCGCTCCTCCTCCTCTGAAAAGGTAATAGGCTCCCAACCTGACCTCGGTAGTTTGGCGGATCTTTCGTAGCGGATGTTGCAAACTTCCTTCGGGTGGTTGGCGCGTTCATAGCGCTTTCTGGCCCTGTGAGACATGTTGGTGATTGGAGCACCGCCATCGATGGTGTTGATGCGGCCCAAGGTCTCAACGTTGGCAATCACTGGTGGTGGTTGGCGCACCTTGAACTGCTCCAACTTGCCGTCACGGTACAAAGTCTCAATGGCCGTTTTGAGAGCATTGCAGCTGTTTGTATTGTGGCCGCTGTCCGCGTGGTATTTGCACCACTTGCCAGTGTTTATGGGTTTGCCTGTTTTTGTGTACTTTGGAGGGGGTGGTGGTGGGATCTGATCCTTGCACTGATTATAGATATCTTCATATGAGGCCGTTAGGACCGTGAAAACTGCGTACCGCTGCGAGGATTCCGTCTGCTTGTTGTGGTTATTCTCATGAGTTGGGCGGTTTCCCTTGTAATAATGCTGCCCCTTCTGCCGCTTGGTTTGGTGGTGGCCCTGCTGCCATTCTCTTTTCTTGTCAGTTGGCGGTGCTGAGGAGGGCTTGTCAGCGGTTTCCTGGTGACTGGCAGATGGTTGTGCTGACCTTGCTGCCGTTGCTGGCGGTGGGGTCTCTCCATATGTAATGAATTCCGCCTGGGCGTGAATGACCGCCTCACTCATGACGTGGTCGTACGTTGCATTGGGATGGTTGTAATTGAGGTGATAGAGGAACGGTCCCTTGAGGAGTCCCTTCCTGAAGGCCGCCGATGCCATAGTCTTGTCTAGGTCGCGGCATTGAGATGCTGCCGCCCGCCACCTTGTGACAAAGGCATTCAGTGATTCGTCCTCCCCCTGTTTAACGCTGAAAAGCTGACTTGTATTGTGATGTCCGGCGGACAGTAAGATGAAGCGGGAGAGGAAAGCATGCGACAGTGCATGGAATGAGCCGACAGATCCTGGCGGACATTCAAAAAACCAGTTCATTGCCTCGCCGTCCAGCGTTTCGCTGAACAGATGGCATAAGGTGGCGTCGTCGAACCCCTTGTTGTTGGTGACCTTCTTGAAGGTGTCCATGTGGACAAAGGGATCGGTCATTCCGCCATACTGTGACATCTTTGGGGTTTTTGCATATGTCGGTCTGACAGCCTGCAGGATTGCGGCGGAAAAGGGGCCGGGTCTGGAAGTGAATAGTGGGTTCCGAGCTGACGTCGGGACGCCCGTCTCCGCCCGGATCAACCTCTGCTCCAGTTGGTGCATCCTTTCCAATAACTGGGCGGTTGTATCGCCGGCGGAATCGGCCTGACTGACCTGCCGAGTTGGCTTGCGCCTAGGTATGGGCGGATCACCCTCAGTCCTTGCCCTGACATTCAAGCGGTTGGCGTGTGGAAGGGATTCCGCCACCTGTTCTAACATTAGTTGGGGTATGGGCGGTGGTCCCATTCCCGACAACCCAGGTGGGTTCAGCGGTACGTGCATTTGTATGACCGGCCGTGGCGCCGTTGTGCCGGCGCTGGGTCGACTACGCCTGGTGCTGCGTGACTGCTCGCTTTGTGCCGGGCGGTTGGTGGCCGCCAAGGTGTTTTTTAGTTCCTCGAAACATGCCATGAGCGCAGCCATCTGTCCTTGGGCTTCAGCCTTCTCCTTGCGCTCCTCCTCACGCTCCCTGTTTGCCTTATGAAGATCCGCCAGTGCTATCTCGTACATGGTGACGAGATCCTGGCCTGACGGGCGGCTGCTGCCTGGATTTGCCTCACCGCCGGGATTGGCCGGGGTTGTGAATAGTGCGCGGTTAACGCCGATAGCGGGGTCGGAGGGTTGGGGAATGGCGGGGAGCTCCGCCTGCTCTTCAGCGTTTCCCCCGCTACCGTTAGTCATGGTGATTGTAGTGGGATGATCTTTAGTTCAAGAATTCCCACAGACGGCGCCAATGTTAATGTCTGAAAGTCTAGCGGTAGCTGGACTTTAGTTAACGCTGATCCGGTGGGCGGATCGATACTTGTGTTGTTATTGTAGTTCCCGTTACTTGTCAAATAAAATACAATGGGCGTCAGAGGGAGACCGCGCTGGGCGGTCCTCAACTCTCCGATGCCTAAGTTAGTCAATGTATTTATGTTGACAAAGTAACAGTAGGTGAGTATTGAATGCGTAATTAATGAGGAGAGAGGAGAGAACCTTTTATAGGTGAGGAAGAGACTGATCTTGTCTTTGTTTTCGATGTGGGACTGATATGCTTCAGTTCTCAGTTTCAGAAGCTTCTGATGCCATCTTGGCGCGGCGCGTGGCGGCGCGTCGGTGGCGATCTGGAGGTGGTCCGATGCTGAGGTTGTAGCTCGTCTGGCGGTGTGCCTGCATGTCATTCATTTGGTTGGAATTAGTACCTTTAGCGGTACAATGAGCATGGCCCATTATAGCTAATTATGCTTGCAAATGTACATGTATGTACAGTCTGTAAGGACCCATTATAGTGCATTGTGGCTCCACTGGTTCTGAACTCCTAGGATTGAGGGCTTCAATTTATGCGGCGGTGATTGCTAGGGTTTGAAGGCTACGATTTTAGAGTTTTAGGGTTAGGGCTTCGTGTTGATAACGTGTTTTAGGGAAACAATATTTGAGAGAGAATTGAGTCGTTCTTTCATTGATAATAAGGGCTTCTTTATATAGAGGATTACAAGACATAGAATCAGAGTTGTACAAGGAAAGATAATTGTACAATTAATCGGATATCTATGAATATCTCTGTGAATATCTCTAATTCAAAAACCCTATTACCACTAGGTCAAGTAACTTAGAGTTTGGGCCAGACACATATTCTGGATTTACTTGAACATTAAGTGAATTTAACACAGCGTCAATATTTAACTAAAGTATAGAGTGGTGTTATTCACACACCCTTCTATTTTTGTATTACTTCAATTCAATTATTTTTTACAAATTGCCCTAACTACCCTCCCTTGCAATTCAGTTTTTTTTGTTTTTTTCTTTTTTTTATTTAGCTTGTCAATCATGAATCAAACATCAATACATCACTAGACAATAAATCTTTTTTTTTTGTAAAAATAAAAATGAAATCGGAATTGGTCTACTCATTTCATTTCATAGCCCCTCTATATAGGGATAGAATTACAATGGAAACATCGATTAACATCAATTACAGTAATGATAGTAAATGTTGATTGTGATGTGATTGCAATTCTTTGATTCTCTCTTTCGTCAGTTTCTTTGACGAAGGCACATAATGTGCTTTTCCTTTTACACTCCCCCTTGTGCCAAGTCAAAGACGAAATGGTGCATGAGTTGTTGGCTCACTAAAAACCTTGCCAAGTAACAATAAAAACCCTGTGGGACAAAAAATACACCTTGGTTGAAGGAAAAGAGCACAACGCACCTTTTACATTTGAGGATGACATGTGTGTGTTAGACTCCCCCTGACGTCTACACCTCTCCTTGATCCTTACATTAATCAAGGGAGTTTGGAAAGTCTTCGCATTCCTATGTTTTTCACATGTTTCTCAAATGTGGCCTTAGGCAATGATTTGGTGAACAAATTAAATCTGCCACATTCTCCTTAGACCTGACTTGATCCACTTGAATCTTGAGGAGAGCATGTTGTTTCTGATTGTAGAAAAATTTTGGTGATATGTGTTTTGTATTATATATCACCCTTGATATAATCTAGCTTCATCTGTTCGATGCAAGTTGCATTATCTTCATAAATGCAAATAGGCTATTCAGTGGTAGAACTCAAACCACTAGTCCCTCGAATATGTGTAATGATAGCTCTTAACCATATGCACTCACGAACCACCTCATGTAGAGCAATGATCTCTGAGTGGTTCGAGGAGGTAGCCACAAGGGTTTGCTTGGTTGATCTCCAAGAAATCACCATGTTCCCAATGGTCAATATATAACCAGTTTGGGAACAACCTTTATGTGGGTCAGAGAGGTACCCAGCATCAGCAAAACCGACCAAAACGTCATTTGGAGTTTCAGTGTAGTGAGTGGCGTTTTCGCCATCAACATTTCCTTTAGGGATTGCAGTTCGATCTGCGGTCCCTCTTGTTTCTCTATAGGGAAAGAATAGTTCCAAGTCAATGGTTCTCTTTAGGTATCGAAAAATATTCTTGATACCATTCCAGTGTCGCTGCATTGGCGCTAAGCTAAATCTAGCTAACAAGTTCACTTAGAATGCAATGTCTGGTCGAGTACATTGGGCTAAGTAGAATAATGCGCCTATTGCACTTAGATAGGGAATTTAAGCTCCCAACACCTCTTTGTCATCTTCCTTTGGACGAAATGGATCTTCTTTGCATCAACTTCGACCAATCTGGGAGAGCTACCAGGATGCGCATTGTCCATGTTAAATCGCTTGACTTTTGGACATACGCAGACTGGTGGAATAGTATTCCACAAACTCGGTGTTCTAGCTCAAGGCCTAAACAGAATCGAGTTTTCCCAAGATCCTTCATTTCAAATTCGGATTTCAAGTAGCTCGCGGTTTCTCTTATTTCATCAAGAGTACCTATTATGTTTATATCATCGACATATACATCTAAAATTGTAAATCCGAAACTTGTTTTGTTTATGAATACGCAAGGGCACAATTCATTGTTCTTATATCCCTTCCCAATCAAGTAGTCACTTAGACGGATATACTACATCCTTCTGGATTGTTTCAATCTGTAAAGTGAGTGTTTCAACCTAATTGCAAACGCACTCCATGGTTTAGAGTCACTTGAGTTGGGTAATGTAAGGCCATCAGGCACTTTCATATATATATATATATATATATATATATATATATATATATATCTGAATCTAGATCCCCATAGAGATATGCAGTAACCACATCGATGAGCTGCATTTCCAATCCTTTGAAAACTACCAAGCTAACTAAGTAGCGGAACGTTATAACATCCATTACGGAAGAGCATGTCTCCTCATAGTCAATTCCAGGGCTTTGTGAGAAACCTTGCTCCACAAGCGAGCCTTGTACCTCAGGACTTCATTCTTCTCATTACATTTTCTGACAAAGACCCCATTTATGTCCTACATGCTTTACACTTGGTGGGGTTAGCACTACCGAACCAAATACCTATCTCTTTGTCAGAGAATCTAATTCTACCTGGATTGTTTTTTTCCATTTGGGCCAATATGCTCTTTGTTGACATTCTACAACAGAGCGTGGTTCGATATCATCGTGCTCTATGATTTCGATCTTGAGCAACAGTGTATGCAAATATATAATCAATGTGTATGGAAGATCTTTCCATCAACTCATACACAATCTCATAATCCATTGAGATTTTTTTGTTCCCTGGAATCATTTCAAACATTAGAATGTCCTCCAATATTGATTCATGGACATAACTATAATCAGAGACAATCTCATGAGAGGGATTCTCTACATTGATGATTAATGGATCGGTTTGTGCCTTACTCACCCTCTTCTTACTTGGGTGAGTGTCAATCGAACCAAGTGGCCTCCCCCTCTTCCTTTGGGGTGCCATCGTCTTAACCACACCTCCACTAAGTGTGGTTGCAGTGCCTCTATCTGCAACACTGTGCCCCTTGTTGGGGACTTCTAACCTTGCAATCACATTTGCAGATGGTATGTGTGATCTCGTCACTTTTGCAATATCGGTACACGTATCAGGCATTGAATCTGTTACACTCTGAAGATCGATTATTCTTCTCACTTCACTTTCAGATTGTGAAATGCGGGGATCAAAATGAGACAGAGTGGGGACAAACCACGACAATTCCTGTCGTTTCCTTGGAAAATCCTTTTTCCTATCTCCCCCTAATGACGGGAAGATTTTCTCATCAAAGTGACAATCCGCGAATCTAGCAGTGAAGAGATCGCCTGTTAAGGGTTCTAAGTAGCGGATAATTGTTGGAGATTCTTATCCAACATAAATACTTAATCATATATAAGGACCCATTTTGATGTGCTGTGTGGGCGCAATAGGAACATATACTGCACAACCAAATATGCGTAAGTGTGAAATGTCAGGCTCATATCCAATTACCAACTGGTACACAAAAAATGGTTGGCTAACAGTGGGTCTGAAACAAATAAGTAAAGCTGCTTGCAATATTGCATAACCCCTAGCAGATATAGGAAGGTTGGTGCGCATAACCTGTGCCCTATCCACCATCTATAGCCTTTTGATGGTGGCTTCTGCGAGACCATTTTGTGTATGCACATGGGGTACAGGATGCTTTACATCGATCCTAATAGACATGCAATAATCATCAAATGTTTTTGACATAAACTCTCCAGTATTATCAAGCCTTATAGACTTGAGAGGGTGATCAGGGCGGTGAGCCCTTAAACGTATAATCTGTGCTAGGAGTTTTGCAAATGCAGCATTTCTTGTGGACAATAAAGCGACATATGACCAGCGTATCGAAGCATCCACCAGAACAATAAACTACTTGAATGGTCCGCATTCTGGATGGATAGGTCCACAGATATCTCCTTGTATCCTTTGTAAGAATTGAATGTTTTGTTTTATGTCTTTAGCATAGGAATGTCTCGATCCTGTTTTTGCTAAAGAGCAGGCTTTGAAAAATGAGTGATGTTCCTTTGAAATAGTCAATAAGGCATACTGGGAGGGAGGTAGTGCTTCTGGTACTTCAGAAGGCAATGGCTGCATTTGAGCAGTACTAGGACCGACACCTTGCATTATGGCGGATTTTTCTCCCATTTTATTTTTCACTCGAAAGAATGGATGTCCATGTGAGTTCTTTAAAATACGGATCATCATGTCATGACCGGGGTGCTCTAGGAGGTCATGCCAAAACCTGTATGAGTCAGTGTCCCACATTTCATTGTTGGTGACAGCATAAGATTCAATGATATGAATCGTAGTGAGGTACAGTCCATTAGATTGACTCGTAAGTTTATCTAAAATGCGTTTCCTTCCGCATTCATTAGAGGTAATATAAAGGTATTCAGTTCCATTATACATGATAACCATTGACACGAATATCTTTGAAACTTAATAAGGTTCAATTAGCTCTTGGTGCATACAGAGCATATCTCATATTCTTTAGAGTATTTCTATTTAGGTAGAATGATAATCTTTTCATTCTAAATTTTTTCTTTTTTTCTAGATGTATTGCTTTACATCTTTATAGTGCTATTTCTAACCATGTAAATATGTGTAGTAAATAAAATCGAATAAATTCAATGCTTCAGAATAAAATCCGAAATTTATTAATAAGCCAACGATAATCAAATCAAGGTCTTGTTTAGAAATCTAATTCATCAAACCACTATTGAAATAAACTTTAAGACCAAGCAATAGTCTAATTAAAAAAATAAGGCATTATGCCTTCACATCTGTCTTTGGAAAATAAAATAAATAAAGCAGATCAGTCAAGATTGAGAGCATCCATTGACAGCAAGTTCCTCGTTGCCATTGAAGTCTGCAATTGTGAGGTCGACATCTAGGTCATGGCCTCCTTCTTCCATATAGTGAGCCTCTTGTTCTTTAGACTCCATATACCTCTTGTAATTGGCTGCTACTATGTTGCTTGCTTGATAGTTCTTGTACCAATGCCCAATGACTCCACACCTATAGCATGGTTCATTGTCAACTCTTTCATTTTTGACAAAAGGATTCTTAGGTGCCTTTTGCACCTTGTTTCCACTACCCCCACATCCCTTTCCACGAGGTGCATTGTTACCACATGGGTAGGGATTAGCACGTCTAAACCCCTTTGCTTTGGAGTTCTTTCCACCTTTCATTTTTCCATAATTAGCCTCGGGAGTTTTCTTTGTCCCAGTGGGTTTGGCATTGTTGGTCAAGAGAACCTCATTATGCCTCTCCGCCACTTGCAGTAAGCTGATCAGCTTATTGAATGTTGTGATTCTTTTGTTGTCATATTTCAGCCTATACTGGTTCGCTAATGTAAGTGCTGAAGTAGGAAAAGTAGAAAGAGACTTCTAGATCATATCATCTTCTGTGAGTTCATTTCCACATAAACTGAGATGTGCCTTTAGGTGCAACATGTCCTTGTTGAAGTCATTGACCCTTTTGTAGTCAAGCAAGCGGATTTCATTCCACTAAACGGTCAATTCTGGGAGCAAGGTGTCATGAATGTTCCCAAAACGTCCCTTAATGGCACCCCACAGTTCTTTGGGTGTCTTCAATTGAAGGTACTCCTAGCGTAGGCTAGGATCAATATGTCGCCTCAGAAACATTAAGGCATTTGCTTTCACCGTATTAGATGGTTCATCATCTTTGGGGTCAGTAATGGTGGCAGTGTAGTCTTTGCCACAAAGGCAGTTTCCACATCGGAAACCCAACGATGGTACTCAAGTCCTTCTGAGTCCAAGATGTCAAATTCAGGTCGAGTTGGATCAGCCATCTACATAAACAAGATGGAATATATAAATTACGCAGTCATAAAGACATCCACGTGAATTATTTTCCAAAAATATGAATTAGATTTCAAGACCAAGATTCGTAATGGTCACTTTTTTTTTCCGATGCTATGTGAAAATACTTTATCACGGTAATTATGTGTTTATTTATAATGCGCATGAATTTTCATTGTCATGGCAAGATGCAATTTATATGTAGCATGCTAAATAAGGAATAACCATAGCACATTTAAACATAGCATATATAAAAATAAATTACATGGCATGCTCAAATTTCACAAATATACAACAAAATATATGTTACACATAATATATCATGCGTAAAAATGTAAACAATAGCATAATATAAAAGCATGCTTAGGAATAATTATATAAAGGTAAATAAAAATTACAAAACATGCTCAAAATTTCATAAATAATATATAACAAAAAATATATAATCATGCTTAAAGATAATTACATAAGACATAAATAACAGGCATGCTTAAAAAAAATAAATCAATATTATCTAATTAAACATGCTTAAAAGTTCTAATTATAAACAATTAATTATACCAAAGTATGAAATTAAATAAATAAAAGAGAACATACTTGGTTTGGAGAAAATAAAACAATCCTAGTGCAAACGTGTGTTGATGCAGGCGTGCGTAGCGATTTTTTTTGCTTGAGAAAAATTGGCCCGCTTCTTCTTTCTTTTCAGCAGTGAGCTATGTTCTTTTTTTTTTCTTTTTCTTTTTCTTTTCCCTTTTTTTCTTTCTAGGCCGCAGGGCCTTTTTTTTTTCTTTCGGGCCGGGTCGTTACTTTGGGCCTGATCACCCTTTTTTGTTTTTTTTTTTGTTTTAGGGAATCAGAAATTGAGAGATAATCGCTGTGTATTCTCATTGATAATAGGGGTCTCTTTATATAGAGGATTACAATGCATAGAGTTAGAATCATACAAGGAAAGATAATCTCTAGATTCTTCTAATTAAACCATATTACCACTAGGTCAAGTAACCTAGAGTTTGGGCCAAACACAAATAGAGATATCCTTAAACACTCCCCCTTGTGTTGTCCAAACACGGTGCTTCTCTCGTTGCCTCGTTAAAAACCTTGCCGAGTAACAAAAACCTAGTGGGACAAAAATAACCTCGATCGAAGGGGAAAAAGAGCACAACACACCCTTCATGTTTCGAGGTGAACATGTAGACATCTCCCCCTGATGTCTACACCTCCCCCTGATGACTACGATCATGGGAGTTCAGATAATTTCCGCAAGTCAATTCTTGCCACATGTTTCTCGAACGTGGATTTGGGCAATGACTTAGTAAATAAGTCTGCCTCACTGTCCTCAGATAGAACCTAGTCCACTTTGATCTCGAGGAGAGTCTGTTGTTGCTGATTATGCTTGGTGTTATCGCTTTTGATGTAGTCTTGCCTCATTTGTTCAAAACAAGCAGCATTATCCTAAATGCTCGTAGGCTCATCTATGGTAGACTTCAAACCACAATTGTTCGAACATGCGTAGTTATGAATCCAATCCATATTCATTCACGAACCACTACATGAAGAGCAATGATCTCTGCATTGTTTGAAGATATAGCGATTAGAGTCTATTCTGTAGACCTACAAGATGTCACGGTCTTTTCCCATGGTGAACACTTACCGGATTGGGAATGACCTTTGTGTGGGTCAAAGAGATAGCTAACATCAGCAAAACCTTCCAAAACACATGTCGTTTTGGGATGGGGATAGTGGACGCAGACCAGTGTTGGCAGCGTACCTGGTGTGTGATGGGTCCGAATCCATCATCTCTTTGTAGGGATAAAACAAGCCCATATCAATCATACATCTCAAATATCGAAAGATATCTTTTACACCAATCCAACGGCGTCGCATTGGTGCAGAGCTATATCTAGCTAACAAGTTTACAACATATGAGATGTCCAGTCTTGTGCATTAGTACAAGTACAATAATGCGCCTATTGTACTAAGTAAGGCACTTCTGCCTCTAGCACATCTTCGTCATCATCCTTTCGACGAAGAGGATCCTTTTTCAGGATCAAGACTATGGACGATCATGGGGGTGCTTGAAGGCTTGACCTTGTCAAAATGCCTAAGCATCTATAGGCACGATGCTCAAGTTCTAAACCGAGACATAATCGTGTTCTCCCAAAATCCTTCATCTCAAACTTTCAGATTTCAAGTGTTTAGCAGTTTCCCTTAACTCTTTAAGGGCTTCTAATGAAGATCATGTCCAACATGAACCGCGATAGAATCCGAAACTTGTTATGGAAACGCGTGGGCAGATCCCCTCCCAATCAAGTAGTCATTTTAGCGAGCGTTTCAACCTCTTTGTAAATGCGCTCCATGGTCTAGAGCCATTTGACTTGGGTAAATGAAGTTCACCATGAACCTTCATGTATATTCCGTATCTAGATCCCTATAGCGATACGTAGTGACCACATTTGTAAGCTGCATGTTCAGTTATTTGGAAACTACCAAACTGACAGGGTAGTGGAGTGCAATGATATCCATTACGAGAGAATATGTCTCATCGTAGTCAATTCCAGGGAGTTTTGTGAGAAGCCTTGCGCTATAAGGCGAGATTACCATCTCTTTTTCTCACTACGCTTTCTAACGATGACCCATTAGTCAACATGTTTTATGTTAGGAGGTGTTGCCATCACTGGCTCAAAAATCGTCCTCTTCGTTAGAGAATCTAACTTAACTTGGATCGCATCTTTTCATTTAGGCCAAATCTCTCTACGTTGGCATTCATTCATCAACGGAGAATGGTTCGATATCATTAGACTCAACAAACTCATGCGCAACGAAATGAGCAACTACATCATCAATTAAGATGAAGTTTCTATCCCACGTATCATGTACACTAGTGTAAGTTTCATAGAGCTCTATATTCTCAGGAATAGGTTCTGACGTTGAGGCGTCCCCCAACGATAACCATAACCCGGAAGATACTCATGAGACAGATTTTGAGTCTTGATGATCAAAGGATTGGAATGTGCCAAAGTATCCTTCGAACCCACTGGCCTCCCACGCATCCTAGCTGGGGCCATGGCCTGTAACGCCAGAGTGCCACTCTATTTGGTGTTGGCGCCATGCCTACCTCCGTGTAGGGTGGCGCTACGTCCTCTCGTAAGGATGTCCTTCCTTGCAGGCATGTTTGCAGCATATTTGTGTGATCTCGTCACTGTAATAGGGATCGAGATGAGACATAGTGGGGACAAGCCACGACAATTTCTGTCGTCCCTATTGAACATCCGTGTTCTTATCTCCCCTTAACGACAGGAAGACTGTCTCATGAAAGTGACAACCCGCAAATCTAGCGATAATGAGATCGCCTTGCAAGGGCATTAAGTGGCGGACGATTGTTGGAGTCTCAAATCCAACTGAGTGGCCCATTCGTCTGTAAGGACCTATTTGAGTGCATTGTGGCAGCGCAATGGGCACATAAATGGCTCACTCAAATGTGCGTAAGTACAAAATACGTGTACCCAGTCACTAGCTATAACGCAGAGGTACATTGAGTGGCGGTAGGTCATAGACGAATTAGCATAGCTGCATGCGATATTGCATCACCTCAATCGGATGTAAGAAGATTGGTGCGCATTACCAATGTTCGGACTACCATCGTAGAAGTTTCCACGAGACCAATTGGGTGTGTTCATGGGAATATAATGGCCAACATTAGTCCTAATGCAATAACCATCGAAAGTCTTCGATGTGAATACTCTAGCACAGTCAAATCCAATTGACTGAATAGGATGATCTGGGGAGTGAGCCTATTGTCATATGATATATGCTAGGAGTGTAGCATAAGCAGCATTTCAAGTGGATAATGGCACAACACGTGACCAGCGTGTTTGCGTGTCAACCAACATCATGAGATATTTAAACGTCCGCAAGTTGGTTGAACTAGTCCACAGAATCCCTAAGGATTCTATGTAAGAACATAATGAGTATTTTCATAACCTTTGTAGAGGACAGTCTCAGTCCTAAGTTCCCTAAGGAACGGGCTTTGTAAAAACGAGCGAGAGGCTTTAGAAGCAACCAATGAAGATTTTGGTTGGGCATGAGCGTCTAAAACGCTATTTGAAGCAAGTTGGTGATTGCAGCATCACTTGGGGCGCCATCACCATGATGGACGCTGTTTATACCTACACTAGCAAGCTAGTTCTCTCCATCACCAAGCATAAGTAACACCCACTTTGGGACATCCACGAACCATGGCAAGGCCCAACCGAGACATGCATCGTGTAGCCCTATGTTCAAGCTACGCCACGGTATCCGGAAGTCGCAAATCCGACGTCGGGAGGCCACCTTTCCGCCCTTGCCAAGATGCCACCACAACATAGCTTTCTACATGCTTCTAGGCTTAATAGACTAGAATAGTAACTTTGCTTGTCCCACATCGAAGAACAAGTAAATGAGAAGCATTCCTTCATCTATAAAAGGAACTCTCCTCCCACTCAAACATTCATTCATGCACTCCATTACAACACACTTTGTAATCATGTTAGGCCGCAAGGCTCGACACACTAGTATAAACATTCAAGTGGACGTAGTCTCCCGCTCATGCGGAGGCGAACCACTATACATCTCGTGTCAACTCTTTCTCTCTCTCTATCTCTCTCTCTTTGATGCTAACTAGAGTCCCCTCGGATTCTAAGGTTAACATTTGGCGCCGTCTGTGGGAAGCCAACACAAAGGCTTCGTCACCTACCACGAACTTTGACCCGAAAGTGTCGAGTCAACACTCGTTCAACATCAAATAGGGGCCGGTCAATGCTTGGTCAACGCCCAGCGGAGCCGGTCAACGCCCGGCGGGGTCGGTCAACGCCCAGCGGGGTTGGTCAACGCCAGTCAAGGTTGGTCAACGCCCAACTCAACTCAAAAAAAAAAAAAAAAAAAAAGAGTGGCGGCAAATTTGCTCTGGACACCCAGAAAGCTTCTCTGGGCACCCATCCAGTTCTTAAATTTCCCGCCAGACAATTGCTCCGCCAGCTCTCCTTCTTCGCTGCATCCTCTGCTCCGCCAGTCAAGCACCCAGCCCCTGCAGCTCCGCTAACTTACCCCTGCTAGTCTCCCTCTGCAGCTCTGCATATCTGCATATCACCGCCGGACATGGCTTCTTCCGCCCAATTCACCACCGGCAAGGCTCCAGCGCCACACTTCTTCAGCGGCCCTTCTCCCTGGCAGCTACTTCCTGGCCAAACCACCTCCGCCAGCTCCAGGCTCCGCCGCGCTCGGATCCTCCGCCGAGATCGGATCCTTCGCCAGCTCCGAGTTCCGCCGAACTCCGTCAGCGACAGAGCCCATTCCCCGCTGCACTTAGGCCTGCTGCGAATACCCGCTGAGCTCCGGGTTCCGCCCACCTCGACGTTCCGCCCACCTGCGCTACCTCCGCTGGCATCACCTCAAGTCCGGCGGCGCTCCACGGCGACTCCGGTCATGGTAGCATCACCTTCGCCCTTCTACATCCAGCAGCGCCGCCGAACCTTGAGCCTGCAGCTCCACCTCCACCAATCTTCATAAGCGGAACACCACCGCTAGCTATGCCCAGCGGCGGCACACCGCCGCCCACTGGACCAGGCTCCCCCGCTGGAAATCACCGGCGGCACACCACCGCCCACTGGACCAGATTCCCCCGCTGCGCTTCACCTTCGCTATGCCAGCAGCCATGGCCAGCGGATCCGTTCCGCCCGACTTCGCCACTCTTGAGCACCAGCGGCAAACCTCGGCCAAGCAAAGGCAGCTCCACTTGGCCTCTCCGCTAGCTCGCTACAATCCTCCGCTAGCTCGCTGCGCTCGTTCTGAATATATGGTTGGCGTTGACCTGGTCAATGCTTCCAGTTGACTTTGGTCAATGTTGACTGTTGACTTTGGTCAGCACCGAACCTTGAGCTCTTTTCTTCAATCATTCCACCTCCATTACGAGTTGCTGCATGCTTGAAAACACCTCATCCGCCAGATAAGTCGCATTTTCTTATCTCTTACGCTCTTGCACTTTGAGCTACCACCGATGCTATGACTATACATGTCTCTATACCTTTAAGCATGTCTACAATATGTTATTAGCAACTTTCCTACAAGTTCATGCTGCACACATACATGCTTCAATTTCACTTTCATGTGACATTCATCTAGAACCTTGTGACACTTATAGCTCAATTAAACATGCTCGGATAAATGCTTGCGAAACGGTTATGACTCGCTTAGGTATCAAAGCATGGCCGTGACTCGCTTGGGCTACACCCCGCACGCTCATATAGCGCCTACACCTAACTTGCTCGAACACCTAACTCGCTACACTTATCCAACATGCTTTAATTACACTCTTTGTTCTCAATGCTTCTTACATGTGGTCTAGCCTCCGGGCACTACACTTGTTCACATTTTCTTATCTATGGTCTAGCCTCCGGGCACCACATTGTTTCACGTTTTCTCACATGTGGTCTAGCCTCCGGGCTCCACGAATCTATGGTTGTGCACCCCCGATGTAACTACATATGCGATTTTTTGGTCTTTTGTGATGCAGGATGGCCAGTCCCTTCTTGCTTGCGGAGCTCGGGGACTTGTAGGGGCCGTGCGCCTCTCGGATATTACTTATGCTTGATGACTTCATGATTTGAACTCCCCAACCAAGAAGCTACTCTTACTCGGGGACTTCGGGGACTTGTTTATACCTACACTAGCAAGCTAGTTCTCTCCATCACCAAGCATAAGTAACACCCACTTTGGGACATCCACGAACCATGGCAAGGCCCAACCGAGACATGCATCGTGTAGCCCTATGTTCAAGCTATGCCACGGTATCCGGAAGTCTCAAATCCGACGTCGGGAGGCCACCTTTCCGCCCTTGCCAAGATGCCACCACAACATAGCTTTCTACATGCTTCTAGGCTTAATAGACTAGAATAGTAACTTTGCTTGTCCCACATCGAAGAACAAGTAAATGAGAAGCATTCCTTCATCTATAAAAGGAACTCTCCTCCCACTCAAACATTCATTCATGCACTCCATTACAACACACTTTGTAATCATGTTAGGCCGCAAGGCTCGACACACTAGTATAAACATTCAAGTGGACGTAGTCTCCCGCTCATGCGGAGGCGAACCACTATACATCTCGTGTCAACTCTTTCTCTCTCTCTATCTCTCTCTCTTTGATGCTAACTAGAGTCCCCTCGGATTCTAACGTTAACAGACGCCATGGAACACCATCCATGGCATCATGGATAGGGACTACGCTAGCCCTAGACTGATGATGGACGGAGGCGGTGCCCTAGGCAGCAGCGTCGGTCACACTTAGTCCAAGAATCAACTTTTGATTCATGCTTCATTTCGCTCGAGAGAAAATATGTCCATGTGAAGTCTTTAGTAGACGGATCATCATATCATGACCAAGATGACCTATCCTGTCGTGACAAAGCCAATATGTGTCTAAATCCAAGAGATCTTCTCTCATAACTTTTATTGGATAGCTCGAATAGTGACATAGGGTCCACTAGAGAGCCACATAAACTTCTCTAAGAAGCGTCTTGGTTCGTAATAATTAAAGGTATTGTAAAGGAACTCATTTCCGTTCTCTACATGCATTTTTGCATGGAATTCGTTGGTTATTCATAGGGTACGATTTGCCCTAAGAGTGTAGAGAGTTTCTGTGACAGCTGTAATCAAGGTGCCATTTGGCAAGTGGAACTTGGGCTATTCCATGTCCTTGAATTAATACTGACGGCTCAGCCATCGTAGTCACAAAGTCATATGCTCAGAATCAAAATTGAGTCATAATGAAAAGAACTCGAAATTTTATTCATAAGCCAACAAAGTACATCATTGTCTCTTAACCGTTAGGAAAATCTAATCCAAATGCTAGCTAATGTAAAACAATGGTAGTCGTCTAACTTCTTTCAGTAATTCCAAAATAAATATGACCAAGTGAGTAGAGAGAGATGTCGGTGGAGCAAGGCTCGCTTAAGTACCACTAATCTCAGAACCTTCCTAGACATCACACTTACTTTGGGTGAGCCTACTTTGAAGAAAGACTAAACCATTGGCATTTACTACAAAGTATATGGCAATTGCATATTACATCTCTTGGAAAAATAAAGACTTAAACAGAATTGGAGATCTATTGATCCCAGCCAGATTTGTAGTCTTCAACCCTTTACTCTAGAGCATCTTATTGATCTTCTTGTTCCACATAGTGAGCTTCTCTTGCTTCACAATATGCTTTGTAGGCTGTGACAAGTTCTTCACGAGCTCTACAAATATGCTCCCAATGATCAGACACTCCACATCGAGAACATATATCTCTTTGCTCGAACTCCATTGATTGAGGCACTTTGAAAGCGTCATTTAGATGGCTCTTAGTATTGGTGGCGCCACCAATATGGCCAGAGGCTTTGCCTCCCTCTCGCTTTCCACGTTTACCTCTTCGGTTCCGTGTTCGCCTATTTTGGCGGTTACCTTCCTAAGTAGAGCGATTATATGGACCAGAATGTCCAGAAGTATCCCTTAGATTAGGGTTTCGCTCTTGGCGCCCTCTTTTAGAGGTGCGACTATAATTGGATTCCGGAATATGCTCTGTTTCCACGAATCTCGAATTATAGTTCTTCACAAGGATATTGTCATGCTTTTCAGCGACATTCATAGCTCCAATGAGCTTATGAAACCTTGTGATCCGTCTTGTATTAACATCGATTCGATGGTTCTTAGCAACCATCAATGCAGAGACGGGGAAGGTAGAGAGAGTCTTCTCAATCAACATCTCATCTGTGATCTGTTTACCACAGAATTCCATTAAGGATTTAATGAGAAGTGCTTCTGAGTTATAGTCAAGAACTGACTTGAAATCACAGAAGCGGAGGCTATGCCATCTCACTTCTAGGTCAGGAAGCAAGGAGTCACGGACGTTGCCAAATCTTTCTTTGAGTGAGACCTGCAGCCTTCTAGGGTCTTCTTCGTTCATATACTCGTACTGGAGCGAATCATCCATATGACGAGTCATTAGGATGATGGCTTTCACCTTATTTGCCTCTAAGGCTGCTCTATTTTCTTCCAAAGCTTGAGTTTGCTCAACAGTTAGCATGTCCTGGCTAGGCTCAAGAATCGTATCTAGGATTCCATCAGCCTTGAGATGCTGGCAGATATCACGAACCCACCTGTGATATCCAGAGCTAGTCGTTCCCAATGGAGCAAAGTCCAATTTGTTCAGGTTACTCATCCTGAAAGAGAAGAAGAAATTAGGGTTAGTTTCGGAGCGAAATAGGCTACCACGAAAACATATGAAATTTCTGAGCGTAGTCGCTTCCAAGAAATTCGATTCCAAGAGATATTAGATTAGATCAAAACAATGATGTAAGTGGTCGATCATAAATTCTCTACAAACTCTAAGTTTGGAGATCTCAACAAGCTCTAAGCTTGGAGTGAGCACGAACCCCCACAGTTCGGCTTAATTTGGTCTCCCCTATAAGGAAGAAAGGGGGGTAGAAGAAGGGAGGTTACAAGTCCCCGAGAAAAAGAAGAGAAAAAGAGGAAAACTTCAAAAACGGGAACTTTTAGTAAACCATACCTCTTAGGATTGCAGAGCGTATTCGATCCTCGTTGTAGGATTGCAGACGAACTTCAGTCCTAGTGTAGGCGAACCGATTTGTAGGATTGCAGCGTGGTTTTGATCCTTGTTATAGGATTGCAGACTGCAATTAAACCTAGTTGCAGGCATTGGCTGACGAAGGCGAGGGCTCTGTAGATGGCAAGGTTAACTGCGTGATGGGCTGCTATGGGTAGGTGCGCGCTAGGAAGGCGCTGTGGGCTACTCGCTAGAGGGTCTGTGACGAACGCAAGGGGAGGTAAGGCTGCAGCGACGGAGAGGCTAGCGCGAGCTAGGGACAGGCAAGGCTAGCGTGGGCTAGTGAGGGATTTTTGGTTTTGCAGGTGCTTTTTCGACGTAGGATTGCAGTCGAACTTCGATCATAAGCTAGGATTGAAACTGGTTTGTAATCCTGGTCGAGGCAGATGGCGAAGCAGGTACGTCGATTGCAGTCGAACTTCGATCATAAGCTAGGATTGAAACTGGTTTGCAATCCTGGTCGAGGCTGATGGCGAACCAGGTACGTCGATTGCAGTCGAACTTCGATCATAAGGTGGATTGAAACTGGTTTGCAATCCTGGTCGAGGCAGATGGTGAAGCAGGTGCTAGGTGGATGCGGTGCTGCAAAGGCAAGCGATTGAACTTGTACGTAGGCTAGTAGTGGTAGAGGCTTGCAGCAGGAACATGCGCATGGGCGCGCAGGAGAGTTGCAAGGCGAATGGCAGCGAATGGAAAAAAGATTTTTGGGTTTTTGGCTTCTTGAAACTAGGGTTAGGGCTCGTGCTGATAACGTGTTTTAGGGAATCAGAAATTGAGAGATAATCGTTGTGTATTCTCATGATAATAGGGGCCTCTTAATATAGAGGATTACAATGCATAGAGTTAGAATCATACAAGGAAAGATAATCTCTAGATTCTTCTAATTAAACTCTATTACCACTAGGTCAAGTAACCTAGAGTTTGGGCCAAACACAAATAGAGATATCCTTAAACATTTTTCTTAATTTTTTTCTTCTTTGGGCCTCAGGCTTGCTGCCTGTTTTTTTTTTTTTTTAAATTGGGCTAGCTCTTTTCTTTGGGTCGGGTTAGCTCTTTTTTCTCTTCTTCTTTTTTTTTCTTGTCCTCTTCTTCGTCTTCCTTCTGGGTTATTTTCGTCGTCTAACTCTCTTACGAGAGGTCTGGCTGTCGACGTTCAAATGGCTGGGCTACGATGGTGGGCAAGCGGGCCTAGTGGGCTGTTGCAGCAGCGATAGATGGGGGTGGGTGGGTTGCTGGCGCGAGGACATTGTGTGCGTGGCTGCAGGGCAGGCTGATGAAGGCTAGAGCGCGCAGTATGGGCAGCGAGGGCTCACAACAGGGGATCAGTGTGCACGCGGGGGCAGTGGGTGTGCGCACGGGTGCTGGGTAGTGGGGTGGGCTAATACGGGTGCTTGGTTGAGCTAGGATCTGCAGGTGGGGTGAGTCTGTGCTAGGATCTTCAGGCGGGCTGTGGGTTGTGACTGAGCTGCAGGCCGGTCTGGTCGGTGAGGTGGACAGGGAAGAGGTTTTTTTTTTTTGGTGGCGGCAGAAAAGAAGAAAAAGTTTTTTTTCTTCTAGGTTTTTTTTTTTTTTTTCAACGGGAAGAAGAAAGAAACTAGAAGGCTATTGGCTCTGAGCGTACTGATAACATGTAAAAATAAAAATGAAATTGGAATTGGTCTACTCATTTCATTTCATAGCCCCTTTATATAGGGATATAATTACAATGGAAACATCGATTAACATCAATTACAATAATGGTAGTAAATGTTGATTGTGATGTGATTGCGATTCCTTGATTCTCTCTTTCGTCAGTTTCTTTGACGAAGACTGACGAAGGCACATAATGTGTTTTTCCTTTAACATTTTTTTTTTACCTATAAATGAAGGAAAAATTACACGTTAAGTGGAATAACCTCTATTATTAGACAATGAATATGTTTTACAGGTAATTACCTTCATCCAACTGAATCTAAATTGCAAATTTTGTCCTCAACCTTGCATAATACATTCTTATTATTTATGGGTGAGTGTTCTTTTAGTATAGTTATCTAAAATACATTATATTAAGAGTTCATACCATTGATTATGCATGTGTCTACATTTGTTTAGCCCCTCAGATTAATCTTATACAAACAATTAATTTTGAACTATACTCCTTTTTTTTTTGAACCTACAAATTTCTCAAATTTGCAAACTGCATCTGAAAATGGCTTATTGCCAATCTATAAGAGACGAGAAACTCTAGTAAGCTAGGTGCAATATTGTAACTTGAGACAACAAAGGAGTAAAACATGTGTCTTACCCCTCCTACTTGCATGAGGACAAACTTTGCAATTTAGATTCTATTGAATGAACATAATTACTTGGGAAGCATATTCCTTATCTAATAATATAGGTCATTCCAGTTAATGAACGTATCATTTTTCCTTCATTTATAGGTAAAAGAAAATTGATTTATTGCATAATGATATTTGATTCATGATTGACTAGCCAAATAGATAAAAGAAAAAAGAAAATGAAACAAGATCATACTGGGAGAAATAATATTAAAAGAAAAACATTAAACCTTTTTTTTTTTTGAAAGGACATTAAACCTATTTAATACGTACGAGTGGAAGAAAATTGGAAAAAGTAATTAAACCTATGGCCCCGTTTGGTTAGCAGGAATGTCAAAATAGGAAAATGATTTATTTAGTTTTCTTTCCAGATCGATATGGAATGGATTAGGTTTTGGTATTTTCATGTACGTGTTTGGAACATTACTGGAAATTAAATTCCAGAATTAATTTTCCATTCCTATTATAGTGTTTGGTAAGTCATAAGAATGAAATATAAAATTTTAATTTTCATTAATACCCTTTTACTAATTAAAGTATAAATATGACATCAACTTACAAGAAATATTGGCGGGGGAATATAAATTTTTAGAGGGATAATTTATGTAATTTTGCCTTTGACTACGAGGGAGTCAATTTCCAGTCAGATCTCATTTTTTTTATTTCCTTTCCAATCTCAAATTACAACCAAACGGCATATCCAAATGAAAAATGAAATTAATTCCCATTCCATATCATGATTTCCTGCCATCCAAATGGGACCTATCAGTTAATAGGTATGAGTGGAAGAAATTAAGAAAAAGTAATAAAACCTATAGTACAATACGATTGGAAGACAATAGGAAGGAGAAATTTTATTCATACACATCTGTTAACGTTAGTGATCCGTGGGATCTCTAGTTAGCTTTAGAGAGACAGAGAGAGAGAGAGAGAGAGAGAGAGAGAGTGACACGGGATGTATAGTGGTTCGTCTCCCGCCTTGGCGGGAAACTACGTCCACTTGAATGTTACACTAGTATGTTGAGTCTTGCGGCCCAAGGGGATTACAAAAGATGTAATTGGATCGTTTGAGTTGTGGGAGGAGGCATTCCTTTTATAGGTGAAGGAATGCTTCTCCTTTACATGGTTTTCGATGTGGGACAAGCAACCACCATTTCTAGTCTAGAAAGCCTATTTGTGAGGGCATGTTGGCAAGGCCGGAAAGGTGGCTTCCCGGCGACGGATTTGCGACTTCCGGATACCGTAGCGTAGCTTGAACATAGGGCTACAAGATGCAAGTAGCGGTTGGATCCCATGAGGGTGTTGTTTATGCTTGGTGAGGTAGCAAACTAGCCTTGCTAGTAGAGGTATCTACAAGTCCCCGAAGTCCCCGAGTAAGAGGAGCTTCTTGGTTGGGGAGTTATAATCATGAAGTCATCAAGCATAAACAATGTCCGAGAGGCGCCTAGCCCCTACAAGTCCCCGAGCTCCGCAAGCAAGAAGGGACTCTTTTAACCTACACAATGAGACAAAAACGCGCATATGTAGAATGCTTGTTGTATTGGTTACCGCTCGTATTAATGGAATGCGAAAAGAATTCGTTTTGTTGTGAACAACAAATGGTAGAAGAACTCAATATTCCATTAATGTGTATGAACATGTAAAATATTGGTACTTGTATATGTGGATCTTATGGCCATATAACACGCACAATAGATAGTGGCAAGTGTAATGGGTGTCCAAAGTAATTTTGTGGAAGTAGTCCCGGTGACATCGTATGAAGCGTTTGTGAACTTGGGGCTTAAGTAAAGTATGTTGGACATGATCGAGCAAGTTGGGTTGTTCGAGCAAGTTGGGTGTAGTTGAGTGTGTAGGCGTTGTGCGAGCATGCGAGGCGTGGCCCAAGCACAAGTCGCGGCCATACTCGATACCCAAGCGAGTCGTAACCCGAACAAGTCGTTTATCCGAGCATGTTTAATTAAGTCGTAAGTGTCACAAGCTTCTAGATGAGTGTCACATATTTATTTAATTGAGTTGCAATTAAGTAGTAGCATGGCATATGTGTATAGCATGTACTTGTAGTAAAATTGCTAATAACATTTTTGCATTGTTGTAAACATGCTTAGAGATCATGAAGACATGTAAATGCATATCAAGTGTGATATATGTGTAGGCATGCTTAAAGTAGTAAAAGCATGTGATTGGCATGGCACTAGCTCAATTTGAAAGAGAGTAAAAGATAAGATGAAGTTACTTATCTTATGTCGATTTGGAGCGAATTGGAGTTGGCATTGATATAGACCCAACGCATGTTGGAGTTGTCCAAGCATGACGCTCCAATATTGTTTCGGTGAAGTTCTTGGCAAAAGATAGATGATTAGCATATAAATTTGTAAAGCTATGTATATATGCAGCCATTGTAATTGATGATTTTAGATGAGGCCCAGTGGAACTTTGGCGGTGGAACTGTGGAAGTACATACCTGCATCATGAGCCTCGTATTGGGTACTGTAGATTCCATGCAGGGATATGTATGTGAAGTAGAGATGGCATGTCACATAAACTGCAAGGCAGCAACTAAATGAACATACATGCATGTGTACTAGTGTGGTAGCCGACATGTTCATGTGCATGTGCAGGATATGAAATATATATATCTCTCTCTTCATTTATAGTAGCAGATAAGTGTGGCAAACTGATATGTGAACATGGTTTAATTGGCATGGCCTATTAAACAGATACATATACATATACATAATTTGGATGTCTAAGTACGTGTGAACCTTTAAGCAAGGCTAGGTAGCGTAATACTTGACGCTAAGTGCAGCTAGAATTAAATAATTGGAAACAAGCAAAATAAGTTAAAGAAACTAGCTTGTATAACCGACCAACCTATCAATGAAGTGTGTTATGTAGGTGTGTGTCAGGTCATGCATATGGAACACATAAAAAGGAGCGACTAGCGTGCTGTAGATGTGCATAATCAGGTAATATGGCAGCTAGCATAGCACGTGTATAGAAGTAAGCATAATTGGCGTGGGTTCATATAGTCCACAGATGCTTCTATAAGGCGGACCAGAGAAACAAGGAGCAATTTATGGGTGTGCAAAACTTAGCTCATTGGGCAGCAGTGGGCGCAGCTCCGAGATGAGGATCATGGACTCAGATGTCGAATTCTTTGGTGAATGGCAGCGGAGGATGGGTTAAGCGGATGCACCCAGCGGAGGTTTGTAGTGGGGCGGAGACATGGCGCTGAGCAGTGGCGGATGCTCAAAGTGCGGCGGAGACGCCGAGTTAAGCAGAGCATTTGGCCAGCGGCACAGCGGAGCTCGAGTTCGACGGAGCTTGAGTTCGGCGGAGAAGTGCCGGCAGAGCGTGGTTTTTACCAGCGGTGGTGGTTGTTGACGTTGGTGCTACAGCCTGGCAGAGCGGCAAGCAGAAGGGTGCGGACGTCAAGGGGATCTGGCGGAGCTATAACCGACCAAAGAATTTGGCGGAGATTTCGTCCGTCACAGAATTTCGAAGCCGGAAGCCGGAGACGAAAAATTAAGGTCTGGTGGTTGGCGGAGGTTTGCTAGCGGTGTACAGTCCGGCGGTGCAGACCAGCGGTAATTTTTGTCAGCGGTGCAGCTCGAAGGGGAAGTTCGGCGGTGCACTTCCAGGGGTGCAGCTCGGACGAGGTTGCCCAGTGGAGCGGTGGCTGGCGGAACTTTGTTTCAGCAGCGGAGCAGTGGTGATGCCCAGCGGAGGAACTCCGCCACTGTCCGGTCGGTGCAGCCCCGCGGAAGCTTCCTGGCGGTGAAGCTTGCTGGCGGTGCCAGTGAAGTTTTGGCGGTTCCTAGCGGAGCTTTGGCCGCTGAAGAAGTGTGGCCGAGCGGAGCTTCAAAGGAGGAGGGTCGCTGACGGAGTTTGGCGGGAGAATGTGCCGCCGACTGAAGCTCAGAAGCTTGCTTAGCGGAAGAGAGGTTCCGCTGATGGATACGAGCGGAGCCGCTGAGGCTAGCGGGGCTGGTTGCCGCTGGTAGTTCCTGCGATTGCTGCAGCTGGTGCTAGCGGGGCTAGTGGTGGCGGAGCTCTTGGCGTTGTGTCAGGGAGATTTGGTGGACACTTACCGCTTGTTAGAGGTGTACAGTGTGGCGGAAGATTTTCCGTCGGAGGTTGGCTAGCGATCCGTTTCAGGCGAAGGATGGCCTATTGGAGGTAGCAGTCGAGCTTGCTGGCGGTGAAGCCTTGACTGACGGAGCTCCTTTTGGCGAGTAGGAAGCTAGTGGATGTTGCTTCTGCTAGGAGTAGCTGGCGGGAAATGTACTGCTGATGCATGATTTGAAGAATGAACATGGGTGCCCAGAGAAGTTTTCTGGGTGTCCAGAGTAGTGAGCGGAAATTTTTTTTTTTTTTTTTTTTGGTGTAGCGTTGACTACTTGAGCTAGCGTTGACTACTTTTGGGTTAGTAAGGCCAGCGTTGACTTTTTGTTGTTGGCGTTGACCAGCCCTCAAGGTGCAAGTTTCTGCACATTTCTGCTCTAATTGTACCGCTGGAGTAGTGTTTGATCATGCCTTGGCAAAAGTTGCCGCCAAGAAACACAAATTCAAACATGAACTCACTGGGAACCAATGAAGACTCAAGAATGACTAAAGAGAAACGGGTGACCAATGAATTTGAAATGGCTCAAAGAAGGAGGGAAGAATTCCTTTGAGTTCCGCTAAGCAGACTTAGCTCATGGTAGGTGACGAAGCCAATGTGTTGGCTTCCCACAGACGGCGCCAATGTTAACGTTAGTGATCCGTGGGATCTCTAGTTAGCTTTAGAGAGAGAGAGACAGAGAGAGAGAGAGAGAGAGAGTGACACGAGATGTATAGTGGTTCGTCTCCCGCCTTGGCGGGAAACTACGTCCACTTGAATGTTACACTAGTGTGTTGAGTCTTGCGGCCCAAGGGGATTACAAAAGATGTAATGGGATCGTTTGAGTTGTGGGAGGAGGCATTCCTTTTATAGGTGAAGGAATGCTTCTCCTTTACATGGTTTTCGATGTGGGACAAGCAACCACCATTTCTAGTCTAGAAAGCCTATTTGTGAGGGCATGTTGGCAAGGCCGGAAAGGTGGCTTCCCGGCGACGGATTTGCGACTTCCGGATACCGTAGCGTAGCTTGAACATAGGGCTACAAGATGCAAGTAGCGGTTGGATCCCATGAGGGTGTTGTTTATGCTTGGTGAGGTAGCAAACTAGCCTTGCTAGTAGAGGTATCTACAAGTCCCCGAAGTCCCCGAGTAAGAGGAGCTTCTTGGTTGGGGAGTTATAATCATGAAGTCATCAAGCATAAACAATGTCCGAGAGGCGCCTAGCCCCTACAAGTCCCCGAGCTCCGCAAGCAAGAAGGGACTCTTTTAACCTACACAATGAGACAAAAACGCGCATATGTAGAATGCTTGTTGTATTGGTTACCGCTCGTATTAATGGAATGCGAAAAGAATTCGTTTTGTTGTGAACAACAAATGGTAGAAGAACTCAATATTCCATTAATGTGTATGAACATGTAAAATATTGGTACTTGTATATGTGGATCTTATGGCCATATAACACGCATAATAGATAGTGGCAAGTGTAATGGGTGTCCAAAGTAATTTTGTGGAAGTAGTCCCGGTGACATCGTATGAAGCGTTTGTGAACTTGGGGCTTAAGTAAAGTATGTTGGACATGATCGAGCAAGTTGGGTTGTTCGAGCAAGTTGGGTGTAGTTGAGTGTGTAGGCGTTGTGCGAGCATGCGAGGCGTGGCCCAAGCGCAAGTCGCGGCCATACTCGATACCCAAGCGAGTCGTAACCCGAACAAGTCGTTTATCCGAGCATGTTTAATTAAGTCGTAAGTGTCACAAGCTTCTAGATGAGTGTCACATATTTATTTAATTGAGTTGCAATTAAGTAGTAGCATGGCATATGTGTATAGCATGTACTTGTAGTAAAATTGCTAATAACATTTTTGCATTGTTGTAAACATGCTTAGAGATCATGAAGACATGTAAATGCATATCAAGTGTGATATATGTGTAGGCATGCTTAAAGTAGTAAAAGCATGTGATTGGCATGGCACTAGCTCAATTTGAAAGAGCGTAAAAGATAAGATGAAGTTACTTATCTTATGTCGATTTGGAGCGAATCGGAGTTGGCATTGATATAGACCCAACGCATGTTGGAGTTGTCCAAGCATGACGCTCTAAGAACGACATTTACAAATTTCCCATAAATGAGAATCATGCACCATTCACTTAAGACATCGAAGCTCGCTTAATCAAGGAGCCTAACAAACTACAACATTACCCTACAAAGAGATAATTTTGTCTAAAAACTTCCTTTGCCAATGCCCTCAATTGAGGTGCTCCAGAAGCTTCCATTATCAAGATGTAAAAAGAAATATCATCATCTGCAAGCTAAAAGACTACCTAACTACACCCATTAGTGCTCATTAAGGAACTAACAAGCATAGCTCCCTTAAAATATAGGGAATTATTGGAAATAAATAGTAAAAAGACTATTTAAAACCCTAATAGCCCAATGTAGCCCAAAAGCCACCCAAAGCCCCATAAAACCACATGGTCCAAGCCTAATTCGCAGGTTGACCAATCTTTGATGCCACCGCCCTGCTTGCTTCTCCCATGCCGTCTCACCACCATCAGCAGTGCCTCCTCCACCTACTTCACACTGGCTAGACGCGGAACCCTTCCCCATAACGAAACCAAACCATCCAAACCCACTCAGATCCACCACACTTCCAGGAGCGACCAACTAAGCCATTCTTGCTTTACTCTAGGTCCAGGTGACACCAACAAACGCCATTGTGCCATCTTGTTGCTGCTCTTTCCCGTCAAAAAAATCCAAGCCCCTAGGACTGCTATATCGTTCACCTGCAACCTTTACTCTGGCCGGACCACCCACTTTTGGACACAGAGTCTCATCTGGCCCGTCTGACGACCCCACAGAAAGGGCGTGCCGTCATACCAAGCATGCACCCTTGATAGAAAAACTCATACAGCCACTAGGGTTTTTTGAGAGAGAATAAGTTTTCTCAAATCCAATTGCTCGTGCCTAGCTTATTGCAAAATGATGGTGAAAATTGATTTTATGAGTACATTTCTCTAGATTAAAGTTAAAATATAGTTGGAAGCTTGGATTATCTATCCCACTTTAGCATTTTCTTCTCATCTCTTTGTGACCATAAATGAAGCTGCCGACTTAGAACCTAGCTAGAAATGACGCGTTTACTTATTTGGAATGAAAATGGAAATGAAGGGAGTGATTCCTACGTTTACTAACTGATATAGGTGTTGAAATAGTTGTGGGTTCCACCTCATTGTCAGGAATCGATTCCTAAATAACCCGGAGTATGATACCCAAAGGGTGGTATGAGTTGGGCCTTGCGCTCCAAGTTGATTACAAGATGTAATGGGATGATGAATAAGTGGGAAGGAGTCCCATTTTTATAAGGAATGAAACCTCCTTTTATATTTTCTTCAAGGTGGATCAAGAAGTCACCTTTCTAGTATTGAAATGCTTATCATGGAGGCGTCTTATTGGTAAGGTCGGGAAGTTAGCCTCCCGGCAAGGTCTTGGCCACCTCTGACCACCACAGGCAGCTTGAATGTCGGGCTATGGGATGCATGTCATGGTTGAATCCTACCAAAACTCGTGGACCCACACACTAAGAGGGTGTCAATTATGCTTAGTGACATAGCAAATCCTCCATATCAGTGGAGGTATGTACAAGTTCCGGAAGTCCTCAAGTAAGAAGAGCTTCTTGGTTGGAGAGTTATAAACATGATGCCATCTAGAATAAGTGACATTCTAGCCCTACAAGCAGAAACTCTTCAACCTTGCAAGGTCAATACCACGGGGAGAGGTTGTTCTCAAATCACATAGAGTAAAACATGAAGGAATTGGAATAAGTGTAGGTCTTACCTCCTTATCAGGAATCGATTCCTGAATACTTAGGAAAGTTATTAGAAAAGTTGTTAAAAAATTTGTAAGGGCACGTTTACTTACTTGGAATGGGAGGGAATGGTTATGGGGTAAATATATTTCTGCGTTTACTAACACATAAAAAAATCAGAATGATTCCGTGTAAAAGTATTCATGCGTTTACTAAAACATAAAGGAATCAGAATATGTGTATGTCCCACCTCCTTATCAGGTATCAGAAATCTATTACTGAATATTTAGGAATTTGATTACGAAGGGGGAGATGAGTTCAGGAATCAAATTCTTCTGAATCAATACTGATTCCTTTCTTTTCTCATTTCACTTGTTTCCCATTCATGATATATTATTTTAATTCCAAGTAAGTAAATGTTCTATAAATAATGTAATAAAATATTATGTTGCGATTAATAAATATAAGGAAATAATGGGGGAAAGTGATTCCTTTGGGGTTTGGAATGAACCATTTTCCCGCTTATTTTCCCTTCCTTCAGGCAAAGATTTCCTTTCATTTTGCATCTCAAATGCAAGAAATGAACAAGTTTTTTTCCTAATGCTTACTTTCCGCAAACCAAATGTGGCTTGATGTAAAGGACAAGATTTTGTTTCATTTGGACACATGGAGAAGCCCTCATTTGATTCATGGACAAGCCATCATACAAGGGTACATTTAACATAAAAATTTAGTCTGAATGCTAATTTTAAAATTTGGAGTTTGCCTTCTGCTTAAATTGGGTGGAGGGAAATTGGTTAGGGGGAGAGGATGGAGGGAAAGAGTTTGAGGGAAATGTTATGGTGGTATGTTTCTATCTTGCAAACCTATCCATTCAAACCACATTTTAAAACTAACTTGTCGTATAACCAATACATGCTGGGAAGAATTTGGAGTTTGGGGAGACATTCAAGTGGTACCAAATTGTGGAAAATTTGCCCTTCTATATTTATGGAAAGAGGCGTTGGTTGAATCAATATCAGAAGACAGTTAATCAAGAAACATCATCCCAAAAATTAAAAATCATTCAGATGACAGAAAAGCGTGTGGCGTCTTTTGAATAGTGTTGTCTGTTTCAATTTATGTAGTAGTGTGGTTATGGTAAGAGTCTAAGAAAAGTACTCATCCACTGATTCTCCTGCCTTCATGTGAAGAACTTTGAACTCCTTCCAAAGTGTTGGTAATTATGCACGCGTGCCTTGGTATTTCTGCTTCCAAGAATCTCATATGTTATTTGATATGTCTTTCTACAAGATAGTCTCTAGAAATGATCGATCGATTGCTTGAAAAAGGTAATTCGATCTTATTTTTCAAGTCCTTTAACTTCTGTTCTTCAATCACCTTATTTTGCGCTTCAGTGAGATCGACTCCTTCTGCTGTTGCAGTAATCCCATTCTTCACCAGGCTTCAATATTCTTTTGAACACAAGAAGTTTTTCATGAGCATAGACCAATGATCATAGTGTCATCAAACTTTGGAATTATTGCGGGTTGCACATAGCTGCTTTCTATGCCATATTCTTATTGCTCCACAGTAAAAAGACTGTTGCTTCTCAATTTTCAATTAGGCCCCTGATGTGCTCATATTCTCCTATATTTCTATGTCTCTTAATCTTAGTTTTTATGTTTAGTTCTCCTTATTTATGATTCATTTACATCTTTTAGTACTTTTGTAGGTTTGTTCCATAGAAACAAGAAAAGAAGCCAAAATGAGCTAAGTAGGATTGAAAGGAAATGTGCAATTTGAGACTGGGAATCAGTCTGTACAGAACATTCAACTTCCCCGAATTACTGGGAGTTACTCAGATCTAATAAGACAATGAACGTTATATTTATGGAAAGCTACGGATGTCTACTTTCTGTTGAATTTTACGGATCTTTATTTCGATACTTCTGGAGAAAGTTATGATTATTTGAGTGAAGATAGGTCAAACAGGAAACCTGCTCGGGAATTTACAACCATTCATGGAGAACTCAAGTTTCGTGGCACAAGATCGTCAATCCTAATATTTTAAGAAAGTTAATTCAGATGAGGATTCAAAGAGCACATGTATACCTACTTCTACAAGAGATATTTCAAGGTTTTCCCATTCCAAATGAAAAAATGAATCTAAAGCCAAGTTTTACAAGGAAACTTGAAGCCAAAGACGAGCAGAAATTTTCCCTATATAAGGGAGCATGAATTTACATGAAAAAAAAGTCTTAGGTGCATAATGTAGATGCCTAAGGAGCAGAGACGACTCATCCATCTTCCCCATCTTCCCACTTCCATTCTTTCCTATGATTTATTTAAATATATTTTACTAAACCTTTTTCTAGGGTTAGGATGATGCCTTGGCATGATTGATTATGTACTTTGATGTTATATTGATGGATTTATAGTTTCTTTATGATGAATTCTTAGTCACTATTTGAATTGATGCTTTATGTTTAAGTGATTTGATTGATCACCTTAGGGCTTTGCATTTAGTAATTAGAAGATGAATTTGAGGCTTACCTGCAACATAATTCAATTTAGCTTCTTATGATTAAGAGTTGTAAATTACATTATTGTCGTACCTGAAGTAATGGTTTGCATGATTCTCTTGTTTTCTAGTACGTAATGAGTCCTAAGTGTTAAATTTATGTCGTACCTAGATAAACTTCATGTTAGGATATACGACCTCTGCCGTACTTGGAAAGAATCATACACTTAAGGAAAACTATGGTCTAAGTGCCGTACCTGGACTTAGATACGGGAATTGTCTTCAAAGGAAACAAAAGAATCTATTAATTGCATCGAAACATAAATAGGATTGTTAGTAGTTAATTCTGATACCCTAGGTTCCATCATCTTTGGTTTTCAACTTTATTTTGTTTGCTTGTTTGTTTCACATTATTTCTTTATTTGAAAACCTTAAAACCATCTCTTCTTTAGTTTGATTGTTTGGGTGTTTGCATTAATTAGGTTAGGATTTAAATTGATTATTAATTCACAGTTGGAATGATCTAGTACTTGCACACTATACTAACGATGATTCGTGCGCTTGCGAGTTTTAATTAAAATTTCACAACAAGTTTTTGGCGCCGACAGCCAGGGCTCGATGATTGATTTTGATTCTAACTTTTTCTTGATCAAGAAGAAACTTCATTAATAATGAACTGGATGCAATGAGTTTTGGCATCATCTCATACATAGAAATGGCCACTGGACTACACACTGGAACTCCAAAATGACAGATTGACGGAGCCAAAAAAACCCCGACTCAACTACAAACTTAACTTGCACTACAATTAAAAAGCAAAGACAATATGAGCAGGAGCAGTGAATCCTTGACACACAACTTTGTCAACACTAACTGGCCACCCAGAGTCCTCCTGACCTGCCTTCGATCGACCAAGTCTACACTTGTTGTGACTTCGAACCTGACCAAAATGAAATGCTGGACCGTCAGACCTGAGACTAAATTAAACCCCTCACCATTGCCACCTGAATGTCAACGTCGTCGATCCACAAATACTCCAAATCGCCATCACCTCCGACCCGATATCAGACAGGAACAATCTCACTAGAAGGCCAAGGATGATTTTCTATGCCAGTATGCCACCGCCAAACATTTCGCCACCGCTGTTGACCTAACTCCAGAACAGGAACAACCTCTAGACGCCGAATAGAAGATTGTCTATGCCAAAAATTGTAGTGCACCCGACCCAACAGCTAAAACTTAAAACAGAACCTCGTTAGTGACTTATTGCTGAAAAACAAAATAAAAGAAACCAAACCCTAAAAACTAGTAAAAACTGCCCACCACCAAGGGCCTAACAAACATTAAACCTGGCCCAACCCCCATCGTCCCAGCAAGGGACATCCATATTGCATGCCACCACACCCACCGCCCAACAGCCCATTGGCATCCACCCTCCTTCGACCACCGTAAACAATGCAACCCCTCCAGACCATCCCCCTCCTCAGGAAGGCAACAAACAAACCAAATCAGATCAGAAAGATCCGATACGATCGCTCACAACCAATCTCGAACTTTCCGGCAACCATTCCTTACCTACAGACGACCACCCTACTTGCCATTCACTCTCTGATCTAAGGCGGATCGATCCCGACAACACCATCCATCCCTCAGGCCTCGTCTATCTCACCCCGACGAGTCCTGCAAATACCCGAAACAATAGGCCACCACCCAACATGCTCCAACCACCCTCCATCGAACTGGATCCTTCTAATCCGGCTTTGAAGATCTGCAATCTGACTCTTTCTAAGAAACCTAAGAAGAAGAGAAAGAAACAAACCCCTTCTGGATCGAGACGCAGCGGCAGATTCGCTGGCTACGGCTGGCCGAGAGAGCACGAGATCTGGTTTGCTTTTTCCTTTGGCCCGTGAGGCACGTTCAGCCCTAAGAAGTTTTTCCTTCTTTTTTAACAGTGCTTAATGATTTTGATTCTAACTTGATTACTAATCTGATTTTATACTTTGTTTATTTAGTTTCTACAATTTTTCGTTTTAAGTTTACTAAATGTTTTTTTTTTTGTTTCAAGTTCTGTACCTTCTTTGTGAGGTAGATTCTGGACATCTTACTGGAAGTTTTAATAGGCTTATTGTATATCGCCGGAAAGCTGCAGGAGTCTAGTTTCCAATGAAAAAAGCAGATCATCATTCGGAGATGTGAGCTAAGAGATATTTGAGAAATACCAAACAGTGCTCAATCTGTGTGGAAATTTTTCTCCGACAACTTGGGCGATCTTTTTGACTTCAACATCGGCTTTGTGCTATTCTTCAATAAATCCCAGGGAGCACTAAACTCTTCTCTTTACTTTTCTTGTTTTTATTTTTCACCTATCTCTTTTCCATGCTTTTATGTGCATTGCATGCTTTAATTCTTTCAACATTGAGGACAATGTTAGATTTAAGTGTGGGGGAAGGGATTTTGATTTTTGTTTCTATTAGGTTGTTATTTTTGTGGGTTTATAAAAAAAAATGAAATATTTTTTTTTTCGTTTTCTTTGTTGTTTTTGCGTCTTTGTTTTTTGTTTTTGATTTTCTTGAGTCTTAGGCCTTTCAACAACTATGATGAGTATATATTTTAGAAATCATGGCTTAAGAGGATCATAAAATTGAGATGATGTTTGACTTTATTCTTTGGTTAATAAGAATGTATGATTGTCATATGTATGTGTAGTGGATGTGGTCTTGCTTACATGGTACAGAAAAGAGCATGTTAAGATAAGTTTTTGATTCATACATAACTTATGTGAGATATTTCAGCCTATTTGCATTTTCTTTGTTGAGTGTTAAATGAAAAAAAATATATGTCATCTTATTTTATTGGCGATGATTTTGTTGATCTCATCATTCTTTCATCTTGAATGATTGCTTGCCATAGATTAAGTTTAATGGACTATAGAATGCTAGAATTCACTCTTATACTTGTTGAGACTTTTATCAATATATGCTTGGACCTTGGAAAGGATAAAGGCACCCTAGGAAATTATCATCATTGCCAAATAAGTCTTTGTCCCTATTTGTGTGCACAAGATGTGCAACCCCCATAGATAAATCCCTTTGAGCCTACATTGAGCCTTTTCTTTCATCACCCTCATAGTCCTTAACCCCTAAACCTTAGTATAGTTACAACTTTAGCTTTTGTTCTAAAGACTTAGTGGAGCTAATTTTTTAGACATACAAGAGGTTTTTGGCATCAAGAATGAAGATGGAGAAGAGAAGGAAGTTCAAGTGTGGGGGTAAGACATGTCCATAGAAAAAAAAATGCATGTATGTATATGCCGTGAAAAGTGTAAAAAAAAAAAATTGAAGAAGAGAAGAAGAAACAAAGAAAGTGGAAAAATTATATGTGAGGGAAAAAAAATGATAAGTGTCTATGGATTTTAGTCCCCCCATTGTGGATTTGGAGTTTGCTTTGAAGTGAAGGCCCATTCAAGAAAAATTTGGTCTTTGTCTAATTCACAAGTGTTCAAAGGAAGTTTAGCCCTTTATAAAGACTTTGAAGGACCTCTATAACGTTTCTACTTGGTGGAATTTCAAGATTGTCTCTCTACATCAACAAGAGCTCTACTAGGTTTTTAGGATACTTTGTAATTTTCCTATCCCTTTGTTTCTATAAACCCTAAGCCTTGGCCCCATTACAACCTTAATTATAAGACCTCTTTTATCCTTAAAAAGAGCAACCTTTGATTTGTGGAGATGAGTTATAAGAGTTGAACATATGGCTTGGGTCCATTTGTGCAAGTAGTTGGTATCCTTCATGAGATCACACTTGAAAAAAATATTTTCAGAAAAAGCTTTTTCTTTCTATACATGTGAGCTATTTGTTTGTCTTATATATTATCTCTCTCACATATAACTTGAGTGAATATATGCTTTTGCATGAGCCAATGAATCTGAGAGAAAAAACAGGGTAAACCTGTGAGGATTTGAGTCATAACTTGTTTGAAGCATGTTGAGATTAATATCACCAATGTTGCCCCCATGTCCTACATGTTTATATATATGTTGAGTTATATGTTTTTGTTAACTCTCAAATAAATGTTGGATTGATTCTTAGTTGTTGTGCTAATCTTGATGCCATAAAAGTAAGAGATTTTTGAAACTAACGTTGAAAGGCTTAGTGTGTTTTTGTTTGTTTTGTTTTGTGTCTTTGAGTTTTTAGTTTTCGTTGCTTTGCTTGAGGACTAGCAATTAAGTCTAAGTGTGGGGGTATTTGATGTGCTCATATTATCCTATATTTCTATGTCTCTTAATCTTGGTTTTTATGTTTAGTTCTCCTTATCATGATTCATTTACATCTTTTAGTGTTTTTGTGGTTTGTTCCATAGAAAGAAGAAAATAAGCCAAAATGAGCTAAGTAGGATTGAAAGGCAATGTGCAATCTGAGACTGGGAATCTGTCTGTGCAGAACATTCAACTTCCCCGAATTACTGGGAGTAACCCAGATCGAATCAGACAATGAGCCTTCTATTCATAGAAAGCTACGGATGTCTACTTTCTGTTGAATTTTACGGATCTCAATTTTGATACTTCTGGAGAAAGTTATGATTATTTGAGTGAAGATAGGTCAAACAGGAAATCTGCTCTGGAATTTACAACCATTCGTGGAGAACTCAAGTTTCGTGGCACTAGATCGTCAATCTTAATATTTCAAGGAAGTTAATTCAGATTAGGATTCAAAGAGCACATGTATTCCTACTTCTACAAGAGATATTTCAAGGTTTTCCCATTCCAAATGAAAAAATGAATCTAAACCCAAGTTTTACAAGGAAACTTGAAGCCAGAGATGAGCAAAAATTTTCCCTATATAAGGGAGCACGAATTTACATGAAAAAAAGTCTCAGGAGCATAATGTAGACGCCTAAGGAGCAGAGACAACTCATCCATCTTCCCCATCTTTCCCCTTCCATTCTTTCCTATGTTTTATTTAAATATATTTTACTAAACATTTTTCTAGGGTTAGGATGATGCCTTAGCATGATTGTTTATGTACTTTGATGTTATATTGATGGATTTATAGTTTCATTATGATGAATTCTTAGTCACTATTTGAATTGATGCTTTATCTTTAAGTTCTTTGATTGATCGCCTTAGGGCATTGCATCTAGTAATTAGAAGATGAATTGGAGGCGTACTTGCAATATAATTCAAACTAGCTTCTTGTGATTAAGAGTTGTGAATTACATTATTGTCGTACCTAAAGTAATGGTTTGCATGATTCTCTTGTTTTCTAGTACGTAATGAGTCATAAGTGTTAAATTTATGTCGTACCTGGATAAACTGCATGTTAGGATATACGGCCTCTGCCGTACCTGGAGAGAATCATACACTTAAGGAAAACTCTGGTCTAAGTGCCGTACTTGGACTTAGATACGGGAATTGTCTTCAAAAGAAACAAAAGAATCTATTAATTGCATCGAAACATAAATATGATTGTTAGTGGTTAATTCTGATACCCTAGGTTCCATCATCTTTGGTTTTCAACTTTATTTTGTTTGCTTGTTTGTTTCACATTATTTCTTTATTCGAAAACCTTAAAACCATTTTCTTCAGTTTGATTGTTTATGTGTTTTTGTGTTTGGATTAATTAGGTTAGGATTTAAATTGATTATCAATCCTCAGTTGAAACGACCTCGTACTTGCACACTATACTAACGATGATTCGTGCACTTGCGAGTTTTAATTAAAATTTCACAACAGCCCCGTACAATCACTACTAGAAAAAGTACCCATCACACACGGATGAGAATCCGTGTGAAATTATAGTATTGCACACGGAAATCCGTGTGAAGACGTCAATACACACTGTACAACGATGGATTAAAAATCGGTATGTATTACTGGCGTTGCTAATGCTATTTACACACAGAATTGACTGTCCGTGTGAATGCATTTGATGGGTCCTACCGGCAGTGGAGCTGCTGTTCTCCTATCCCATCCACTAATTATTTTTATATATATCACAAGAAAGGGATTAAGATTATTCAAATTAAATTTTTGTTTTTAAATTTCTCCTTTTAATTTAAATTATAGTCATAATTGTTCTTCATGTTCTTCACGATGATTCTGCTGATCTTGAAGGAACAATATCTGAGATCCAACTTGATTTTTTTTTTTTTTTTTTAAGAACAAAAGCCCCCTTTAACTATCAGAGTCTACATGGTAGTACGATAGTAAGTTCAAACACCACACGGGTAAAAATCCAGGAAATTTTCATACTCATCTAGAGTTAAACAACAACTGATTACGCCAATATCCAGATTCGAAAACATCATAAAAAACCAATCTAAAGTAAGGCTTGAAACACTTAAACTATGGCATTAGCTGCACTAGCAATTCTTGGCCACAGATCAGCGCATTCCTTCCCAATAGGCCCAGTGATAGCAGATCCTTTCATTTCACCCTTTGGATTCACAATGACACCAGCATTATCTTCGAAGTACATGAAAACACCATCCTTTCGGCGCCACGGCTTGCGCTGCCTCACAATGACAGCTGGCAGCACCTTCTTCCTGAGGTCCGGCTTTCCTTTCTTCACAGTGGCCATGACCATGTCACCCACACAAGCCGACGGCAACCGGTTCAGACGACCCTTGATTCCCTTCACAGAGATAATGTAGAGATTCTTGGCACCGGTGTTGTCGGCGCAGTTCACCGTATCCGCCACGGGCAGACCCAGCGACATCCGGAACTTGTTTCCGGCAGACCCTCCGCGCCCTCGCTTCGACATGGTCTGAGATCCAACTTGATGGCATATGTCAAAATTGAGTCTTTGTTTGCATGATATCATTTCCTACAAAGAAAATAACAGAAAGATTAGCAAATCAAAATCAGATTAACACAAATTGATGTGTTCAACATCCACAGAGATGCCTTTAATTACCTGCAGATCTAAGATTGATGAAGAACAAGCTGAGGTAAGAAGTTGAATTTAAGAACATCTCCTTCTTGGCAAGATCTGCTTTGAATTGAGGAACCAAAATCATGCTTTGACTGCGACTGGGACCAGAGAAGGAGGGGTTCGCGAATCTGTACAACAGCAACGGTGCTGCAAGTTCCAGAATTTCCTTTATGGTGCAAAGAAATCGGTAAATAATGGTTTCAAGAAAAACTCACAAAAAATAAAGGAATGTGTGCAAAGAATTTATGGTCCACCCAATATCTGTTAAGCAAATCGGAGACCCGAATCGACCCAGCTTCTGAAACCTGCAAGCGGAGACGGAGGAAGAAGCATCCCAAGTCCAGGACTTGTGATCATTGACGGCGCTGTTGTGAAAAGGGTTGAAATCAAGGAAGAAAAAAATCTTCCGATCATTTCAATGGACTCCAGGTGGAAGAACAAAGATGATCCAACGCAGATGAAATCTTTGAATTTTTTGACAAGAAAACCAATGTTACAGGGATGAGTCAGGAATGGGTGGTTTTTGATTTAGATTTAGAAGATGGAGAATGGTATGTGGACAAGGGATCATGAGGGACGAAGTTAGGTAATTTTGAGGAGAGCAATCAAATAGAAGGGAGATCGGTGAGCGAAAGGTTAAGGGATGAAAAAAAAAAACCTCAATTAAGATAAAATGGAAATACAGATAAAGTTATTGATAAGAAATCCACACGGATGTCCGTGTGGAACTAGAAGTCTGCACGGAATAGTGTACTAAAAATAAATACGTCCATAATAATTATGTAATTAATTTATTTATTTATCTATTTTAAAATATGATTCATACAGATTTCTGTGTGTGAATATTAGAATTATTGATATACACGGATGTTCATGTGAAACCAAAAGTCTGCAATGAATAGTGTGTCAGATATAAATATGGTTATTAAATTTGAGTGTAGTTAATTTATTTTCCTCTAAATTTTGAAATAAAACTCACACGGATTTTCGTGTATAACTTTAATTTATACGAAAATTAGTGTGAAGTTCTGATATGTACAGTATTCTCTGACGCAGAAATAAGTTTTTACACGGAAATCCGTGTGAAATTTTCCAACTCCACTTTTAAAATTTATTTCACACGAATGTCCGTGTGAATATGATTTTCACATAGATATTTGTGTGCATTGCAGTGTTTCTCACACAGATTTCTATCTGTGTGAATATCTGTGTGCATTGGGGGGTTTTTCTAGTAGTGAATGGAGCTTTGATCACTAGATGTTAGGAACAAGAACTCTTATGCACAGTATGTAAAAAGTTGGAATAATTGATCTTATCTATACTATTATTAAGAGAAGAGAGCTTGCTCTCCAAAATTGAAATTTTTTATCAATTTAACCTTTATATATTAAAAAACTATGAAATACAATTAATCAATAAGGATAATATGGTAAATTATAAAATACAAAAAAATTGAAAAAGTAGAAAATGTGGTAGTTGTACGGGAAGTTTTTCTACTATTTTTAACTTATCTTCACACACATAGTAGGTGGAGGGCCCTGCTAGTTTAATTAAACATAACGAGTTGGTTTTAAAATAACCTTTACAAAGAAACTGAAACTGAAAAGATGCAACCCACATTTTACACAACCTAGCTAATAACGTGGTAATTGGCGAAGGAATAAGTCAAATAAGCAAACACTCCTTGAACAATAGGAATTATTAACAAAACAGTAATCTGCCAAAGCAAATCCTAACAACTTAACAATTTAAGGCCGTCAAGGTAATGGGACAACCACTTCTTAGTCTAGGCAAATGTGTATTCTTTTCTAGACCGGTATCAGGATCGTCGACCGTCCACCTGCAAAATAGTAACGGAAGAAGATGATGAAATTGAGAACCAGTAATAGAAATAAAGATGAGAATAATCAGCTTTGTATTTACGTCAGTAGTGAGACGGTGAAGAAAGACCATCATTGTCGTCTTGCCCATGTTGATTCCCATGCATGTCCTGGGTCCCGACCCAAATGGTACGAAACTGTAAGGCTTTTGCATTTCCTGCAATATACATTGGTTAATTAATGATAATTAATGACTCTCTGAATGCCAAGGTAGCCAATGGAAATCAATCCCACCAAACTAGAGGATTCATGGAAATCGAATGAAGAGTAGGAGATGGATCGAGAGATCAAGTTGGTTACGTACATCAAATCTAGAAGGATTGAATTTGAAAGGGTCTGGGTACAAATCCGGGTCGTTGTGTATGCATGTCGCGTCAATGTTCACATGCCACCCTTTCTTTATTTCAATACCTGCAAAAATAGATATGCAATCACAACTTAATTGATCCATCATACAACTTTTTAGCAATAGCTATTAGCTTAATTAGTGTATATAGTTGAAAGATATTTGAAATACTTAAGCTTGCCTTCTATATTACAGTCACCGAGTGCAACGCGAGGATACCACAAAACCACATTAGACATCCTCAGTGTTTCTTTAACGACCTGGAAAAAAAAAACAAAAACAAAAACACGCGGAATAATTAAAATAGTAAAATAGCTCTGATTTCGGTGTATATGTAGAATGATTCAACCTGATTGGAATATATGCTACGTCCGAGCTCATTACCTTCCAACAGTATGACATATTATTAACATCTTCGAGGGTAACTGATGCTCCTTGGGGCTTGGATCTGGCTATGGACAATTGTTCCTCCTGCACATTCATATAATTCTTGTTCAGTTTTTCATGAAATCTAATTATTTTATCATAATATCATAGTCAGGTTATTTTATTGTGCATGCATGGTCACACGTGATCATCATCACCCAATATAAATTGTTTATGTGTATGACTTGAAAATTCGCTGCATATGTGGGGACGTGTTGAGAGTATGGATCTCACATGAGAAAATAAGGACTTTGTCTGTGAATTTATAAATATTTGAGTCACTCTATTAATTATCAATTGATTTTAGATGTAATACTCAAATTAATTTTCACATGATCATATCTAACGTCAATAGACACAAATTCCCAGATCCTCCACCAGTCACAACTAATGTGACAAGGTATCACATTTCTGACCAAAATAAATAACTTAGGACACCATATGATACAACTAACTAATTAAATAATAAAGAGGGTATCCCCTGTTTTACAAGCCACATAAACCCTACACACACACACACACATATATATATATATATAGGGCCCTCCTAAAAATTGCCAAAATATGATCGAAAGTTAGTCTAATGCCCTATCTCTAAAAACGACAAAAAAAAAAAGGATTCCTTACTAGAAGGGCCCTGTGTGTGTATATATATATATATATATTTTTTTTTTTTTTTAAAAACCCCTTAGCTCACCTCACAATTTCATATGTAAATGAGAATTGAACTCATGACCTTTATAATGTTGGTAATAATTACCAACAGATTACAGCTCACCGACAACCCTAAACATATATATCTTTTAAAAAATTACTCGTAAAGAGGGGTGTGTAAAATAGAGGATGTTAATTTCAAATCCCCAATAATTAACACATCTACTCATGGAGGGGGTGTGGTTTCTAAAATAGAGTGCGTGAATTTCAATCCCTAATAATTAACAGATGCCAGTTATAACTGATATAATAAGTAAACATCTACTAGATGTTCATGTGGGTTAGAAAAACTAATCCCTTTAACCAATGGCGGACATGTAGATAGGCCTGACTGCCTGAGACGGAGGCTTACCCTAAGTTTGTCTTGGACTTGTTGGTTCTCATCCAGAAACTTGACACTCCACATCATTGCAGCTGAAGAGCTGATTTGCCCTGAAATCAGAAGTGTCATTAGGTTGTCCATGATTTCCGAGTCTTGCAGCTTTTCATTGGGAGGGTATGAATCTCTTCGTAACATGGACTGTAGGAAATCTTCTGGTTCTGGCCACTCCTTCCCACTCCGTCTTTTGGCAATCATGTCTTTAAAGGTTTCCAAAAGACGTCTGCGTGCCTGCAGCGTTAACCACTCTTAGTGTGCACTGGTTAAGTTACAAGAGGCACTATTCAGATATTACAAAACACTAGTACTAATTTAAAATTGATGAATTAATTTTATTATCAGTAACTGATTGTTGATATCCAGCCACACTAGTTTGTCCATGGCTGTAAGTGACAAACACTCTGACTGTACAAGTTTAATCTGTTTGGGAATTGGCCAATAGTGTAGGTATATTTGTGGACCGACACACATATTTTGGAGGACCACGCTATTGAGTTCTTGGCTAGCTTATATTTCCTTTCCTCTACGACTAGGCAGCTTACATTACCTTGATGCCTTTGTAATATCTAGTGCCTGGAATCATGACAGGAACAGATATCAGTCCATTCGAGACTGCAATGCAGTCTTTGTCAAGCTGCCTTAGCAAGGGCTCATCCGTGACACTCATTAGCATGCAGCACATTGCATCAAACGTCATCTGCATATCAGATATATTCGGATTTTAGAGAACAGTAAGTTAATTGAATACCCTAGCTGCTATATATACTAAATTAAGTAGCAAAGAAGCCTTACCCTCATACTGAAGTCAAGCACTGCAAAGCTTTTCCCACCTTGTTCTAGTTTCTTCAGTTTCTGACTCAGCATTTTATCAAATTTCTCAATATATGAAGATAAAGAATTCATGGAGAAAGGATCTGATAATAAGCGCCTTATCCTTTGATGGTCCTCATGTGGTACACAGAACACGCTTTTATCTCCAATACAATCTGCCAATGATTTCACATACCCTTTGTTGAACTTAACAAAATCATTAGAAAAAATCATTTTTGCACCCTCGGTACTTGGAACGAACACATGGATCTTGCCAAAAATTCTCGTCTTGAACCACTTCCCGTACCTAGTTTAACACAATTATCAATTCTAAGTTAATATTGGAAAAATGAATAATCAAACAATACCGGATCCAACAATACCATTACTGCATCGATGAAATTAAAAGTTTTTTTTTCTTTTAATAATTGCATTAACATCAAGGGGTTCGTATAGGATAAGCATGATGCCTAGCCTGACATAAGTAGAAGGGAAAAAAATGGCATGGACCCTTCAGATGCAGGTTTCTACAACTTACTACCAGCTGTGATGTTGATGCATATGCATTAATTCCGTTCTCAATGGTTAATATCTTCTGGTCAAATGTTGTTATAGAAGCAGAGATTACTTGAGAGAAACTTTAAATAGAAAGTTTGTTTAAATAGCCGACCACCCTTGTTTTTGAGTTTGTAATATATGTTGTAATTTTCTTGGAGATGAAAGACACTCATTTTGTAGTATATTTCATGAAATAAAATAAATATCAACTAACCATATTCGCCGGCGTCTGACAAAATCATAGCATCCTCTTGTGCTGTTCATTGCTGACAGAAAAGAAATGGTTTCACCTATAAAGGGTAACCCCAACCGGCCAGGGATGTGACCTCTGGAACTTGTGACCTTTCTCCATGCTAATTTAGAGACGAAAAATGCAACTCCTATAGAAAACAGTAGTGCAACTATGAGAACATCATAATACTTCTTAACAAGGAAGAGGAACTCTGCTCTTGATATTGCACTCAGCATCTTAACTTAGCTTTGTTGAACCAGTACTCTCATGATACATATATATACTAACTGATCCTTTTTTTTTTGGTCATTTAAAGGATCTCTTGTGAGACCCCCTTTCAATCATATTTCAGCATCTCGACCATTTAGTTTTTAGGTCTTAATGCATAAATCACTTCTGCAAATTTGTAGCCAAGTTGATGATCGTTAAGGTATCGAACTAGATTAAATCAATAAACGAACCGAATCTGTCCAACCTGAACTATTCATGTTTATAATTATACATCGCAGTTATGAATGGGTTAACGACTATCAATTTGGCTGAAAATTTACAGAGGTGGTCTACTCATGTAGACCTAAAAATTTGCAGAGGTGATCTACTCATGTAGACCTAAAAACTAAACTGTTGAGATTTGGATATGTGATCGAAAAATGGGTCTAATAAGCTATCTCTTTAAATGAGCAAAAAAAAGGGTCTCTCACTAGAAGGGCCCTGTATATAAATATAAAGGGTCGTTCTACTAAGAGATTCATTTTTTTAGTCATTTTAGGGATTCTTTGTGAGACTCACTTTTCGATCACATATCGGCATCTCGACAGTTCACTTCTTTGGTCTATTTCAGTAGATTATCTCTGCAAATTTTCAGCCAAATTGGTGACCGTTTAGGTATCGAACTAGATTAGATCAATGGGCGAACTAAATCTGTCAAAATTGAATTGTTTATGTTTATAATTGTAAATCACAATTTTGAATGCCTTAACGATTATTAGTTAAGCTCAAAATTTGCAGAGATGATCTACTCGTATAGACCTAAAAACTGAATAGTTGAAATATAGATATGTGATCGAAAAGTGATCTAATAAGGGATCCCTTAAAATGGCAACAAAAAAACAAAGATCACTCATTAGAAAGGCTATATATATATATATATATATATATATATATATATCGATATAGAGGGCTTCCACTATGGGATCCCTTTTTTTGTCTTTTATAGGGATAGGCATTAGACCAATTTTTCGATCATATTTTCACATCTTAACCGTTCAGTTTTTAGGTCTTAATGTATAGATCACTTCTGCAAATTTTCAGCCAAATTGGTGATCGTTAAGGCATCCAAAACTGCAATTTACACGAACGGACCGAATCTGTCGAACCGGAACCGTTCGTGTTTATAATGGTAAATTGCAGTTTTGGATGCCTTAACGATCATCAAATTGGCTGAACATTTGCAGAAGTGATATATACATTAGGACCTAAAAACGGAATGGTTGAGATGTGAAAATATGATCGAAAAGTTGATCTAATGCTCTATCCCTATAAAATACCAAAAAAAAGGATCCCTCACTAGAAGGGCCCTATATATATATATATATATATAGTGGCCCGTTCTAGAGAGAATGATTTTCACTGTTTTACACTAGTATGTAACCTAATTTAATGATCTCAACCGTTGATCCTTTAGAATCCTATGCAAGAATTGTGTCCACAAAAATCAACCAAATGAATAATCATTTGGTCATTCAAAATTGTGTAAACAAATGTGGTCAATTAGATAAAATTAAAATATATATTGTGCTAATTAAATGGTTAAACGTTTTCGATTTGGCTAATTATTTAGTAGGATTCATATGTGTGTATGTAACTAGAGGATGAGTGGTTTAGATTATTAAACTATAAGTTAAAAATAAAAACATCCTCACTTTTTAGGTTTAAGGAGGTCCTCTCTAAATCCTCCCTACACACACAGATATATTGAATTTAGATATTGAGGTTGTGAAGAATCATGATCCTAAATATGCCTTTTAATTATTTAGAAGATGCTTCCTCAACATAAGACATTGAATTTAGATATTGAGGTTGTGAAGAACCATGCATGATCCTAAATATGCCTTTTAATTATGTAGAAGATGCTATCCTCAACATAAGACAAATTGTTGCTAAGTGCTAGACATTCCTAAGCTTATTAATGTTGAGAGTATAGATCTCATATAAAAAAAATTGAGACATTATCTATGGGTTTATAAGAGTTTGGGCCACTTCATCCATTGCCAATTCGTTTTAAATGTGAATCTCATATTAGTTTATCATAATATCTGTCTATGAATTTAATAATCGATTACTTTATAACTAAGTTATGATATCAATGGACAGTCTCAAAGTTGGAGTATTAAGCTATGTAGTGGTTTCAACTAAGCTCTCAAATATAATTTGTAATGCAGAAATATTCTCATTGGTTCGTTGTATTCCTAGCAACCACATTTTGGACTATATATGCATGAAACTATTCTTTCTTGCATGAAATGATTCTTTCTTGCATACAGTGAATCATTTAACTAATCAATCGTATTCGTAAGATACTTGATGCAATACATGAGATACTAGACAGCTGTGTTTCGCAATAAGCGAAGCCCTGTGAACTTGAATGATTCAGGAAGTCTTTATGTCCCTGAAAATTTTGAAGATTCTCTGTCACGTACTATTACTTAAGTTAATTAATCTCTTGGGAGTATTGTCTGATCTGTAGATATGGTCAAGAAGGAATGCCAATGACCACCATCACATAGCTGTCCAAAACTGTATACAAAGAAAGTGAACATTGCAGTTCCATGTCGGTAAGCTAATGAAAAAGTAACATTAGAGTCGACTTATTTACTCATGCCAACAACTCCAGTTACCTGGTTTGTTTCGTTGGATACCACACAATACTATTATTTTTGTTTTTGATGGAAGAAAGGAAAACAAAAAACAGACTACAAAACAAAGTCTCTAACAGCTCTCCTATGTAGCTAATCCAACTAAAATTCTTGGGATACAGAAAGGGAAAGGCAGTTATGTAAATAGCTAAAGGGTTTTTGTCTATTTACCCTATTTTTAGGGATTTTTTTCCCACTTACCCCATTAAGTTTTTTTAATTCTCTCTTACCCAAAACACTCTAAGGAAGTCTTCCTTAACACCCCATTAAGAATTTTTTTTTTGTTTTTAATTTTTTTTAATACCATTTTACCCTTGCCCTTTGTTACTTAGAGAGAGAGAATGGTAGAGAGAGAAACCATATGAGACTTCGACGGAGCCGGTCACCGGCAACCGGAATCCGGTCACCGGAATCTTGCCAACTTTCGCCGGATTCCGGTCACCAGCCGCCACCCATCGGACCTTTCAAAAAACCTCACCGAAAATGTTTATTACCCCAATAGACATCTATTGCCCCTAATAGACGTCTATTAGCCATGTATTGCCCCCCAATAGAAGACCATCAACCATGTATTGCCCCCCAATAGACGTCTATTGTCCCCCAATAGGACTTTCAGTCACCAGAATATGAACAAATCTTTCTAGATTTAGACAAATAAAACTTTGATTAAAGGAAAAAAATGAGAATATTACATCAATTTAAAACGTCTATTGCCCCTCAATAGACGTCTATTACCCCCCAATAGACCTTTATTATTACGAGATAATAACATTTTGTTTCTTTTCTTTCCTTCTCGCCTTCTTAGCCTTCTGCCAAGAGTCTTAAAAAAACCAAAACAAAACAAAGAAGTTGATTTAGGCACCCAGAAATGCTCTGGGCACCAAATTGGTATTGTTGTGCTCCACCTTGCCATTTTGTCTTATACGTAACCTTTTTTAGAGTTTCAACTTTCAAGCCCGTCTTTTTCTTTTGCAGTTCTGCTAGACTTTCAACTTTCTTCTCTTTTTGGTTCTGCACTTAATTTGCATCATGACCAGTTGACCACCTAGCTCGAAGAAACAGCCCCTGAGTCTCTTTTTCATATCCTTCGAATCCAATTGCAGACACGTCACAACACCTCATTTTCATATCACTACGACGCACTCTTCCTCCAATTCAACTCCTCCGGCGACACGAGCACGATCAACAACAAAGGCCCAGAAAGCCCATTTGAAGATCAAAGCGATAGCAGAAGGCCAAAGCTCACCGGCAGCACAAGTGACTGAATCTCCTTCAAGGCCTCCAGCGGCTTCTCGGCGTAGCCTGCGGAGCTCGTCAACCAACGATAACACCATTGAAACGTCGCAACGGGGACCTCACGCCGGAGTTCCTCGACTCGTATCCTGCGGAGCTCGTCAACCATAAAGGCCAGGCCGTCGTCGCCGTGTGATTCAGGTTCGTTTTGCTGCGAAACGACAAAGCGGCTTTTGAGGTCGTCCATTGGATCTGCACCTTCACCGATGTATCACCTCTGTCGACGTGATCGTCGGCCTCGTCTCACCGCCAGCCATCTAGACCAGAGATTGAGCTGAAGGCCGTGCGCTGGCCGAGAGAGAGAGAGATAAGGCAAAAGAAATCGCCGGTGAGGGAGGGAGAGAGATAGGAGAGAGGGTATTTGTAATTTATTAATTAAATCGAGGTTAAAACGGTCATTTTATCTTAAATTGTGGTAGTGGGAATAAAATTTTGTTGCTGGGGTAAGTGGAATAGTTTTAGTCTATTTTTGTGCTTTGGGTTAAGAACCCATAGCTAAAACCCTATCCCTCATATCAAAGCTAGCAAGTTTATCAATCTGCCACAAAATTAGTTTCTCTAAACACATGTCTAAATTAGGAGTTACTCCCTGTTTTTTGGAGCGTTTGTGAAACAGTTTGAGTTTGCTTGGAGGTCAGCGTTTTCACAGCCCCGTTCGGCAGCTCGTCTTCAGGACGTCATCATCGGATGGGCAAATCTGTTCTGTAATCCATTGGTGAGGGATAAAGGTGGAGTCGAAGCTTAAATAAGAGCCCGGAAGTGTCATCTGGCTTGATTCCAGAGAGGGTATGTCAAGTACAACTATGCCTATTTGTCTGTATCCGATCAGAGCAGGGGCGGTGAATGTGCGCAAGGGTGGAGCGCTAGCGGCGGTGGCATTTTCCCTATCATTGGGGTTGTGGAGTTCTAGTGGAGATGCAGATTTGTCAACACCGTTGTCCGCAACCACGTTGCTGGGGTAGATGTAATCTGAGTCTCTCCTAGGCTGCTGGGCTTTTCTTGGTGGGCTTTCTTTATTTATTTGTTACATATTATAGTTATTTTGGTTACGTAGGTTTTTATTACAATAAGTCCCTACCAATCTGCAGTAGGGCTCAGTGGGCTTAGTCCCGGCTTGCGTACTTGATGTGCCTTGTTTGGCCTAGACAGGTGGCGAGTCGTTGCTAAATGGACGCAACCTTATAGTGTCATAATGAAACAAAGTGTCATCAATCTTATTTCTGACTGGCAACATAATGGGAAAACTATTTTTATTTGTTACTGATGCTCTTCATGAGTGTGATATTTCCGGCATGTCACGAATCTTGTAAAGCAAATGAAATTGTCAGAAGTGCAACCATTTCTAATTTGTGCATGTTAGAATACATTGATTTTGTAGGGATTCCTACAATTATTGCGGGACATTCTCTTGATGCTAATTGTAATTTGGGGTTACGGCACCATGTTCCCCTACCATGTATTCTGCTGTTTCATTAATAGAAGTTTGAGGTCAGCTGTACCAGCCCTTTAAAAAAAAAAAATGTCTAAATCTTATAAAAGAAAAAGAAGCCGTAATAGTCTTAATATCAACTACTAAGGCTTTGATTTTCCATGGAAATGAAACTCTCCCCAACATATAGTCACTAAGCAACTTAGAGTCTCCTTATGCGGAAGGTAATTCTAAGGTATAGGGATTGAGAGCAGAAAAGGAGAAAGAGAGAGAGATTGAAGAAGGAAGATGAACTTGTATTGCTTGTACTCGATCGTTACATTTATCATTACATTGCTTTTCTATTTGAAACTAGAAGATTGCTTAGGGCCTAAGTAGGTGCTTAACAAACTTAACAACTTTCTATTGTGCACTGCCTTCTAACAACCCTTTCTTACTGACCAATCATTATTGGACACGTGTCGCAAACTATTACAGAATTTGTTGACCTTGCGCTTGCCATTGACTTTTTTAGCTTGGCTTCTTTCTTGATATAGCTTACATCGCCCCTCAACCTTATGCTGGGGATCGACCAAGCATAAAGTTGTTACACAAGTATTTAAACTGGAGAAGAGTCTAAGCCTTTTGTTAAAATGTCAGTAAGTTGTTCAAAAGAAGCAAAACTAAAGAGATAGTTCACCCTCAGCTACATTTTATCTGGTGAAATGATCGAGTATCTACCTCAACATGCTTAACCATCAATTATAAGTCAATGTATCTAGAATCAATTTCTTCCTGTCCGAACAAAACTAAATCCAAATATCATGGTCAGGTCAAAGGCCCAAGATAACCAGTCATGATTTCCAAGTAATCTCCAATAACTATCAATGATATCCCAAAATGTTGCTTACATAACACACCACATCATGTAACACAACTCCTGAAACTTGGTTCAACGTCAGAACCACTAATATAACTAGTTCCATTTCCATCAACAATTCTAATTCTAAAGCAATTATAGCAGTTAGAGATAGCCTAAAGCTATGTCCACTCATCTCTAACAATCAAACACAAAATCGAACTCCAGTCTTGCACCTTAAACCTTGCCCCAACAAACTTGTTAACATTGAGGGAGAGATAATCACCACATTCCCTCGGATCACATTTCGTACATAACTCAAACTTGTAAAGTAATCTAACATTACCATCACCAGGAAAAGGTGCAATACACGTAAATAATCTGATACGCAGAGAAATCCCTATGAGGTTGGCGTAAAAGAGGCATAGCACCTGAAGGAAAATCAACTAACCATGTACCTTACACACTTGATGAGTACTTCAGCACCGAACAGTAATTGATGGGAACCGCTGTAGTGGGCCCATCACTCGGGAAGTACTGAGTAACATCAAGCATATAAGGTAACTAGATCAAAACAAGTCTACAGAATCTGTCAACCTAACGCTCTGATACCAACTAACAGAACCCGCCCCAGATTTCACCCTAAAATCTGAAGTGGCCATGCGAGGCCCACCTTAGAAGAAATTCTACCAAAAATTTTGGCGGAACTTCATCTAAAAGTAGACTATCCAAAACCTGTAGAAAGATATTTACACTTCTATAATAATCTAACCTTATTCTTTTGGAGACACCATGCTCCCTAAAACACAACATCTCCTATTTCACAAAAACAATTCTGAACTTAAAAACATCAATCTCATGGGTTATCAGAGCAATCTCATGCACCAGCTGTAAAAAAGAATAGAATACAAGATACAGGATCGATATTTTTATAATTCGAAAACTATGATAGCAATGCCTCAACCCCATGTACGCTCGACCTCAAGCTAATCTGACCTGCAAACTGGGCATTTGAAACCGAAGGATTCAGGGGAAAAGCATTTGAAAACCGTTAGAGTGAGTGGACGAAAAATAAGTAATTTCGAATAAACAAGTAAAACTTAATGCTTTCCCAAGATATTCTCTAAAACCTCGCATGCAGTGAAAATCTTGAAAACACTCTTAATCATCATCTTTACTGAAATCTCAATCACATAAAATAGAACATCTCGAAATCTCTTTAAAATCTCAAATCCCTCAAATACATAAGGATACTTCAAACATCTCGTTAAATTACTCATATCTCAAAACAGATGATGATTAAGGGGGACTGCCAATTAGTCATCTCATGCCACCCGAAGGGGACTGCCGACCAATGACGCATCGAAGGGGACTGCCGATCGGAAGAAGAGGTGATGGTTAGAGGGAACTGCCGACTAACCATAAGTAGTTAGAGGGGACTGCCGACTAACTACCTCATGTCATCTGGAGGGGACTGCTGACCAAATGACGCATCGGAGGGGACTGCTGACCAGACTTACCTGGAGGGGACTGCCGACCAGGTAATGCATGCATGCGCTAACTTGTTTACCTCCTCAATAAACTGGAATCAACATCTTTCAAATAATTGCTTTCGGAAAGAAACTCGATATTAATTCAATAAATCATCAATAATTCACCGAAAGCATAACTTAAGAATATCTCGATAACTCAAAGCCAAAGATCAATATCTCAATAAATCCTTGAAAGCATAAATCAAATACTCGGTAAATCAGTAATTGCTTTCAGAAAGAAATCTCAAAAAGCTGATAAGTGCGGAGCTCAAAACTTAAGAAATCTCGATAATTCCATTGTGCTCTAATATTTGATAAATCATTTGTATTCATATATCATCGTATAAATCGATAATCAAAATCAATAATTCTCATAGTATTTTCTTAATCAATCACTTCCCGAAAATCATTCCCCAACAATCTACTGAAAGCGCTTGGGAAGGAAATTCACTAGTCTCGTAATTCATAAAGCATAAATAAATCTCAAGAAAATTAAGCTCATAAGACTCAATAATTCAAATCATAAATTAAATCTCAACTGATAATAACAATAATAATAATAATAATAATAATAATAATAATAATAATAATAAAAAGAGGTCATTTTGAAGTGCCTTATTATAATCCAGAACACACAAATGTCTCCATGATAATTAAGGTCATATCTTTACAACATGCCTCTAAAAGTAACAATAATTACAAAAACTGCCACTGGCACCTCTCCCTCTCTCCCGTTATCCAATCCCGTCTAAACTCTTCTCGACCCTTACCAATATCTCTCTCTCTCAATTTCGCTCCCAATTTGATAAATCGATTGCAATCGCCGCGATCTGAGTCACTGTTTCTGAATTCGTTGGGGTTTGATCGGACTAGGAGTTTATGACATCGCGGTGGCGAAGGAGGAGGAGGCTAGGTTAGGGTTTGAGTTTTCGGGAGCTATCTGCTCGAAATCAGTGACAATGGCGCCGAGGCTCGGCTCCGGGGACGTATCCGGCTTCAAGTTCCTTCTCTTTCTGGTCGAGATTTACGAACTCATCGCCGTGCTTGTCCACTTGATTGTTCCCTAATCTCGTCGTGAGATTCACGCTTTGGTGTTCAGATCGATGCATGATTTCCGATTCATGCTATTCACGATTCGGCAAACTTTTTAGCGATTATAAGTAGTGGTGAGAGAAATGAACGGCGGCGGAGAGGGGCTCATGGCTCCGGCGACGCCTGGAGAGGCGATGGTGCCGCTAGACTGGAAGTTTTCTCAGGTTTTTGGAGAACAGACCGCCTGCGAGGAAGTTTAGGAAGGTACTCTTCTCGATTCTTTCCTTTCGTTTTCCTTTCCTTTCGCTTCACTTATTGCTATGAGTTTGATATTGTTGTTGGTATTATTAATTGTTTTGCTGAATGATTCTGGCAATTGTTAGGTCTTTAAACAATTTTTTTTAAAATTGACCTCCTGCTTTCTTTTTTCTTATCATGTTGGTCATCTGTGTTCTAAAAATTGTGTCAGTGTTGATTTGGGCTTTGTTTTAAAAGCTTAGAGTTTAGTGTATTCTGTAATTGGTTTACAATATTGTAAGATGTGAAATAATGGCTTCAGAAAGGCTGCCCTAGATTATACAAAGGCTTTTGTCTATTATCCTTTGTTTAGTATTTGGGAACCATGTAGGTGCATTGACCTGAGTATTACAACTTCACAGAGAGAGAGATGTAAGGGTTACTATTCAATTGTATGTTATGGCTGTTCTAAAAGTCTCAAACAGCTTTTGACTTGAAGAAATTTAGATGCCTATTACAGTTTGTTATGCTAGTCATATATTTTGGCTTGTTAGCCTTCTTAGCTATGTAAAGACCCTTTTTTTTTTTATACCTAAACTGGTTCAAAGCTCTTTACCTAATAAGAAGAATATGTGGGTTTTATCATTTTATTGTTATAAATCATCAGTTGTTTATGTTGATTTAAAGTTTTTACATGCTATTGAGAACGCAGATTCTATGACTACATGCTACATGCTTTGAACATTGAATGTTTGAGTCAAGTCTTGCTGGTTTCTCATCATGTTTTACTTTATTTTGTGGTATCTACATGGTGAGTTTCTATGAATATCATGACTGATGCTATTTTCTGTTTGCGCAGGAATCACCGTGGTCTTCGACACTACTAGGGCCTTCGTGTGCGTGGACAGCATAGCAAGACCATTGGTCATAGGGGGAAGATTGTTGGAGTGTCCAAGAAGCGTTGAAGAACATATTTTGGCTGTTTGGGAGGATGTCATATAGTTGCTCTTTTTGTGTTACTTTTAAAAATACATTCTAGTTTACTCAAGTCAACTTAAGTTTTGGTGGATTAATGCTGAATGTCTAGTTATCTATTGATTCCATTTGACTGCTTGGTACTTTGTGTTTGAGGATCGTATGGTATGCATATGCAATGGAAATGGATAATTTTTATTTTGGTTGGTGTTTCCATTTTGATTAGGGTTGCTTGGCAGATAAAGTAGCCTTTTGATTTGATGCATTAGCATCAAGTTTAAGATATATTGATTATGTTTTTGTGAAGCAAAAACTGATCAGAATGGTTTTTGTTTTTGTGAACCAAAAATTGAGCACAATCTAAATGCAGTTTTGCTTGCTGAAGCCTAAATGCACTCCCACATAACCAAACAACATAGACTAAAAGCACAAAACTATTAAGACCAAAACGATGGGATTCTCTTTCTTAGTCAGTGACGTATATAACAACGACATGGTCATTGACATGCAATATGACCTGGCCAGTGACATGCGATTGACAGTTACATGATCAGTGACATGTTTATGACTGTGACATAGCCAGTGACTTGAGGTTAACAGTGATTTGGCTGTGTCACTTACTTGAGCTGACCAGGTTAACAATGATTTGGCCAGTGACTTTGCCGATGACTAAAGGTTAACAGTGACTTGGCCAGTGGCTTTGCCAGTGACTTGAGGTTAACAGTGACTTGTCCATGGATTGACAGTGACATGGTCAGTGACTTAGTTAGTGACATGTGATTAACAGTGACTTGGCTGTTAACTTGTGACTTGGCTACTGACAGTTACTTGGTTAGTGACATGGTCAGTTACTTAGTTAGTGACATGTTCATGATTGTGACATGGCTATTAACGTGTGACTTGGCTACTGACAGTTACTTGGTTAGTGACATGGTCAGTTACTTGGTTAGTGACATGTGATTAACAGTGACTTGGCTATTAACTTGTGACTTGACTACTGACAGTTACTCGGTTAGTGACATGGTCAGTTACTTAGTTAGTGACATGGTCAGTTACTTAGTTAGTGACATGGTCAGTTACTTGGTTAGTGACATGTGATTAACAGTGACTTGGCTATTAACTTATGACTTGGCTACTGACAGTTACTTGGTTAGTGACATGGTCAGTTACTTAGTTAGTGACATGTCCAGTCAAAAGGATTTGGAAAAACCCATCCGCTTCCTTGGTCAGAAGATCAAGTCCTTGGGAAAGATTATGTGCCTTCCTTTCTAAATCTGAAGTAGAATTCTTGAATGCTTCTTCTTCTGCGAGGGCCACGTCATCTTGGATCATAGGATACAAGTGCTTCACAATACCATCAACTGCTTCCAGCTCTTTCAGTACCGTAACTCTACCACTAGAAAGTACATTTCTAATTTCCCCATTTACATTACTCTGTAAGTCATTAAATGCTTGTGCCCACATATATGTCTCGACAACATTCAAATCTAACAACTTGCTTGCAGAACCAGAAAAGGCTGCGGCAAAGACACTACAAACAGATACTGTCAACACCTTCACTCCATACATAGCACGCATTAAAAGTTTCCCTTTTGCTGAGTTCTTAACCTTTGGTAGATCCAGTGATTCCACAAGCTTGTCCAAAATGGTGCTACAGTTCTCAACCCTGGGGTTCTTTGAAGCAATATGATTCTTCCAGTCATCAACTGAAGAACGGGCACGAATAAATTGCTTCGAAGAGGCTGAATTCAAATTATGCAACACAAACTGAAGAAACAAATGCCCCTGGTTTAAGTGTGCGATCTCAGAGCTGAAGACAATGCATATATCGAGCAACTTTACACTGATCTCCAAGTACACATCAATCCACTTCTCATCCCAAGCACTCACGGGAAGATCAATCTCAGCTATAAGAGTTTTTATGTCATTACGAGTTCCACAAAGCGACTCCATTGCCAATTTCATCCATGCTAAGGACATCATTGTTATCTTTTGGGTTGAGCTTTCTCAACCTCCCAGCCAATGTTTCCTCAAAAGTGTTCAGCAGTGCAGAAAGGTTCGGAGTCATTTGAGAACCCTTCGGCGAAATCATCTGGAAAGGATTTACAAAATGGAAGAAAGGTCGGTGCGGGACCTGTGGACGACTCATTACTAGTATTCACTGCAAGAAGAAATAAACATGATGTTGCAAATCAGCTACCAAACACGACCAACTCAAAGACCACAAGAACATTTACAAAACTAGTAATCCAGAAGACAACAACAAAAAAAATGATTTACTAAGCAAAATTTCACAACCTTCCTCTTAATTCCAGGAGATATAATAATTATCAAATAATAATTATGGCTAATTGATAATACATGAACAGGAAAATAGATAAACTGGAAGCCACAGTTTGTCTCTTACATTCTTAATATCCACCAATATGCAGACTACTCAAAGTTCAAACAATTTTACCCATATAAGATGAGTTATTCACATTCTTAATCAGCAACCTTAATAACTAGAACACAAAACATGGTAGGTTATTTCACAAATTCCATTTCCTATGGAGACCATCAGAAATCGAAGGCCACACCATTCATGAGCTAATTAGCAGGATGTAGATATGTGATGCATACAAGCGGAGAAATCAATAGGCATATGTATATTCATTTACCTGCCAAGAATTCTCTTCAAAAGCAATCATCTTTTGTCCAATCAATACCCATCCAAAATCACCTTCCAGCGCTAAACAAGTTCTAGCATATATGCAGAGGACTGCACTAAACATCAATTTATCAAACAATTTTGTGAAATGCACAATTACGAAGAAGCATGGAAATAGAATTGATTCAAACAGTGGAGGCCAACCTTCTTTACAGCCAATCTATGCAACTTGGGAACCTCTTCAAGCAATGGAGCCTTGGTCCGGCGAATCTTGGCAGTCAGAGCACCTGCAGATGCCATACTTTTTTCTTTTGAAGCAATCTCCTCTTTCTGCAGATTAAGATTACTCAAATTTCAGTCTCAATTTGAAAAATAGGACCAAATAATAACTAAAATTCTACTCAATTTCATCCACCTACATCCAGATATGACATTATCGCGTTTCAACTTCACGAACTTTTCCGGAAACCAAACAGAGATCAAATAAAGAGAATCGAGAGAGACTGAGAAAGAGACCGAACCTGAAGAGCAGCTTCAATGTCGGACTCGACGGCGGAGTAGAGGCGAGCGAAGGCATCGGCTGTCACTCCCCAAATTTTGAATAAAGGAATTCAAATCCGAAACGCGAGAACAAACAATCACAAGAAGACTTTTAGAAAAATTTTCAAATAAATTAAGCAACTACACAAATTGAGCTCACAATGTCAATACCAACTCGTTCTTTAGAGTCACATATTATATTACAGATAGTTTACAAATCAAACTGAATGACAATTCAATAAGTAAACACACCTACCACAACTCAGTACACAGCGGAAGACTAAAACCAAAGCATCATACTACGTCCAAGCTACAGTAGCAACATCACCTCAGCTTCGACGACGATTAATCAATAATCTAACCTACACAAAAACCCCTACACCATAGAAATAGTGCACTGGGAATGAACAAAACAAACCCGGTAAGCTTTTCAGCCCGTATGAGTAAACTCAATTAAAGTGACTCACGTCACTCATGCTTATAGTTCCTTAATTCGTGAGACAATTAAAGCATTAACATTTAATTCCACAAAAACATGCTTTCACTATCTCAGTCTAACAAAATCAATAAGCAATCATCAGAACACAAACGTCAAGTGCATAATAATCAATATCATGCTCAATCATTTCAACCCACTAACACCCACATACTCTGTCTCTCAAATCATTTTATCTCTTTTCCCACAAACTCCAATTACACAAATAACTCCAAATATGTTAACATTTTACGTCCCCACAATCTAACAGATCACCATTCATTTGCCTCAACGGCACAACCACGAAATCATACTAATTGTCTCACAATAACAACCAACTACCAACCTTAGGGCATCACAACTCAGTTTACCTCACTCCAAATCTCACAACACCACTGTACTCACAACAATCATTAAGTAAAATCAGTAATCCCTGCATATAAACTTAGTTCAGGAGATCACACTAAAACAACCAAAAGAAATCATATAAATCCCTACATAGAATTAGTTCAGGAATTTACATTAAAACAAACAAAGAAATTATATAAATCCCTGCATATAATTAGCTCAAGAATTTACATTAAAATTAAACAAAAGAATGCATAGTGAAAATAGATAAAGAAGTCAAACAACTCACTCTAAAGTCGATGATCACCCATCAACTCCCAATAAATCATCTCACAATGACTCATTTTCAAACCCGACAACCTTACCTCATAAGGTTAACATGCGTCACCAAGTGACAAAATCATATTATTTTCAAATCACAATTTAATATGAAATTCAAGTCCCTCCTTGGACAATTAAAAGAAGAATACACCCCAAATTCTCTTTTAAAACAAGTACTCATGAGTTGCAAGTAACCTACTTGTTACCCATCATGACATACAATGGCGGACAGACTAGAGCTCTAACTGATCGTATCCACAAACCCGGCCAAAGGCGTGAAGTCCCGATTTTTCCACCCATGATCACATTTCGTGACCCACGATTCTCGACTCGTAAGTCTTTGGACCCGCGGTATAAATACCAAAACATTAAAGGAGTCACAATGGACCCAAAATGTTACACGAATCCAAAATGAAAGATTCTCCGTAATTGATCCCTATCAATTACTCCCGGTACAAGACCCATATTTAAACAAACCACCCGCGAACTAAAATGTTCCTCAAATACACAAATCACAACGCTTTTCAAAACAAATCGAAATCAACATTTCCACAATCATTTGTTTTCCAAAAGCCACAACTTAAAACAATAAAAAGCATCATTTCATGCATATTGTTTCAAAATTCACAAACCACCAAAACATATATATTTCACGTAAATATATATATACGTAGTCATCCGCTCAGGAATGCATACTAATACCAACTATAGTTTGCAGTTAACTAAATAACTCTCAAAACAATATGGTGAACCCTTTCGTGAATGAACATCGTGAGATTACTCACCTCCAATCCAGCTGCGTCTTCTATCAATCAAAATCACAATAATAAACATGCTCGTCAACTCAAATTGTCAAGTACCTAATCGAGTACGGTCTTTGCTTAGCAAACGAAACACGAAATAAACTTAAACGACTATCCAACGGTCGGCTTCTAAAATAAAGATGATCCAACGGACGGATCAAATTTAAATGATGATCCAACGGTCGGATCTTCGCCCATGACCACACAAAGTCATCGGGACAGTCATACGATCAACATAATAAAACTACAAGTCCATCAGACGGTCTAATCTTCACAGATCACAAATCGAACGATCAAAATCGATCGAAATGTAAAAATTCATAATTTAATCATATGATCTCCAAAATTCACATGATATATATCGTAATGATCGTATAAACATGTAGAACATAAAAATGGGCAGAAACTGCCCTTGGGCCCCCGGAAGTGGCCGGAAAAGGCCGCCGGAGTTAGAGGCAGAGCCGCCGTCGACCACCGCCAAAAGCGTCGGGTCTAGGCTACTCCTCTTCGTTTCATCGATCTGAGAAACTTTCATAACTAGCACGAAGTCAGAAAATGAGTGGAAGTGGTCGAATTACCTAAAACAGTCCGGTTTGGCCAGAATTTCTCCAGTTTTCCGATGAGGCTCCGTTCAACGTGAAATCGATCGCTTCAGGTCCAGTCCTTCTTGGTGCTTTTTCAGAAAGTTGAGGCGAGTTCAACAAGCGAAGAACCTCGAGTTTTGGTGGCCTGAGCTTGGAGAAATCGCAGCTGGTTCGTTTTCGGGCTCGGATCGGTTTCGAGCTCCACCGCTGCGTAGCCGCCTCGAGAAAGTAAACAGTGACCACCAGTCGACTCACAGGAAGGAGGCGAGTCTATCTGGGCTTGGTTTCACCTTAAACGATGGCTGGAGCTGTGAGAAAATGGCCGCAGAAGTTATGCTCTGTTTTCGGTTTCGGGGGAGAGGAGAGAGAGAGATTAGGGCCGGCTGCCAAAAATGGAAACTGGCACTTTTGGAAAATTTCCAAAAATAGTTAGGTATTTATACCCGAAATGGAAACTTTTCCAAACACGATAACTTCTTCATACGAACTCTGATTTTTGCGTTCTGGATATGCCCGAACTCGTATCGATGAGCTCTACAACTTCCATGAAGGAAGTTTCCTCAAATTCCATACGTATAAAAAGTCAACTTCGTAACCCCCCCTAAAATGTGCATTTCGAATAATTAATCGCCCGAAAATAACTTCACTCCACCCTCGAACCATGAAATCATACTAACGAACACTTTATTAATTCAACGAAATTCCAAGACATTAATAACGAATTTCCGGGGTCTTACATCGGCACCGGAGACGTTAGAGTCTTTCTACTTGTAGATGTCGTATCGGTCGTACTTGTTGCAGATCGCGGCGAAGGCCTCGTTCCCAGAGACGTTAGTCCTTCCAACCTTGCCGACGACGACATGTTTTGGCGGATCACGGCAGAAGAAACCGATCAAAATTGTTTGAGATCTCGAGAGAGCGAAAGAGAAAAGAACCGTGACCTTTTTCTCTGAGGAATTTTATCTCCGATCTCTGGTTCAACCTGAGAAAAGTGTAGAAGATAATGCAGTGAGATTAACAGAGAGGAAATAGAAGAAAGATCACGAGGAAGTAGATATTAAGATTCTCTCACAGAGCTTCTCCAAGCATGTATTACTAATAATAGGAATAGGAATCCAAGCATGTAAGGGCAGAATAGGAATCAAAAAAATTAAAAACTGACATTTTTTAACATCATTCTATTATTAATAAGGACTAAATTAATATTACTAACAATTCATACGGGACCTTTTTATCAAGAGGGAAACTAGATGACTTTTTTTATCATTTCACACTCTAATGTGACCTTTTCCATCATTTCTCTTTTTTTTTTTTTACTTTTATAGCACATGATGCATGATGCATGATTCAGATTTTTTAATTTTTATATAAAAAGAAAAATAAATTATTGCGAGACACAAAGCCAAGTACTATTTGCTTGTGAAAAATATAATTTTGCAATATCATCCTCATAACATTTCGACAAAAGAAGTGAGGAATCGAAAACAAGTGATGTCACTAGTATTGTCCTTTTAGGTTGGGCACATGATTGAGATTTTGAACCCGACCCGTCTCTAAAGTCGCAAAATCAATATAAATCGTTGTTTAGAGTAATCGTTGTACAAAAGTTTATTCTAAGAGCAATATGGTATCTGTTGGCACATATTGTTCTCATTTCTTCATGGCATGGTTGGAGGACTCTGATCTTCGATATGATGTTACTCTTCTTTATGCTTCTTAAAAACAACAAAACATAAGAAGTAGTTATAGTTTGAAAGATAGTTCGTAATGTAAATTAACATAATTTTTTTTTAAAAGGTTTTCACTAAAACTTGCATATGGTTGGGTTGCATTTTGGGAGTGAGCTGAAAAAACTAATTGTTAATGCTCATGCTTGTAAGTTGTAACTAATAACCTAAGTACCTAACAACAAATTAACCTGGCCATGGTTGCCAGTTGTTTCAGTGGCCTCAACCATCCTTTTTTTTTTTTTTTTCCTTTTTGCATCAATCAACGCTTTAACATTGTTGTGTACAGGATATGGTTGTGGGCGGGACGTACACATCCCCAACACAATTGAATTTGCAATGTCGGAAGTTCTGAACAAACCAGAAGTGTTACAAAAATTCCAGCAAGAATTAGAAGCAGTAGTTGGCAAAAACAGCGTTGTAGAAGAGTCTCACATTCACAAGCTACCGTACTTATATGCTGTGATGAAAGAAACACTGCGTTTGCACCCAGCCCTGCGTCTATTAGTCCCACATTGCCCAAGTGAGACATGTACTGTGGGGGTTATACCATTCCAAAGGGGTCTAGGATTTTTGTTAATGTTTGGGCTATACATAGAGACCCTTCTAGTTGGGAAAACCCATTGGAGTTTGATCCAACTAGATTCTTAATTGGATAGTAAATGGGATTACAGTGGGAGTGACTTCAAGTATTTTCCTTTTGGGTCCGGGAGAAGAATATGTGCAGGGATAGCATTGGCTGACCGGATGGTGAAGCATTCGCTTGCTACACTGCTGCATTCTTTTGATTGGAAATTGCCACAGGGTGAGAAGTTGGATCTTTCGGAGAAGTTTGGTATTGTATTGAAGAAGAAGATATCTTTGGTTGGCATCCCAACTCCAAGGTTATCCGATCCAGCACTCTATGAGTAGCCGACAAAGTGCTTCACTGTTAGGGTTAATTTGGGCCTAAGACCTTACATATTTCTACTCATGATGTACTGAATCTACTTTGGTGATTGGAGCAAATTATACTTTATACTAAAAAGCAAATTCTAAATCACTGTTCATTAATACTTAATAAATACTGATTGGATGATTCTTCCCATGTATGTTGCAAGATTTAGCTCTATCTTTTTCTCTACCCCGCATTGCTGCGAGGTCTTAAGACTTCCTACGTAGCATCAGGTCATGCCAAAGCAATAAGTGGTTTATGTGTATAACTACGGTAATCTATCCCCTAATTATACTCTATACTAAAAGGCAAATCCTAAAACACTGTTTACTAATAATATTCAATAAATAGGATGATTTGCAAGATTTACGTTTTTATCTTGTATTTGTAGCAAGTGTTGTAGTCAATCTTCAAGCTATATGCAATTTTCCTCTGTACATTTCCCACTCTTGCAGAAAAGAAATACTTAGTGAGTTACAAACATTGTTTCCCATGACTTCTCTACTTCGTAGTCCATCAAGAGCTACCAAAACTTAAAAACTTCCGTTCAAATTCTCTCTCTCTCTCTCTCTCTCTCTCTCTCTCTCTCTCTCTCTCTCTCTCTCTCTCTCTCTCTCTCTCTCTCTCTCTCTCTCTCTCTCTCTCTCTCTCTCTCTCTCTCTCTCTCTCTCTCTCTCTCTCTCTCGGGGAAAAAACCATTTCGTTCTTAACCACTATGATTGTAATCCCAGCCAAGCCAAACAATTAAGGCAAAAATCAACCTCGCAACAGGGGACAGACGGCCCGGGGGGAGGGGAGGGTGAGGGGTTGTTAGCAACTAGTCTTACTTTAAGAAGAAGAAGAAGATGATGATGATTGTATAATATAGAAAGTTCAAGACTTGATTTTTAATTGTTGGTTTCAAGAGCTGCATTGTATGTATTGGTAATCAGGTTACTTAAATGAAATCTCTTATTATTGTTTTCTAATATGAGTGTGATATATTGTCGTCTTTCCCTATAAAAGAAATTAACGAATTTGATGAAACTTATTTTACCGACTAAAAGAAAAAAAGATAAACATTAATAGATCGATAATATATTTCAGCAAGATAACCATTAGTAAATAATTTCTTAGTTTTCATCTGTGCGTGTCTACTGTCTAGTGACATACAGAAGTAATGTCATTCAATACTACGAGAGATTAGCAAGATAAATATTAATAAAATTTTCTCAATTTTCACGTGTGCGTGTCTGATGTCATACAGAAGTAATGTCATTCAATACACTGTACACGAATCTTATGCACAAGTAGTAGTGAAGTAGAAGTAGTAGTGAAGTAGAAAGAGTTCTGCTAATATAAAAGGGCAATGATATAGGGCCTCAATGAGGCCTAAGATTTGTGGCCTCAAATCCTAGGTGTCATGTCATGTAAGCGAATTCAAATTTTATTTTCAATTCCACATAATAAATCTTGTCACATCATACTATTGCAATATCAACTTTACCCTTTTAAATTTCCTTTTAAATGTTAGGAGATGAATCAATTACATTAATGAATTAAATTAGGTGACGGAAAAAAAGATAAGCTATTAATTAATATGTATTAATTTAAGAGATATGTCTACAAATTCTTTGACAAATATTTTTCTTCATTTAATTAAATTCATTTCTATAATTTTTCTTTTCAAATAGCATTAGTCAAGAAATAGGCATTAACTTTTCTTTTCAAATATTGATTAATTTCATCCAAAAAAATAGCATTATTAAATTGAATTTGAAAAATACATATGTCTAACTTAATAGGTAAGAAAAAATTCCAGTCATTAATTTTCATCTACAAATCTAAATATAAGGGAAAAATAATAAACTCAAAATATAACGTGTAAACTCTAGCTACATAAAGAGAAAAAAAAATGAACATAAGAATATATATAATCATACGAATATGTATTTTTCACATTATATTTTCAAAATTTACAGGAACCCAACAAAGATTGAATTCATATACATGTGTTATGCAAATCTATTGATCGAGTGTATGTGCAAATCTATTGACTGAATTACATGAATTTTTTTCTATTCTTAAAGAAAAAAAATTGTTGTTTAAATCTAATCATGAGAGTAATGAAAAGAAAAAAAAAACCAAAATAATTTTTGTTTAGAAGAAAGCCAAAGTAACTTATATTCATTAGATTTTGGAAGGATAAGATAGTCTTTTTCTCAAGAATTACATGTCATGATTTGACAAATTGATGATGTGTGTAAGTGACATGGCATGACACCTAAGATTAAGGCCACAAATCATTTTCCTAAAAAATATTAACAAGTGGTGTATGATTGCAGTTGGCAATATCATCTGAATCTTATGTCGCCGGCATTTATGCATGCATATCGCCAGAGGAGGTATGCCGGCTAAATGTCCGATGATAAGGAATTTTCAATGGTTGATCTTGGAGCGGCCTTAATTGGACTCTTCTGATTAATTTACAAATGAGCAACCTGTTTGAACCCTTGGCACACCTTAAGCAAAAGTGACGATGGACACAGTGGTGAAATTAATAGATTCAGTTTCTGTCTTTGTACGCTAACAAAAATAAAATAATATGTTTGCTTGTTTGTTGTTGATGATTTTTTTCGATCTGTCGCAGATATTTTGAGTTTTCCGTTAAAGGACAAAGCTCTTACTAGTTAACAATGAAATAAGTTTCAATTAGTTAAAAGACTGTGTTAATGTCTAAAACTCCGGCGGTAGCTGGACCTTAGTTAACGCTGATCTGGTGGGCGGATCGATACTAGTGTTGTTTTCGAAGCTCCCGCTACCTGTCAAGTAAAATACGATGGGCGTCAGAGGGAGACCGCGCCGGGCGGTCTTCAACTCTCCGATGCCTAAGTTAGTCAATGTATTTATGTTGACAAAGTAACAGTAGGTAGGTATTGAATGCGTCATTAATGAGGAGAGAGGAGAGAACCTTTTATAGGTGAGGAACAGGTTGATCTTCACCTAGTTTTCGATGTGGGACTGACATGCTTCAGTTCCCAGTTTCAGAAGCTTCTGATGCCATCTTGGCGCGGCGCGTGGCGGCGCGTCGGCGGCAATCTGGAGGTGGTCCGACGCTGAGGTTGTAGCCCGTCTGGCGGTGTGTCTGCATGTCATTCCTTTGGTTGGAATTAGTACCTTTGGCGGTACAATGAGCATGGCCCATTATAGCTAATTATGCTTGCAAATGTACATGTATGTACAAGTCCCCCAAGTCCCCAGTCAAGGAGGGCAATCTTGGTTGGGGAGTTGTTCGGCGGTTTAAAGCGTTTTCCTCCGCTAGACTTGCAAGAGCATAATTAGCGTCAGTGCGTTGTCAACCGTTGGTTTTACTGAGCAAACGCTTTATACCCTTTCGGGTGGGCCCCTGCTGGGCCCCCCAGGGAGTCCCCCACTCCCCGGCGAAGATAGACCTCCGGATGGTTCGCAAATTGTTTGTTGAGGGGGAGCTGCACGGAGCAGAGGGTGTTGGGTAGCGAGCCCAATGTTTAGCACCCAAATGACGGGGGTCAACGTGCCTGATCAGGGCCGTCGTAGACTGCTGACTAGTCCCCATGTCCCGTAGGGACGGTCTGACAGTAACGCCGCGTGGCGGTCATTGTCAGAGTGAGGCGTGGCCTCGGGATTCGCCGTTTGGCGGATATCCCCCCGCTGGATGCAGCAGGAAGCAGCGTCCGGTAGACGTGCCTGGCGGTATTTTGCTGAACGATATTGCGTTGACCAAAGCACGCAGTTTGCAATATGAAAAAGGGGGTTCCGCCAGAGGTGTATAAAGGAAGACACCCCGCTTGTGGGATAGCAAAGGAGAAGTTCTGCTGGCGGGGTTTCGCTCAGCGGAGACTTCGTCACTTGGAGGATGACAAGGGCGGGGCTTCGCTCAGCGGAGCCTTCGTCACTTGGAGGATGACAAGGGAGAAGTTCCGCTGGCGGGGCTTCGCTCAGCGGAGACTTCGTCACTTGGAGGATGACAAGGGAGAAGTTCCGCTGGCGGGGCTTCGCTCAGCGGAGACTTCGTCACTTGGAAGATGACAAGGGAGAAGTTCCGCTGGCGGGGCTTCGCTCAGCGGAGACTTTGGAAGGTTGGTGAAGTCATCCCAGTGGTTATTTCCACCAGACGCTTCGTCTAGTGGTGGTTGACACGCGTCGAACCCGCAGGGGGTTAGCGTGGGGAGGCTTGCCCCCTAAGCCTGGCCGTCTTCTCGCCATAAATGATAGTAATTATGGATTTCGTAACCGAAGCGACGCCTCAGTTAATCCGGGTAGTAAGTGGAGATCTGTGACACGTGTACGGCTGTCGTGTGATGTCGTTTTTTAGCGGACGGCGGAGAGCGCACTGATGTTGACATAAAAAGGGGGGAAACCCAGCGAGATTTGACACTTTGGTAAAAGCTTCAAACCCACAGTCGTGTTCTTCTCGCTCTGCCTGTCCGAGACTGAAGAAAGAAGTTTCCGGAGTTTTGAGGAAGTTGCCGGAGTTTTGAGATACCGTTCCCGGAGAAACGACGATCGCATCCCCCTAAGATTACTGTGCACCATCGTATCGTAGGCTCCACCATCGAGGTTGGTATCTGGATTCCCTATTTCCTGTTTCATTGGATCTGCTATTTTCTGGGTTTTGTTGTTTTTGTCTTTCTGGGGTGATTCCTGTTTTTCTTTGGCCTGTTCTGAGGTGTAGAATGATATTTTTTTTGGGGGGGGGGGGGGGGGGGGGGGGGGGGGGGGTTGGATTATGGTGTTTGGCAAAGAGTTAGTGTTTAGGGATTTGTTAGATGGTCGAATCTGGGTTGAGTGTGTTTGTTCCTATTTTGGCATTTTCTGGGTTTTGTTCTTGATGCCCTTGGCTATAACTGATGTAAGAATAGGCTAGATCTGTGTTTGTGCTAACTGGTGTGGGTTTTAGGGTTTGGGATGGCTAACGTCATAGAGATTTCGAGCAGTGAGGATTCCGGGTCTGACGTGTCGTTCAGCGCGGCGGATAGGATTTTTAATGATTCGTTGCGTCCGTCTGCCCATGGAGGAACCTCACTGCCAGAACCGCTAGAAGTTGAGCCGCTACAGACCATCCCTTGGGAAGTAGCTATGGGTCGTGGTTCGCGTCCAGAGAGCTCTAGGGCGGGTGAGGCCGCTGCTGCCAAAGCTAGGCGCGACGAGCGTTTGGCGAGCAATAGTGCTGCCAGTGGCTCCGCTGGGGAAGAAGAAGCAGCGGGGCAGAATGCTGAGTCGGCGTGGTTCCTCCAGGATAGCACTGCCGTCGACGAGGCAGGAGGGCGGATGAACGCCGCCGCTGTCACTCGAATGAAGCAGACGTTCCGGTTGCCGGGCTCGGTGAAGCTGCGCCCGCCGACGGCGGATGAGAAGGCATCGATTCTCCCAGTGGGATTTGCGGCCGTTCATGAGGCGATATTCCTCCAAGGAGTGACACTCCCGCTTGTGCCAAATCTCCAAATCCTGGTGTGCGAATTTGGCCTTGCCTTCGGTCAGATTTGCCCCAACATGTGGCGGTTGATGTTGGCGATGAACTCACTGTGGCGGTTGTCCGGGTGCGAGGGGCCTACTGTGGCGGAAGTGCTTCACTTCTACGAGCTGGTGTATGTGAAGCCCTGAGGTTGCAGAGGGCAAGTGAACCTGAGCCGCCATCAGGGAGCGCCCAAGCTGATCGAGAATCTAAGGGACTCAATGTCCTACTGGCGGGGGACCTTCTGCGTCGCCACAGAGGGTTGGGAGTACCATGCCAGATCGAACGAAGAAGGGCCGACATTTAAGATTAAGTCGGAGTTCCAACCCATCCGAGGTTGGTAACCGGTTTCCGCTGAACGTAGTTGGCGGGTTCACGTATTTGCAGACTTGTATTCTTACTAACGATTACTGTGTTTGTGCAGCGGGACTGCGGTATACGCTAATGCGCGAAGAGGAGTGTCGCGTAGCGAGGATCAGAGGTTGCTGGCGGAACCGCAATTTGCTGGACTTCCGACTTCTGACTGGTTGGGAGTTACTGGTCGAACAGCGGCTAACTCGCTCTGTTGGTGAGAAATCTCCGCCGGACCGTTTTTTTTTTTTTTTTTTTTTTTGTAATAAGTGATCCGGACTGACTGGTATATATTTTTTTAGAAATCCCGCCGGGTAACAAATCGAGTCGTGTCGCTTTTGAAAAAGCAATGGACCGCGCGGAGATAGACAACTTTCTGGAGAGCATGTACGCCGAGGGGCTGGCGGCCCAACAGACACTGGTAAACCCCGAGACATTGGTGCTGAGCCAGTCAGAGGTTCCGGTGGTGCTGCCAATGCCGCACCACTCCCATCTTGGTGAGGATGGTCTGCCAGTAGTGCAGGCGGTGGCTCAAGTGGCTGGCAGGGAGAGGGAAAGTGTTGCAGCTGGGCAGCAGAAGGAGCGGATGCCTGCCAACAGGCGTGGCCCTCAAAAGGAGGTGGTGCAACCGGCGGAGACTGTCATTGTGCCAAGGGAGGAACCGCCGGTGAGGGTGACAAGGACCGCCGCCGGGAACCAAAGGGCGCTGGAGAGAAAACGTCAGCAGGTTGACTCTCCAGCCGAGGAAGAGGGGGAGGACGTGGAGGTGGTCGGGGCCCGCCGATAGAAGAAGGCCCGACAGGCTCCGTTGAAAACTGTTGCGGTGGAGGGAGAGGCGCCCGCCGTTAGTGAGCTGGACTCGTTTGCCGAGTATGCGGCGTTCATGACAGATGGTGAGCGGGAGTTCCTCTTCCATCTATGCTAACGGCTAGGGTTCGGCGGCCTAGCGGGTATCTCGCGCCCCACGGCAATTGACCACTCGCCCTTCAGCTCGGCGTTTGGTCAAATATCGGCGGGACTACACGACATGTTCGTGGCGGCGTCAAAGCAGCGCTTGGTCGAGGGGGAGCTCAGGGAGGAAATCCAAGGTCTCCAGAGGGAGTTGGCGGAGGCGAATGAGAGACTGGCAGAGGTAGAGCGGCGGCTGGCCAAGGCGGAATGTGACTATGCCGATGTCCGCGGTAAGCTCAATGTGGCCATCGAGCGGGACTTGGAGAGGAATGAACGCGTCTCCAAGTTGGAGCAGGACATCGCCCTGCTGCAGGAGCGGATAGCCGCCAAGGACAAAAAACTCATTATTGTGCAGCGGGAGTCTGCCGCCAGAATGACCGAGGTGAAGCGGTTGGAGGGTGAGGTTGCACGCCTGAGGGCTGAAGGGAGTACCGCTGCGGCCGCCGCCGTTGAAGCATTCAAGCAGTCGGCGGAGTTTAAGAAGGCGATGACCGAGTCGGCGAAGGCTGGGACCCTAGCAAACATAGACATGCTGAAGCGGAAGGGCGCCATCGACTTCGCCAAAGCGTCACAGCTTGATGCGCCGCCGACCAAGAGTACCCCGCCGGAGACAGATGTCGTGCCTGCCCCCGCGGGAGGTGCCCGCTCAGGCAGCGGAGAAAGTGGCGCACATCCGGCGGAAGGGTCCCAGCAGACTCCCCATCCCACCCCGTCGGAGGTATCGCGTGCTGGATTCCTGGCGGCGCACACCCAGGCGGATGGCACCATAGAGACTCCTAGCCCGTCAGCGCGAGGGTCCGATCAAGCGAGTCGAACAATCGTGCCGCCGCCTGCTGAAGCAGAAGATGCTGAAGGCAACCCTCGAAGCCAGCTGGGATCGCTCTAGATTTTCTTACCCTTTTTTTTTGTAGCCGCTGAGGCATAACAGTTTGTAATGAACGTTGCGAAGTGAAATAAAGTTTTGAATTGGCTTGCTATGATGTGTTTGTAGTGCTAGTACTTTGAGTTATATTTTTCTTTTGTTCATCAATGAAACATTAAAGGAATTAAAATTGGTCCAAGTGCACCACGTAGCGGACGAGGTCCGCTGACGATTGCTGGCGTTGCCAGTTGCCCTCGGTGCTAGACTTGGTAACAATGGTTTGAATAATTCCTCGTTTCATTGATAGCTGACTGATCAGTGTACAAAAGTGGGGTAGTACCCGTTGGGTAGCTTCCCTTAGCTAAATATTGAACACAAATTTAGCTAAGTCAAGATGCTTGCGGGTAGCGGTCTGACTATTTGTAGTAATACCGAAGGTGGTATTCCAAGGGTGGGTCGATGTGACGCCGTCCTTGTCCATTAAATAGAAGGTGCCTGGGCTAACGACTTCCACAATTTTGTATGGGCCTTCCCAAGTTGGGCGGAGTTTTGTTTGTGGCGGAATGACTTCCTTCATTACCCAGTCCCCCAGTTGGAGGTTCCGGGCCTTGACTCTGGCGTTGTAGAAACGCGATACTCGTTGTTTTTTTTGCAAGTTGTGCAAATGGGCCTTGTGTCTTTTTTCTTCTAGGAGGTCCCTGTCCAAGCTGACGCCGTCGCTGTTGGTCTCTGGGCAGTAGCCTTCGACCCTAGCGGTAGGCTGAGTTACCTCAATAGGAAGGACAGCCTCTGTGCCGAACATCATACAAAAAGGAGTTTCGCCGGTGGCGGTAGTTGGAGTTGTCCAGATGGTCCATAGGACTTCTGGAAGCTTTTCCGCCCACAGACCCTTGGCGTCGTCGAGCTTCTTTTTTAGCAGCTTCTTGATTATCTTGTTCGCTGCTTCGACCTGGCCGTTTGTTTGGGGATGGGCGACGGATGCAAAACTTAACTTGGTGCCCAAGTTGGCGGTGAACGATATGAGTTCCTTATTGTTGAACTGTGTGCCGTTGTCTGTAATGATTGTATGTGGGACACCATAGCGGCAGTAGATATTTTTCCAGAGAAATCGAATGACCTAGGCGGTAGTGATTGCCGTCAGTGGCTCCGCCTCTACCCACTTGCTGTTGTAATCGATGGCAACAATGATGTATTTGAACTGGCCCTTGGCGGTTTGGAACTTTCCCATCAAATCAAGGCCCCACGTGGAGTGAATCCATGGGCCGATGATGATTGACAGCGGTTCCACCGGCGCATGTGGGAGATCTGCAAATTGTTGGCATTTGTGGCAAGACCTCGAAGTCCGCCGGGCGTCATCACCAAGTGTGGGCCAGAAGTAGCCTTGTCGCATTGTGCGGTTGGCCAAGGATCTGGCGCCCGAGTGGTTTCCACATTCTCCGCCATGGGTTTCCGCTAGGACGACCTTTCCCTCCTCTGGGGTTAGACAGCGGAAGTTGGGATGGGTGAATCCCTAGCAGTAAAGCTTGCCATACTGGATGTTGTAGCGGGTTGCTCTCCGCTTGAACTGTCTTGCCTGGACCTTATCTTCTGGCAATGTGCCGCTGCTCTTATATGCAATGATCTCGTCCATCCAGCTGGGGTTGACTTGAATGTTGAAGATCTCCGCCAGGGTCTTTGTGATGCTTGGCTTGTCAAGGTATTCCACCCTTGTGTCCGTTGGACTCCGATGTGGCTGGGCGGTTGCCAGTCTCGCCAGTGAATCAGCCTTGGCGTTCTTTTCCCTGGGGATTTGTGTGATGGTATGAAATTTGAACTTTTTTAGCAACGTTTTGACGTACCCCAAATATGCCGCTAACTGCTGGTCCTTGGCCTGGAAGCTGTCGTTGACCTGATTAACGACTAATTGAGAGTCGCTGAATATGCTGACGCTGTCAGCCCCTGAGTCAATGGCGAGGAGTAGACCGGCGATGAGTGCCTCGTACTCCGCCATGTTGTTTGAAGCCTTGAAGTTGAATTTCAACGCGTATTCTGCGTTCAGTCCCCCAGGTCCTGTTAAGATGACTCCGGCGCCGCTGGCCTTGGCGCTGGCGGAGCCGTCCACATGCAGGTTCCAATCTGACTGTAGGGGGGTTGCCTCCTCACCGGTTACTATTTGTGTTCCGGGCTCTGTTTCAGTACCGGGTTCCGGCTGACGCTCGGTGAGTTCAGCGATGAAGTCCGCCACTGCCTGGCCCTTCATGGCGGTTCTTGGCTTGTACTCTATGTCGAATTCGCTGAGCTCTATGGCCCACTTGCTGAGGCGCCCCGAGTGTTCAGGGTTCTGCATCACTTGCCTCAGCGGCTGATTGGTTAACACATGGATCGTGTGAGCCTGGAAGTATTGCCGGAGGCGTCTGGCGGCAACGATAAGTGCGAGGGCCAGCTGCTCCAATGGAGGATATCTTGTTTCTGCTCCGTTCATGCCTCTGCCGGCGTAGAACACTGGGAGCTCATCTTGGCCTTCCCGCCGGACAATGGCGCAATTTATCGCCGATGCCGAGACTGCTAGGTATATGAATAGTGTTTCTCCCTGCACAGGGACAGAAAGGAGAGGGACTGCCGCTAGGTATTCCTTCAGGCCCTGGAACGCCGCCTGACACTCTGGGTTCCAGTTGATGACCTTCTTGTGAGTTGTTTTGAGGAGTTTGAAGAATGGGGCACACTTATCAGTGAGTCGAGAGATGAATCGAGAAAGGGCGGTTAACTTGCCCTGGAGGCACTGGACGTCCACCTTATACTTGGGATCCGCCAGGTTAAGGATGGCCTGTACCTTATCCGGGTTAGCCTCGATACCTCGCTCGCTGACGATGTAACCGAGAAATTTGCTAGCGGTGACTGCAAAGAAACATTTTTCTGGGTTGAGGCACATATCATAGGCCAGGAGGATGGTTACTATGATCCTGAGGTTTGCCACATGTCCACTGGCCTTTATGCTCTTAACTAGCATGTCGTCCACGTAGACCTCGATGATTTTTCCCAGATGCTCAGCGAACATGGAGTTCATCAACCGCTGGTAAGTTGCGCCGGCGTTCTTCAGACCGAAAGGCATGACGTTGTAGCAGTAGAGGCCTTTGTCGGTGGTGAAGGTGGTGCATGCCTGGTCGCTGGGGTGCATCTTGATCTAATTGTATCCGGAGAAAGCGTCCATCATGCTGAGGAGCTCGTGTCCGGCGGTTGAATCGACTAGCTGATCGATACGAGGTAGCGGGAAACTATCCTTTGGGCATGCCCTGTTGAGATTTTTGAAGTCGACGCACATCCGCCACTTGCCGCTAGGCTTTTTGACCATTACCAAATTTGAGATCCACTGGGGATAGATGACTTGGCGGATGAATCCAATGTCCCATAGTTTGGCAACCTCCTCTCCGATTGCCCAGTATTTTTCCTCATCAAAGGCCCTCCGCTTCTGCTTGATGGGATAAAAGGAGGGTTTGATGGTCAGCTTATGAGTGATGATTTCAGGGGGGATACCTGGCATGTCCGCGTAGGACCATGCAAAGACGGCGGCGTTATCACGTAAGAATTGAGTGAGTTCTGCCTCCACCTCTGGATCTAGCTGGGCGCCTATGCGGACTGTCCGTTCAGGGTGCTCATCTGAGATGCAGACAACCTTCAACGACGTGTCCGGGTTGACCGGCTCCTTCTTTACATATTTCTCCTCCTCATCCCTAGGATCCTCAAAGATGTTTGGTGGCGGTGCCTCGTTACCCACCGTCAGAATTTCATGGCGGCGCGCTGACCGCGCTATAGTCGTTGAATAACATTCTCGTGCCAGCTGCTGGCTTCCCCTCACACAGCCTGTGCCGTTGGGTGTGGGGAACTTCATGAGAAGCATGTACCCGGCAATGATGCACTTGAGCTTGTTAAGCGCTGGTCGACCAATGATGGCGTTGTACGAACTGAAACAGTCGACAATAATGAATTCCGTATGCACCTCCGCCATGCATGGACTAGTACCAATAACCAATCGCATGTAATCCGACCCTAGCGGCTGTGTGACGTCACCGGAGAAGCTGAGCAGTGGCTCGTGATCCTAGAGTAGTTTTTTGTTCCGCTTGAGATGGTCGTAGCAACCGCTGAAGATGACGTTGACAGCGGACCCGCTATCCACCAAGATTCTCCCCACCGAGAATTTGCCAAGAATGGCATCGACCAAGAATGGGTCGTCATGGGGTAAATGCACTCCGCGCTCCTCCTCCTCTGAGAAGGTAATAGGTTCCCAACCTGATCTTGGGAGTTTGGCGGATCTTTCGTAGCGGATGTTGCAGACTTCCTTCGGATGATTAGCGCGTGCATAGCGCTTTCTTGCCTTGTGAGACATGTTGGTGATTGGAGCACCGCCATCGATGGTGTTGATGCGGCCCAAGGTCTCGACGTTGGCAATTACTGGTGGTGGTTGGCGCACCCTGAACTGTTCCAACTTGCCATCACGGTACAAGGTCTCAACGGCCATTTTGAGAGCATTGCAGCTGTTGGTATTGTGGCCGCTGTCCTCGTGGTATTTGCACCACTTGCCGGTGTTCCTGGGTTTGCCCGTTTTTGGGTACTTTGGAGAGGGTGGTGGTGGGATCTGATCCTTGCACTGATTGTAGATGTCCTCATACGAGGCCGTCAGAACCGTGAATACCGCATACCGCTGCGAGGACTCCGCCAGCTTGTTGCGGTTATCCCCATGGGTTGGGCGGTTTCCCTTGTTGTAATGCTGGTCCTTCTGTCGCTTATTCTGGTGGTGGCCCTGCTGCCACTCCCTTTTCTTGTCAGTTGGCGGTGCTGAGGGGGTCTTGTTAGCGGTTTCCTGGTGACTGGAGGATGGCTGTGCTGACTTTGCTGGAGTTGCTGGTGGTGGTGGGGTTTCTCCATACGTGATGAATTCTGCCTGGGTGTGAATGACCGCCTCACTCATGACGTGGTCATACGTCGCATTGGGATGACTGTAGTTGAGGTGATAGAGGAACGGTCCCTTGAGAAGTCCCTTCCTGAAGGCCGCTGATGCCATCGTTTTGTCTAGGTCACGGCACTGAGACGCTGCCGCCCGCCACCTTGTGACGAAGGCCTTCAGTGATTCGTCCTCCCCCTGCTTGACGCTGAACAGCTGACTTGTGTTGTGATGCCCGGCGGACAATAAGATGAACCGGGAGAGGAAAGAGTGTGATAGTGCATGGAACGAGCTGACAGACCCCGGCGGACACTCAAAGAACCAGTTCATTGCCTCGCCATCCAATGTTTCGCTGAACAAGTGGCATAAGGTAGCGTCGTCGAACCCCTTGTTGTTGGTGACCTTTTTGAAGGTGTCCATGTGGACGAAGGGATCTGACATTCCGCCGTAATGCGACATCTTTGGGGTTTTTGCATATGCCGGTCTGACAGCCTGCAGGATTGCAGCGGTGAAAGGGCCAGGTCTGGAAGCGAAGAGCTGATTCTGAGTTGGCGCTGTGACGCCCGACTCCGCCCAGATCAATCTCTGCTCCAGTTGGTGCATCCTTTCCAACATCTGGGCAGTTGCATCGCCGGCAGAATCAGCCTAAATGACCCGCCGGGACGGCCTGCGCCTCGGCACAGGAGGACTGCCTTCAGTCCTCGCCCTAGCCTCCGAGCAGTTGGTGTGCGGGAGTGATTCTGCCTCCTGCTCTAACATTAGTTGGGGTATGGGCGGTGGTCCCATTCCCAACAACTCAGGTGGGTTTAGTGGTACCTGCGTCTGTACGACCGGCCCTGGTACCATTGTGCCGGTGCCGGGTCGACTACGCCTGGTGCTACGTGACTGCTCGCTCTGTGCTGGGCGGGCGGTGGCCTCCAGCGTCTTCTTTAGTTCCTCAAAATGTGTCATGAGCGTAGCCACCTCTCTTTGGGCCTCAGCCTTTTCCTTGCGCTCCTCCTCACGTTCTCTGTTTGCCTTATGAAGATCTGCCAGTGCCAGCTCGTACATAGTGACGAGATCTTGGCCCGACGGGCGGCTGCTGCTTGGATTTGCCTCACCGCCGGGGTTGGCCGGGGTTGCGAATAGTGCGCGGTTAACGCCTACCGCTGGGTTGGAGGGTTGGGGGATGGCGGGATGTTCTGCCTGCTCTTCAGAGTTTCCCCCACTACCGTTAGTCATGGTGATTATAGTGGGATGGCCTTTTGTTCAAGGGTTCCCACAGACGGCGCCAATGTTAATGTCTAAAAGTCCGGCGGTAGCTGGACCTTAGTTAACGCTGATCCGGTGGGCGGATCGATACTTGTGTTGTTCTCGAAGCTCCCGCTACCTGTCAAGTAAAATACAATGGGCGTCAGAGGGAGACCGCGCCGGGCGGTCTTCAACTCTCCGATGCCTAAGTTAGTCAATGTATTTATGTTGACAAAGTAACAGTAGGTAGGTATTGAATGTGTCATTAATGAGGAGAGAGGAGAGAACCTTTTATAGGTGAGGAAGAGGTTGATCTTCACCTAGTTTTCGATGTGGGACTGACATGCTTCAGTTCCCAGTTTCAGAAGCTTCTGATGCCATCTTGGCGCGGCGCGTGGCAGCGCGTCGGCAGTGATCTGGAGGTGGTCCAACGCTGAGGTTGTAGCCCGTCTGGCGGTGTGTCTGCATGTCATTCCTTTGGTTGGAATTAGTACCTTTGGCGGTACAATGAGCATGGCCCATTATAGCTAATTATGCTTGCAAATGTACATGTATGTACAGACTGAAAGAAACTCTTCAACCACTCAACAAATAAACTAATCCATCTGTCTATAAGGCGAAACCTCCTTCTCCAAATAATTTCAAAATGCCCAAATTGAACTTTACTAAATAATAATATTGAAATATAAAAACTATGAAAATAGACAATGAACAACTTCAAAGTTATTAAAATTTTAACTCAATTTTTTCTCTAACAATTATACATAATACTAAAGATGGATTCACTGTTCATCACTGTTTATGTAACAGTGGAATGACGGTTTTGCCTCCAATGCTTAACTAAAATTACAATCTGTCTTTTTTTTTTTTTTTTTTCAATTTTGCCATATCTTTTCATTTTTTTAATTTTTTAATTTTTTTTTTGTGAGAGAACAATTCTGTTTTATATTTGTAAATTTCTACAAATGATACCTAAAGTAGATTTTTTTTTTTTTAATCTTAAAAATGGAAGAGTTTCATTAATCATATTTCTGTAATTGTAGTTCTCGCAAATGTGTAATCTGTTCAAACAGCTTATTAAAACTTGCACTATAGAAACTTTGTTTCTAAAATTGTACTTCTCAAACTTATGTAACTATGATATATTACATTTTTTATCAGAATTACAAAAAGAATTGTTTAACTACTAAGCACTACATAAAAAATTGTTAACAACTAACAAATCTAATTCCCGCGGTTGCCTTTTCTAGTTATATTCTATCCGTCAATATGTTATTGATCTTGTCAATTAGCTTATGGTTGTAGGGACCTCATGGTTGTTTGTTTAATAAAACTCAAGTTTTTTATTATAGTATTTTTTTGGAGTTTCTCGTCTACTCTGTCAAATCCACTGTATTATCGGAGTTAATTATTGATCTTGTTAATTAGTTCATGGTTGTATGAGTTATGTATTTTAATATTAGGGGAGTGAAATTTGCACTCTCCTTGTTACTGCTAAAAATGGTTCAAGCTTCGACCCTAAGTGAAATGAGGTCTAAATTTTTAGGTTGCAAGCCTTTTTTAAGTAGGAGTAATTTCTATATGCTTTTTTGAGATGTTTCTAACTGTTATCTGTGCCACAATTGAATGCTGGAAAATTAATTAGGCTACATGAACGATTTTTCTTTAGGAAGCGAGGTTGTTTTTGCTTGGTTAGGCTTGCTTCATGCGAGCATCCCATATACTATAATAAGTTTAGTATTGGCTCAGATAGATTTTCCAGTTTGTAAACCAAATTTCTTACATAAGCACGTTAGATTATGACCTGTTTTATTGCTTTTATTTCTAATAATATTAATTTCTATTCCAAAAAAAAAAAAAACCACAATCCCTCTTAATATTTTAATAATTTTGGTTTATTGATGAATTTTTATCTTTCGAAAATACCCCTACCTAGTCTCTTTATTTCTCCTTATGAGCGCGACTCTCTCTCTCTAGAAGCTAGGTTTTTTTTCTGCGTCGTTAGTTCTCTCGTCTGGCGGCGCTCCCGCATCGGCATGGGCCTCGGCCTCGTCAACGTGTGGCGCGTGCAGCCGGACGGGCTCCTCCCTTCTTGGGCTTGTGAGTTTCCTCCCAATATTCTCTCAAACGACGAAGGTTGCGGTGGGTCTCCCTTACAGGCGCTCAATACCGATTGTTAATGCTCAAAGTCCGGCGGTAGCCGATCTTTCGTTTAACGCGGGTCCGGTGGGCGGACCGTTACTCTGAGGATTTGATGGCCTCCGCTAGCTGTTACACGAGAGATAGGGCGTCAGAGGGTGTTAATGCTTGGATCCGTTGGGGATCTGATTAACGATAAGTAAAGAGAGAGAGAGAGAGAACGACACAAGATGTATAGTGGTTCGCCTCCGCATGGGCGGGAGACTACGTCCACTTGAAAGCTATACTAGTGTGTCGAGCCTTGCGGCCTAACAAGATTACAAGAGATGTAATGAATGTGTTGAGTTGTGGGAGGAGGCATTCCTTTTATAGATGAAGGAATGCTTCTCATTTACTTGTTCTTCGATGTGGGACAAGCAAAGTTACTATTCTAGTCTATTTAACATGTAGAAAGCTATGTTATGGGGGCATCTTGGCAAGGGCGGAAAGGTGGCTTCCCGGTGGCGGATTTGCGACTTCCAGATACCGCCGCGTAGCCTGAACATAGGGCTACACGATGCATGTCTCGGTTGGGCCTTGCCATGTCTTGTGGATGTCCCAAAGTAGGTGTTACTTATGCTTGGTGATGTAGTAAATACTCCATATTATTGGAGGTATGTACAAGTCCCCGAAGTCCCCGAGTAAGAGTAGCTTCTTGGTTGGGGAGTTCAAATCATGAAGTCATCAAGCATAAGTAATATCCGAGAGGCGCCCGGCCCCTACAAGTCCCCGAACTCCGTAAGCAAGAAGGGACTCGTGAACCTGCAAAACAAAGACAAAAAACAGGCATATGTAGGATTCTCGTTGCCCTGGGCAACAAATGTGAGTTGCACCTATATGCGTTGGCATATACGAACGTACGGGGTGCATGATACATGTTGATGTATACACGCGAATGGTGCCGAGTACGATCGATTATGACATACAAACTCGAGAACGCGGATGGTCGTGTGGGCGTATGGATTGCATATGATAAATGTAAGTTGCACGAGCGGTGCGAAGGTAAGCGCTTGTAACTCATGAACGATGACCGTGCGTACGATTGTGTCTGTTTGGTTTTCGCTCGTATTAATGGAACGCGAAAAGAATTTGATTTGTCGCAAGCGACAAATGGTAGAAAAATTCAATGTTCCATTAACGTGTGGTGTGTCGAGTAGACATGAGTGTAAAGCTCGAGGATTGCCAGGCAGGCATGAGCGAAACACTCGGGATTGCCGGGAAGGCATGAGCGGGCAGCTCGTGGGTTGCCGGGAAGGCATGAGCCGAAGCTCGTGGGTGCCGGGAAGGCATGAGAGGGAAGCTCGGGGGTGCCAGGAAGGCATGAGCGGGAAGCTCGGGGGTGCCGGGAGCGGGAAGCTCGGGGGTGCCGGGAAGGCATGAGCGGAAGCTCGGGGGTGCCGGGAAGGCATGAGCTGAAGCTCGGGGGTGCCGGGAAGGCATGAGCGGGAAGCTCGGGGGTGCCGGGAAGGCATGAGCGGGAAGCTCGGGGGTGCCGGGAAGGCATGAGCGAGAAGCTCGAGGGTGCCGGGAAGGGTTTATATTTTTTTTTCTTGACAAAAAATAAATAAAAAATAACCACTGGAGCTACAACTACGCGATTATGTTTAAGATTTTCGCTTCGTCATTAATTATTACCACATCGTTGATCATTAATCCAAGCCGATTGCAGGTACCACTGTATGGCAAAGCTTCGATGTACCAACTGATACATATCTTCCGGGGATGAAAGTTGGGTTGTTTGGCCTAAACACAAGCCAACAAAGCTTTCGGATTCTCACTTCCTGGGAAAGCGCTCAAAACCCTAGTCGTGGCCTCTTCACCTTCTCGCTGGATAGAATAGACTTCACTAAAATTGATGTTTGGCGAGGAGATGGACTCCAAATGCATATCGCTTTTTGGGACGGACATGATCTCCGGTTCATTTTCGAGAACACAACCACAAACAATGACTACAACTTTAGCTACACTACCATTAATGGAAGTGAAGCCTACTACACTTTTAGCCACAACAAGAAGTATGACCTCATGTGGTTTGTAATGGCTTCAACAGGAAACCTAGACCAGTACTTCATGGTGAATGGGAAGATTACTTCTACGAGTCATGCTTTGTGTGAAGATTCAAGTGGTGGTAATAGTGGAAAGTGCTTGACTTCTTTACCACCTATGTGTGGTAATACTTTTAACCAGACGAATGGTTCGTTGCCGTCGACGGTTAAGGTTGACTCAATTAATATAGGGGCTAATGATTGTGTTCCCAGAGTCTGGAGCTTCTGATGCTATCTTGACGCGGCGCGTGACGGCACTCAGCGGTGATCTGGAGGCGATCCAGGGCTCGAGCGGTAGCCCGCCTGGCCGTGCCTTCGCAGATCACTCCTTTGGTGGGAGTCGGTACCTCTGGCAGTACAATGAGCGTGGTTTATTAAAGCTAATTATGCTCGTTCTGGCACATGTTGGTACACCGATCAATAGGCGGGAGGCTGGATCGGGGCTCGAATGCGTTAGATCGGAATTTCTCTGGCTTGCGTGATTCGAGGGTTGGTTGGATGGGTTTTCACTACCAGTGTTTGTCGTTGGTTTGGTGGCTTTGGGTTGTTGTGGTGGCGGGTTCCGATGGTTTGGAGGCATTGGTTTCTATGAGGCTAGGCGGGACGGTGGGGGGAGGATATGCTAGGAGAGAGGAGGGTGTGGTGAGAATACGAAGGTGCGGCGGTGGTGGTGGTGGTGCAAAGGTGATGACGATGTGACGGTGGCAGAAGGTCATGGGTGATACTGGGCTGGGTTGATGGGCTGCTGCAAATCTCTGTTAGCTGGGACGGAGATTGGGCCTGGAATAGGTCTTTGGGCCTTTTATGGCCTGCTATTAGCTTTATTGCTTTCTTTTCTTATTGTTTTTTAGTAGATTGCAGCTTTATGCCAGTAATAACTACCTATCTTTCTCTGATAGGGCGATGTGGGCTTGGTCCCGGTATGCACTCTCTGTGTGTCTTGTCTGGCCTAGCGAGGCGGCGAGCTATTTGCTTGATCAAATGGATGCAACCTCCTAATGGTAGAAAGAAATTAAGTGTCGTCAGATTTACTTCTGTGCGGCAACATAGTGGGAAAGCTGTGTTATTTGCAATGATACTTCTTCATAATAGAGTTATCTTTCCGGTATACCACCGCTATGTCAAAGCAAATAGAGTAGCCATTTGTGCACTTTTTGCTAATTGGTGCTTGTTAGAATACATAGTTTCTATGGAGAGTCTTTGTATTATTTCAAGATGTTCTCTCTATGCTTATTGTAATTTGAGGTTCAGGCTCTACGTCCCCCCCCCCTTGTATTCTTCAATTTCATTAATCAAGGCTTGAGGGCAGCCGTACCAGCCCGACCATTTCAAATTAAAAAAAAAAAAAGTCTCTTTATTTCTCTTGTTCTCTTATCTATTTCTGCAACTCAATAGATTAGAACAGCGACAAGGCCAAAATTGATTATGAACACAGAAGATCAAATCAATGAATTTCACAACATCGATTCACCTAGTCCCTCTTGTGTTGCTTCTTCTAATGTCGGTTTTTGTTTGTGGCAAAAAAATATTGAAAAATTTGGCTACTCTAGCTTCATGGGTAATGGGTGTGTTTCTGTTGAAGAATACGGAACGGGAACTAAGTGTGGATCATGATGGGGAGAGAGAGAGAAAGGGACAGAAGCATGTATAGTGGTTCACCTTGCCCTTGAGGCAAGACTACGTCCACTTAGAGATTCCATTAGTAGTGAGGTCAAGTAGCCTTTGTAGTAATACAAGTATAGGGATCGTGGATCCATCATCTCTAAGAAGGGGAGGACTTCCCTTTATAGCTAAGGGAAGTCCCACTCTATTCTATATTTCCAATGTGGGATACAACATACATATTGCTTCTCTTGAAGCCTCTTGGAGAGCATGGGAGGGTGGCCTCCCTACGAGGTATCGGCCGACCTCCACTATAGCGAGGTAACTTGAGTGTTGGACTACCGGATGCATGTCGTAGGCGGGACTAGCCATGTCGCGGGGCCCACCTAAGAGGTCATTGCTTATGCTTGGCGGTATGTGATATATGTGGTATGTACAGGGTGCAAGATCGAACATTTACATATGTTTCTCATGAGGAGTTACATATCAAAGTTATGGGATTTGCTTTTAACATATTTCAATTAAGAAGTTTGCAATGGAAGAGCAAAAAATTACTTTTAGAGCGACATCATTTTGGTTGGAGTATTAGGCTTAAGTTGATGATAGAAGGAAAATTTTTAAGAACAGTTTATGAACTTAAGTCCACTGAGAATTAATATTGCCAACTTTTCTAAGCTATCACATAAGTACATGGATCTACAAAACCCAATCAAGTTTTCATACATGCCGTCATTAACACGTTAACACTCATGCCATTATTTATTTTTCAAGGGGTGGTTTAGTATTTCCGTCTCTCTCTAAAAAGTCTACTTCTTTCTTTGACTGATTGATTACCCACTTGACTCTCTCCAATCCTTTAAAGAACTCATTTCTTCTCTCTGAATCTTTGCTTTCCCAGAAAAACTCATAACTGGGTTTCTTGCTTACTCCGACTTCTAATGGCTGCTGAGAACGCACTAAAGTCCAAAGAGGTCTCAGTGATGATCAAACATGCCTTCATTTTTTATCCAACCCTCTCATTCTCGCCCTCAAGATCCACCATTTCAGAGATGCACCCAGACGAAGTCTCGACCCACCAACAAGCCTACACTGCTACGGCCTAGACCTACCATCATCCGACTCAGAAACCGGCAGCATCCCACCCTTCTCGGAATTCTCCTTCTCCGACCTCAAAACCGCCATCAACAACTTCAATTCTGACTACATAGTATCCGAGAGTGGCGAGAAAGCCCCTAACGTTGTCTACAAGGGTCAGCTCAACAACCGCCATTGGATCACCGTCAAGAAGTTCACCAAGCTAGCATGGCTCGATCCCAAACAATTTGTGAAAGCCTTCAAAAATTAATTTGTTTTCTTTTTTTATTGAGAGAAAAATAAAGATTTTGGAGCAATATTGGAGACAAAAGTTGCTTGGTTCTTTAAGCATAACACAAATTAAGATCGAGAGATTAATAGGAAGATGATGAGGAGGAAGAGGGGAATGAGTTGAGAGAGATCGAGAGAGAGAGAGAGAGGGAGAGAGAGAGAGAGAGAGGGAGAGGGAGAGGGAGAGATGAGAGAGGGAGAGGGAGAGAGAGAGAGAGAGAGAGAGAGAGAGATTATGATTGTAAGGATAATGTTGGAAAGAAATAGAAGCAGAATAAACTAAATAATTAAGAAAAGAAGGGGAGAGAGAGAGAGAGAGGGAGAGAGAGAGAGAGAGAGAGAGAGAGAGAGAGAGAGAGAGAGAGATTATGATTGTAAGGATAATGTTGGAAAGAAATAGAAGCAGAATAAACTAAATAATTAAGAAAAGAAGGGGAGTGTAGAACGTAATTTCGGGAGTGTGGATTTCACTCCCCTAACATTTTAGGGTTTAGTGTTCAAGAATGAAACCTTTTTATTTTTTATTTTTTTATTTAAAAAATGGAACTGATACCCATTGACTTCCCACAAAGAGGATAATCGATTACAAACCGGATGGCTACCTATAGTTCATATTTTAAAATTCAAATCTCAAAGGCAATGATCGCACAATCACCAGGTGACTTAAGAATTTTGTGCTCATCCAACTTTAGATTTTGTTTCTGTATACTGCTCGGGGAACTGAGAATCACCAAGAGCTACCCCTATATACCAAATCCCGCAGCCTATCAAAACAGATAAGGGTCAGACAGTAGGTAGGGGTTTTCGGCCTATATCCTCTAATGCCTAAGTCAAATATCTTAAGAAATATTGACATAGTAACAATATGAAAGGGAATAGTAGCTTACCATAAATAGGAGTAAATGCATGCTTATTAGCTTATATAACAAATATTGGGAGTTGCTTTGTTTTATTTCTGATTTGGAAATGAGTGCTTATTCCATGGGTGAAAATGTGAGGTTTGAACCTATTGGACCGATCTCATGAGGTGGTCTCGGTCAATATTTTTATTGCCTCTTGGACTCACCTTGTAGGGTTGGATCCCTATGTCTCCCAATAAGCTCTACTTAGCTCATGTCATGTTTTATGGCTAAGTGCTTGTGGTGTTTCTACTCAGCACATAGTTGGTATGAACAGAATTAATTTCAACAATTCAAATTAAAAAATACTTAAAATTCTTTCTTTTAATCTCAACTCTTGATATTAAATAAAAGGGTTGGTGACCACAAAATTCTTGGTCACTAGTGATCGTGTGAACATTACTATCAAAAAGTACATTCCTTGGAAATATAATACCTAATAACTCAGTCAACGAGAGTGCCCAAGTTGTCCTCTTCCCAGTACACATGGAACTCTTTGTCACCAAGCTTAACTTGGGAACTACCGTAATCGGTAGAACTGTGTTAGCTTCTTTCACAACCATCAGGATCATATTTCCAGCCTTATCCTTTGCTTCTAGCCTAAGTGATGCGCAACAACAATCACCTTTCCAAACGGATCATTCAGGAAGGAGAATGGCGACTATGTTTCACCATAACTCTTAACATAATTCTAAATTAATTTTATTTTCAAGAACTGTGGTCCTCGGTGGAAGGGTAAAAGTCCCTGAGAGAATGAATGAAGGGTTAAAGAAAGAAGGTGAAAGGGTTAATGTACTTAAATTTTTTGAATGCACCAAACATCTTTGATTTATCCTTTAAAAAAAAATTTCTTACCTTAAGAATAATTTTTTTTTCAAGAAGACATGAGCATAAAATCATCCACAAAAATTATTCTTACCTTAAGAATAATAGTTTTTCTGCTAAAATCATCCACAAATAGCATAAAATAATTATTCTTACCTTAAGAACTTGGTTTAATTGAGCTGCAGACATGAGCATGAATAAGTTCTAGTGGCTCTCTTTTGCTCTTATAGTTGTCTTCTTGGGAAAACTTTTTCTTTAATACTTTTTAAGAAGACACCATTCACATAAGTGATTTGGAGAATGAATTGTTGGCAAACCTTTTGCCATTTTATTTTTTGCAACATAGATAAGTCTTCAAAATTAATGTGCCCAAATCTCAAGTGCCAAAGCCAAGAAGAGTCTTTGACATAAGCTTTTAGACACCTTACCAATTCAGTTCGCATCTTCAACAAGGACATTCTTTTTTTTTTTTTTGAAAAGAGGACATTCTATTTTTCGTCATTAGAACTTTGGCAATTAGCTTATTCCTCTGATCTCTAATTGAAATACTTTTTTTTTTCAATAGAATAGTATATCTTTTCTCTAGAAGTTGACACAGGCTCAAAATATTGTTTTTGTTGTAGAGAATTGGAAAAAATGTATTGTATTCATCTTACCATGAGGTTTATATAGGGTTACATCATGTATACGAAAGACAATACATAATAGCTATACTAATCAATTACACATTACAAGTATGTCAATCGCATACATTACGAGTCTGTTAATAGCATACATTACGAGTCTGTCAATCGCATACATTAAGCAATGCCTATTGCATGAATAATCATTATTATTCACAACAATTTTTTCAATGAGGGCACATAAAATAATTTGAAAAAAAATTCTTGCCTGCCACCCTTCAAATAAATTGGGATTTTACCTCTATCCTTCACAACAATACAAGACACATCTACAAATGTGATCTTGCCATTGAATGACTAATCAAGATCCACTAACATGTCTTTGTCACCGGACATGTAATTGCTTGCTCAGGTGTCCAAATACCATGACTTATCATTCAGTTTTTTTTTTTGCCCTTCATTGGAAGGCTAATAGCAAGGTTCTTTCCTCATTTTCTTATGTGTAATTGCTCCTCCCTTTGCTCTAATTAATTAAACCCTTTATTCCTTCTCTTAGGGACTTTTACCCTTTCATCAAGAACCACATTATCCTCGCTTTCTTCTTCCTCATCTACTTTTTTTCTCCCTTATTTTCTTCTTTTTTTCTTCATATTTTTTACTCCCTTCTATTTCTTCAACGCAATATTCTCTTCTATTTTTCTTCCTTTCTTTGCTCATCTCTCTCTCCCTTTTTTTCTTCTATTCTTGCCCCCCTCTCTCTCATTTTTCTTTCACCTTTTGCCCAATAGCAACAGTCGATGCACCACAATTTTTTTTTCTCCACCACCTTGCAACAATATGAGCAAGTCTTGGCCAGTCACCCTAACTCTTCAATCTCTTTGCAACCTTTGAGTTTCAAGGTTGATTTTCATTGAGAATTTTGATTCGCAATTCTTTCAATAATTTTGGAGCAAATATTTTACTATCTCACCGAGACACAATCACTTCTTTGTCATTGCTCACGATCAGCACCTAAGGCAGCACACTGAACTTGCATGAAATTTTTTTTACCGTACCCAAAAAATTGAGCCTAGTGCTCTGATACCACTTTGTTGGATATCAGCAAAAGTAGAACATAAGGAGAATAATAATAATTTTGGGTTGGAAGATACGATACATGAATGACTATGGGAGTACAGTCCAAAGACTTGTACAGAGCTCCTATAGAGAGATATGGATAAGAGGTACTTTAAACCTGATAATAAAGTTATTATAGTAAAATCTCTACAAAATACTCCTCTATACACCTAACTCAACTAGACTAGCCTACTTATATAGGCTAACACTAGACAATGCCATAAGTATGAAAATTATAGAGACATAAGTATTAGACCGTTACAATAATATTAAACCTTCATATCTCCCATAACCTATGAAGTCACTAACTCTCACCATTATTCTCATCGTAATTCTCACCATAAGTCTCAACATAATTCTAAATTAATTTTATTTCCAACATGAATTTTGGATAATTTTCTCGATCAGGTTGATAGTTAAGAGTTGGGATCAGAATAGAGCTTTATCATTTCCGGCTGTGTTTCTTAGAACAAGTCTACAACTTATGGCAAGAATTTGTTTGGGAGGCTGAAAGCATATTTGGTTAAAAGTTTATTGAACTTTTTTTTTTTTTTAAACCCACCCCTCCCCACCATTGATGAGGCTCGAACACATGACCACTCAAATGAAAAGTCATTGTCTTACCAACCCACCAAACACATGCACCCCAAGCACTTGTTTTTACTTTCCCTCACTCTCTTCTCTTAATTCCTTTGGAGCTTAAAGTTGAATAGGAGAAATGTCTTTTTCATATTTCTCAAATGGAGTTCCTTCCTCACATATTACCACAAGGAAATCAAGTAGTTGACTCTTTGACAAATTATGATCTCTTCTAGATTTATTTTTTAGAAAAAAAATTTGTGGCCTCACTCTTAGGTGTCATGTCATGTCATCTATACACATCACCTATTTGTCAAATCATACCATATGCACTTTCCATCTTCCTCCCAACACACTAGTCCAACACGAGGCAACTCACCAAATAATCCCAGCAAACTCAATTGCAGACCATCCTACCATCGATTTTCTTCTAACTTATTTGTACTTTTGGGCTTAATTTTTCATGAAGTTCAAAGCAATATGAGAAATTGAAGCTCTATGAATTGTGGGCAACCAATTTCAGTTTGGGTTTTTGAGGTGAAAATTTTGTTGGAAAAGGCTTGGTATTATAGTATAAAGACTTTTTCTGTCACTTGGAGAAATTGATAATGAAAAAGTTTGCATAACTCAAATCAAATTCCAAACCTGGGTTTTCTGGTCTGAAAGAGAGAGTATTTCGTATTTCTCTCTCTTTATTAACATTAATTCAGTGTTGTGGTGCTATTTTTGTTATTGCATGTTACTGGGTTTGAAGGGGAAGAGAGAGAGATGTGTCTGCCGGGTTTGAACTTTGAAGGGAGAGAGAGAGAGTATTGTTTCTTTTTTATCTCTCTCTCTCTCTTCATTAACCATTAATATTTTTAAGGCAGTTTCTATTCATATCTCCAAAATTGGCATTTGGACCTCTTTCTTTTTGTAAGTGATACTTGACTTTGTCAACTCTTGTCAAATTACCAATAAGACACAAAAGAAAAAAAAATTAAAAAAAGTATTTTCCCTTTTAGAGGTATGAAATCAACAAATGGTCATCCTCATGCCATTTTTTTGCCTTTTGTTTTTGTTATGGTCTTCATCCATACCAAGCAGCGGAGAAATCAACAGACCAGTTCCTTTCTTTGCAGTTCTTCGAGTTAATTTCGGATATGCAATATTCTCTAACCAAAACACTCACAGACCACGTCCTCTTAAAATCATACTCATCCATTGGAGCGTACTGCAAATATATGAAACAAGGGAATCTTGGGAAGTTGAAGAAATGAACTGCTCTTGGCCTCTAAAGATGTATATGCCTACAAAATACAACTATAGAAAACACCGGGGAGAGAGAGAGAGAGAGAACTATCAACTGAAAGTTTTTTTTTTTTCTTTTTCCAGCTTAGTTATATCAAGAGTAAAATAATTTAGTGAAATGTTCAAAAATTGATAGAGGTCCAACAACCGATTTTGGAGGTATATGAATAGAACACTCTAAAAAAAAGTTTTTTATTGATATTATTGGATGATGGGTATTATGGCAAAATTAAGGAGGTGTAGGTAACATATTGGTTATTTGTAAAAGTAAGTTGGAGGTCTACTAAGTGAGGATGTAACGTCTCGTATCTTAATTTACCCGTTTACTAGTCATTTGGACGGTAAACGACAACTACTTTCACTTTTACCATCGTTTCAATACTTTTAGTGGCCCTAAATTGTTGACTTTTTGTTCGAGTCAAAATTTGTGAAAGTTTCCTTCATGAAAGTTGTAGAGGACGTTAAATCGAGCACGTGCATATGTAGTAAGTACAAATCGGAGTTCGTAAGAGAAAGATTAAAGTACTGTTCACAGTAACTTTCTATAAATAGCCGAGTTACTGTGGTAAGTTTCCATTTTTGGAAACCTACCCGGCTTTTCTCTCTCTTCTCCCCAGACCCTTTCTTCCTCTTTGGCCGATTTCTTCTTCCTCTGAATTCTTCCTTCTCCGGCCGACCCACGACAGAATCCGGGCACCGGCAGGCTCGCGTCCTCTTCCTTGTCATGCTTGGGGTAGTGTTTTGCGGTGGCTCTGCCGGAGGAGCTCGGAATTAAGCCGCAAAGTTTACTGTAGCCGAACAGAGGTTTCATCGATTTCCGGCCACCAAACCACCGGCGAGGGTGAGGTTTTTGCTAAGGATCATTTTGCCCCTAGCCTTAAGCCACGATTTGCAGTGTAGAGGGAGAATCGATCAAAACCCGATCCTAGAGTTCTTGGATTTTCTGGGTTTTCTTCACCAACCGATTTCGAGCACTTAAAGGTAAAATTGGAACATGTTGTAGTTATGAAAATTGTTGGGTCTATTGAGTATGTAGTGCTGCCAAAATTTGGTGGCCATCGGAGGTGGTGGTCACCGGTGCGTGGGGCCCACGCGCTGCCACTGTGGGTGGCGCGTGGAGGCGTGTAGGGTTGGTTTTTAATTCCTGTTTTAGCCTCATTAAATCCTATAAATGTTGTAGAGCTTGTATGTGAAGTTTGGTGAATTTTGGAATTGTTTGTGATTTTCTGAATTTCGGAGTTTTGTGATTGAATTGTGGGAAATCCGACCGTCTGATTTCCCTCTTTTTCATTGTGGAATATGTAAATCGAGGAATTGGTGTTATTGGTGTGATGTGGGTTGAATCCGAAAAGAATTGGAGAGATGATTTATGAGGATTCGATTTTGAGAATCGTATTTAATTAGAATAGTTATTCACGGATTATATTTATGTACAGGGTGTCGTACCGAGCTATTGCTCGACGAAGGAACTCTTACACATGATCGTCGGAATAGTACTGTGAGTGGACTTTTGGTTTAAATAATGATGCATGCATTTATTTTGAAATTATTGATTTATTTAATTATCGTTTTATTTATCGAGCATGATATTTTTGTCTTGGATTATAATTTGACATTGATTTTTTTTCATGAATTTCGGATATGAACTTATTATGCTCTGATGTGGATTTACGATTTATTTTTGAGAATATGAATTGATTTCAGAGATTGATTATTATTTGAAATTATAATTATGTGATTTTCAATGAATTATTTTCCGAGGTGATTTCTGGAAGTATACTATTTAATTATATTTCTATTCGTAGATTTGATATTTTTAAAGGATTTTCGAAATGGGATTTCGATGGAGTTATATTTCTTATTTATTTATCGACTTTTGGTTTTGGCATTGGGAATGCCTTGATGATGATCTTGGAATTGGTTTTGTTTCGATTTATGGAGATTATGCTTTATTATTATTTTCTCTCCTATTTATTTTTGAACTTGAGATTATCTTGGCGTGTGGGACAAGTCGGTGGAAATTCATTTGCGAGAGTTGGGGAAGCTTTATGGATTTATGTGGTTTTCGTATTTTCTTTTGCCATACTTTGGGTGACTATTATCATTGCTAGTATTGATCTTCCGCCTATGTGGCGAGGTGATGGGATCACCGAAACCCGTCCACCTTTGTGGCGCTGGTTACTGTCTTTGTGACAGTAATGCTGAAGCCCAGTATCCTAATCGCTACACTTAGTGGTGTGTGAGTATATAACGGGAGTATATGGGAGTACTTTAGCCTAGGAGGCTATCACCCAAGCCTGGGAGGCTCATTCGTATGGCTATCTTCTTCCCCTACTTTTATATTACTTCTGGGCTAGCGGGGTCTAGTCCGATGATACGATACTCAGCAGGTTTGAATTACAGTTTCCAGTTTCCTGGTTTAAAGAAATATGTTGTATAAACGTTGCATGCATCGAAGTTTTATAAATTTAAATAAGTGGGAAAAGTATTTAAGTTTGCTTCATTTAAATCATCTTAATTATTTATTTTTGTCCACTCACACTAACGTGTTTTCAATACTTTTCCCCTGGGCCCTTCGGTTTCAAATGCCCAGTTTGCAGGCTAGGTTAATTGAGGTCGGGCGTACATGGAGTCGAGGCATAGCGAACAGCATTGCTTCCGCGTACTCATTCTATTTCTGTTTTCGTTGTTACCTAGTAGGTTAGTATTGCTCTGATAATCTGTGGGATCAATATTGTATTGGGGTTGAGACAATTATATGTGAAAGTGGAGTTGTTGGTAATTGGGAGCAAGGTGGCTCTAGGAGTATAAGGTTGGTTTGCTTGAAGTGTTTTTGTGTGTTTTACAGGTTTTTGGGTAGTCCATTTTAGGGGTGACTCTACCGAATTTTTGGTAGAGCTATCCCTAAGGTGGGCCCCACAGGGTCACCTCGGATTTCAGGGTGAAATTCGGGGCGGGTCTTGTCAGAGGAGGTCTAAATACCAATTTTAGAGGTATTAATAGAAGCTCCCATTTTGAAACCACTACAAGTGGCGTAGTGGTTCTGGCCTAGTTAGGTGTGCTCCCCAACCTAGATTTGAACCCCGAAGCTGTCAAAGTGGCGAGGCACTGTGCTGCAATGCACAATTAGAGTATTTCACATGCACCGAAGGAGTTTATCTTAGGCCTAGGAAGCCTTTGGGTTCCTCTTGACAAAGTCAAAAAAAAAAAAAAAAGCTCCCATTTTGAAAACAAAAATGTTGCAGAAATAGATTATCACAAATGGTACCTGAACTATACCTCAATCTTATTGATGGTACCTGAACTTCAATTTTGATCACAACCAATACCCGAACTTTTCGATTTCATTTTAAATGGTACCTAGAGCCACCTCTGGTCACTATTCAGACTAAAAACGACATGGGAGGCAATCATAGTGATGATTTTGATGATTTCAAGGGTTGCAATCATATATAGTGATGATTTTTTGTAATAGACTTGCCTTGAACTTGGTTTTTTTTTTTTTTTTTTTTTTTTTTTTTAGATTTGGCTTTTTTGGCCGGAATAGTGACCGAATGTGGCCTTAGGTACCATTTAAAATGAAATCGAAAAGTTCGGGTACTGGTTGTGATCAAAATTGAAGTTCAGGTACCATCGATAAAATAGAAAATCAGTTCAGGTACCATTTGTGATAATGACCCTAATAAAAATGTAGTATTCTTGTTTAAAAGTTTAGAACAGTGGATATAGTATTCTTGTTAACAGTGGAATTTGGATTCTTTGGATAGTATGAGGTTCAAAAGATATAAATTTTATGTGTAGGAATTCTTCTTACTTCGTACGACTAATGTGTAGTTGCATTGATTTGTGTTACACTGTTGAAATCTAGTTGATATTCACAGCAGTTCAGTTTTTTTTTTTTTTTTTTGGAGTTGTTAAACTATCGTCTTTACATTGTTTCAGCCTAAGTTGCACTGTTGAAATCCAGTTGATAATCTAAGTTGAATCCTCGTCCACAGTGGATAATCACATTAATACCTAACCATTGATGAAAACCTAGACCCTTAAGAATGGTTTAACCTTCCAGTAAGGCAATGTGGGACAAAGGGAGGCAGAATCATTTGAGACGAAAATCAAAAAGCAAATGCTTGAGCTTCATATTGGAACAGACATTTCCCTGACTATTGCTCACTGAAACAGAGGCCATCCATGTTTAAGCTGTTCAATCCCAAACTTTACTTGTAGTATGGCAAACTCAAGGGCGTCTCAAATTTTCCTTGAAATCATAATCTCGAGATATCACCCATGTAAACAAGAAAAACCAAAAACTTTTTTATTTGTTTTTCAGAACAATAAGGCCAAGAACACCTATTGACAATATAGGACATGAATAATACAATGCCATACATGAGATACACTTGAGCATAGAGCTCTGATACAGACAACCTAGGTGTTGCAATGACGACCAGTGGAGTCATTTTCTGTTAGGTTATGAAAGTTAGTTAGCATACTAGTTAATCAGTTAGTTAATTGATGTTAATTAGCTTAATTCTGTATTTAGAATGCATGTGCTGGTTTAGTGTGAGCTATAGATAATGTACACGTGTTTATCATCTGTACTCCCTTGACAACGATAAAAGGCTACCACTGTACCTAACTCGGTAACTTAATGTAATAGATCAGCTTCTTGTTTTCATTTTCTCTCTATTTTTGCTTAGTTTCTCTAGCTATCATGGTATCAAGAGCCAGGTTTGCGACTCGGAGAGCTGAAAATCCAAGATCTCTATAAAAATCTACTGCAAATTCCAGTGGTTTCTACTCACTCTTGCTCAGATCGAAGCTCGATTCTAGTTTCAGTTAAGTTTTTCGTCATCAATCCTGAAGAAATTTCTGGTTCACGATCTTGAAGAATTTATTTGTGATTCTACTACATATTGATAATTACTTCTTGCATCGAAGCTGTGATTTTGTGTTTTATGCTCTTTGATATCAAAGTTGTGGTTAAAAATTGTTGAAAACAGTTTAGATCTGAAATCTCTGTGAATTTTAGGCTTTCTTCCTTGATGTTATACTTCTTGCTCTCTTAATTCGTACACTGTGCTCTTTCCACTTCAAATCCCTTACACACACCCTAGCTTACCTTGATACTTCATAATTTGTAAACATGACTATTTCTACACATCAAACCACCACACAAACTACTGTTTACCTCCCTAACATTCTTCTTGATGATACAAATTACCCTAACTGGTTATTCCGAATGGAATCTTTCCTCAGAGGGAAAAACTTGTTTAGCTTTGTTGATGGCACCACTCCTTGCCCATCACAATTTTTAACTATCTCTAATGGCTCCTCCACAACACTCTCTGCTGATTATATTGCCTGGAAGACTCAAGATCAGAGCATAGTGAATATGATAGGTCAAACCCTAAGTGCTGTGGCTATGACATGTGTTGTTGGGAGCAAATCTGCTCAAGATCTATGGATCAAACTTAAACTGAAATTTGCTGACTCTAATAAGCAAAATATTCTTCAGCTGAAATCAAACCTTCAGAATGTCAAGAAAGGAAATGATGATATTGAGACCTATCTTGATAAAATCAAGGCTGCAAAAGATGGTCTTGAAACTGTAGGTGTTACTATTGATGATGAGGACATTGTTGTTACTGTTCTTAATGGCTTGCCCTCAGAGTTTGCATCAATAAAAACTGTCATCAGGTCTCAGTTCACTTGTGCCTCACTGAGTCAACTTAAGACATTACTCAAGGCTGCCAAGATGGACATTGGTAATGAAGCTCAAGGCCTACAAAGCTTTCTTATTTCCATGCTTGCAAATATCAATACTCATGTCCAAACCACACCAACTTCCAACTCTTGTATGACTCAAACATCTCCACCTGTGTCTCAGCCATCTCCCTTGACTCAAAGTCATAATTTGCAGCTCTCCTCACCTGCATCTACATCTACTGCACCTGCCATACCTCCTGTCTTCACAACTCAAGGCCTGCCCTCATTTCCACTATCATCACAGTATGCCTATGTGCCTATTCATGCCATGCCTTATGGCTTCACTACTATGCCTCAATATCCTATGCTTCACTCAAACAATGCCATGACTAGCTTCTATGCTGGTAGAGGAAGTGGAAGATTTCATAACAATAGTGGCAGAGGCAATAACTTTGGTGGAAGAGGAAATGGCATGATGAATAATGGAGGTGGTTTCAGAACCAATAACAACAACAACACTACTGGTAATGCTCTCACTTGTTCGTGGTGCAACAAAGTTGGTCATAGTGCCAAAACTTGCAGGTTTCTTCCCATCAATCAACAAGGCAACAACAAGTCTAACTTAGGTGGCTGTCAATACTGTGGGAAACGTGGTCACACTGCAGATAGGTGTTACTTTATAATTGGCTTCCTTGGACAGCAAAATGAGACTGAAGATGTTGTTGCTACTGCCATGATTGCTGCTACAAACCTTGCTCCACAGTTCTAGCTTGCTGACACAGGTGCCACCAATCACATGACTAATAATCTTCAGCTGCTCAACAATGTCATCCCCTATCCTAATGCTGATGATATACAGATTGGTAATGGTAATTAGTTGGAAATCACACATATTGGTGATGCTATGTCGGGACTATTGAAACTGGATAACATCTTATTAATTCCAGATCTTGCAGCTCACTTACTTTCCATTTATCAACTGTGTAAGCAAAATAACTGCTCTGTGTGGTTTGATGAATTTATGTTTGTGATACAGGACAAGGTGCAGGGCAAAATACTATTCCAGGGACTGAGTAAGCAAGACTTCTACCCCATACCATTTGATCTACCTATACTCAATAAATCTGCAAACAAATTAGCAGCTACAGTTTCTTCAAGTTCATGTCCACAAGACACAGTTTCCACTCATTCAGCTTTTCTTGGATAGCATGTGAAGCATTCTCTTTGGCATCAGAGGTTTGGTCATCCCTCAAATGAAGTAGTTATGATCATGTTGGAAAAAAGTAAGATCGTACAACCATCTGATAGTGAGAAAGCAGTATGTGAATCATGTTTGTTAGGGAATTTTCACAAACTTCCATTTCCTAGCTCTACATCTAGATGTGCCTCTCCTTTTGAACTTGTACACTCTGATGTTCGGGGCCCTTCCCCTCATCTTTCCATAGATGGATATACGTATTTTGTTCTTTTCATTGATGATTGTACAAGGTTCACTTGGATGTTTCCAATGAAAAATAAAAATGAAGTTCTCCTTTCTTCAAATCCTTGTGTGTAATTATTTCCACTCAATTTTCTGCTACTATTAAAACATTTAGAAGTGATGGAGGAGGTGAGTATATTAGTACAAAGTTTAAGGAATACTTGAACAATTGTGGAATTAGTCATCAAGTCTCTTGCCCTTATACTCCTGAGCAGAATGGTATTTCAGAAAGAAAGAATAGACACATAAGAGAAACTGCTGTCACCTTGTTGCAGAATGCATCTCTACCTAATCAGTTTTGGTATCATGCTTGTGCCATAACAACCTTTCTGATCAACAGAATGCCTACTCAAGTGTTGCAGATGAAATCACCATATGAGATGCTTTATCAGTTTGTTCCAAAGCTTGATATGTTCAGAGTATTTGGGTGCACACGTTACCCTTTCTTGACTCCTTACAGATGTAATAAGCTTCAGCCTAAGACTATAAGGTGTGTCTTCATTGGGTTTGCTGCTGGCTACAAATGGTACATCTGCTATAGTCCTTCTAATAGAAAGTACTTTATATCAAGGCATGTTTTCTTTGAAGAATCATATTTTCCTTATGTTGTTTGTTCTACAAAACCATCCCATTCTGCAAAAACTATAGCTGTTCAGTACAAACATCCAATGACTGCATAAACTCAATTTGGTCTGCCTTGCTCAGTCCAATCTCAGTCCCACACTCAAACTCCTTTGCCTGCACTTATCCATGACTTAAGCATCTCATCACCACATAATTCAGGTTAGTCTACTCTCAATCCTTTGCATGTTGATCAACCTGATATTGCTATTGATTCATTACCGGTTGCTTCTAGCAATCCTGTTGCCACATCTATTGATCATGATCCATCTGATGCTAATGTTTCACATCATAAGTCTACATATGTCACTAATACTTGCAACTTTGTGGACAATGATCCTAAGATAGTCATCTCAACTTCATCTAGCAATGTGTTTGCTCTTCAATCTGATACCCTTATACAGTTTGCTGAAACTGATGGTGTTCTTTCATTATCATCTCAACCTGGGACCGGATCAATTTCTATTGTTCTTAACCGTGAACCACCCTACATTCCATCCAGTCAGGTATCTGAAGCTAACATTCTTCATCCTATAAATGGCATTGCTCCTGTCAATGATCACATCATGTTGACCAGAGCCTAAGAGAGGCATTCACAAAAGGAAATGTTTTCTTTCACTGCTATCTCATGTTAGTCTTGATCCAGCTGCCTCTGAACCACCCAACTATAAGGAAGCTCTTAAAATACCTGAATGGAGAACTGCCATGAATGAGGAATACAATGCACTTATGCAACAAAATACATGGACTCTTGTTCTATTGTTGGCTGACAAGAATCTTGTCTCATGCAAATGGCTATTCAAAGTAAAAAGAAATGCAGATGGCTCAATTGCTCGATACAAAGTAAGACTTGTTGCTTGGGGGTTCAGTCAAGAATATGGAGTAGACTATGATGAGACATTCTCACCTGTTGTGAGGCACACCACAGTAAGACTAATTCTTTGTATTGCTACTTATCATAATTGGTCTCTCCATCAGATGGACTTGAAGAATGCCTTCCTCCATGGACTTCTTAGTGAAGAAGTTTATATGACATAGCCTGGTGGCTTTGTTAATCCTAATGCTCCTCATCATGTATGTAAGCTGAACAAGTCTCTCTATGGCTTGAAGCAGGAGCCAAGGGCATGGAATGAAATGTTTACCAACTTCTTGCTTAAAATTGGTTTATGTTCATCTTATGCAGATCCTAGCTTATTCATCAAGGAAAGTAATTTTGATCATGTCTTCTTATTGCTATATATGGATGACATAATTATCACTGGATCTTGTGCAACTCTTATCTCTTCTGTTAAAGCAAACCTCCAACAAGAATTTGATATGAAAGATTTGGGAAAGCTACATTTCTTCCTTGGACTTGAAGTTCAATATATATCAGATGGCCTATTTATGTCCCACAAGAAATATGCAAGGGATCTACAGCACAAGGCTAGTCTTGATTATTGTCACACTCATACTACACCTTGTAGGTCTGGTTTGAGCTTTTCAAAGACACTAGCACAGCATTGCAATCTCATGACATAATTCAATTTCGAAGCATGGTAGGATTCCTTTAGTATCTCACATTTACAAGGCCTGACATCTCCTATGCAGTTAATTCTGTGTGTCAATTTCTCCACAATCCTACAGCTGAGCACTTGTTTGCTGCATAAAGAATTCTCAGGTAAGTCAAAGGAACCATGGACCAAGGCATTTATTTCAGGAGGGGACACAATTTGTATAAAGACAATGCCTTTCAACTCCAAGCCTATTGTGATGCATACTGGGCTGGTGATCCCAATGATAGGAAATCAACCACAGGCTTTGTTATCTTGTTGCATGATTCACCAATCTCTTGGTGTAGTAAGAAGCAATCTGTTGTATCTAGATCTTCCACCGAAGCCGAGTATAGAAGCATGGCAGACACCACATCAGAAATCATGTGGTTAATGCACTTGCTTCATGATCTACGTGTTCCACTTGCTGATGTTCCAATTCTACACTGTAATAACATTTATGCCCTTGCTCTGGCTACAAACCCAGTCTATCACTCCAAGTTAAAACACATTGAGGTTGATGTACATTTTACCAGAAATCAAGTCAAAGCCGGTACACTTAAGCTCCAATTTGTCACATCCAAAAACCAGCTGGCTGATCTCTTCACCAAAGGATTGTGCTCCCCTCAAAACTCCTATCTTTGTGCCAGCTTGATGTTGCTTACCTCCCATCAAGCTAAGGAGGGGTGTTAGGTTATGAAAGTTAGTTAGCATAATAGTTAATCAGTTAGTTAATTGACGTTAATTAGCTTAATTATGTAATTAGAATGCATGTGCTGTTTTAGTGTGAGCTATAGATAATGTACATGTGTTCATCATTTGTACTCCCTTGACAACTATAAAAGGCTATCATTGTACCTAGCTCGATAACTCAATGTAATAGATCAGCTTCTTCTTTTCATTTTCTCTCTATTTTTGCTTAGTCTCTCTTGGTCACAAGCCAAATTTGTCTGAAAGGTCAAACTTTGTGTCCTTGGGCTACCTCCACTCGAATGAATGCAAGACTGCAGCTAACATATGGATTAACATCCTCTCCGCTAAGGGAAGCCCAGCGGATACTCCCAGAACCAAATGGAATATATTGAATAGAAAATTACCATAAGATACATTATTCGAAGCTTTCACAAGTACGAAAATGACAAAGTCGTCTCAATCTGCCTTGCGCTTAAGCACAACAAGAAATGTAACTGTCTCAACAGTAGTGGCATGCTCTTCACATTTTGTGAGATACAAGTCGAAGAGCTCATCTAATATTTCTTCCCCAAAGTGTTCCTTGACTATCCCTTCCATGCCAGCTCTCATATGAGCGGCAAGTAGTTGCGGCAATGCCATATTAGGCCTATCTGCCAAGACTACAAGAGGTAACTGTGTTATTGTCTCTATGCTAAAACATCCATTTCGTTCTACAACAGCTTTCAGTTCTTGGGGAGACATTGTATACATAGGTATGTTAAACGAATCTACTTTCTCTTCACTAACAACTCCCTGCATAAAGGAAAACCACGATGAAGCAAGCACAGGGGGATTTCTTGTAAATTTAACACCAATTTGGGAAATTCTACTATACCTGTATGTATGTGATACACTTATTTATAGATTTAACAACAATTTTGTTGTCATTGTGGTAAATAGAGTTGTTTTTTTGATAATTTTAGTTCTATTAGAGGTAATTACTCCACCTATGATATTTTTACAAGTTTATGAACAAATTGATGTCAATGTGGTAATTTTGTTCAATTATATGTAAATGTGTAAAACAAATGTGATAAGTTTGTTGTCAATGTTGTAAATTTGGTTCAACTAAACTGTAATTTTAGTTCAATTAGATGTAAATGAGTGTATGGTAAACATTCAAGTATTGTAAAAAACCCCCCCACAAATTTTAGAATTAGTTAACAAAATTTTTATGGACAGAAGATATACCGTTGATTTTACAGGGCTATGCATCTTATTTGATTCTTTATAAAAAAGAAGTTTGCTTTACATCCAAACATGAAAAGAAATATATTTCCCTATATACATACACACACACACAGGATGCTTACCTTTTCAACCAAGTCCATGAGGCAAGATCCCAAAAGTTGCAAGGTCACCTTTGTGAAAGGATAAGAATGAGTGGTGCCGTCAGGGCGGCCTGGAATGTTGAGTACCATGAGTCCTCCGTAAACAACCTCTTGTGCCCGGGAATGGAGAAAGCGCTCCATGTCTACCGCATATTGAGTTTCATGAGCCCTTATCACTTCATCTGTGGCATTTGAGTAATGGATTCGTCCTTTGTTATAAGCAAGACTGTTTTTGTCCAACACCTCCGCTGGTACTTTAGAAAGCCAGTGAAGGGCAGTAGAAGAGTGAACCAAGTGAAGGGAAGCCTCAGGAAATCTGCGATCGTAGAAAGAACCCGGTACACCGGCAGCGTAGTATTGCCTGTTCTGAGGGAGGGATTTGAAGAGCAGGTTGAAGTCATTTGAGGTATGATCATTGAAGAAGACTTGAAATTCAGGGATTTGAACATTCAAACCAAGCTGGCTATGATACTTGAGTACCACGGCTTCAATTATGTTTTCAACTGCAGAAAATGTATTCGGCCCAACAGAGCAACCCAGATCTGCAATGTGAAAGGAGCTGGGAGATGATAAGATTTCTAGGTCAAGCTTTTCTGCAATCACCTTGTTCAAAAGCTGTTTCGCATTATCCACAGCACCTTTCTGATGCAAAACGAGATCGATCCATCAATCAAAACAACTGTCTTATTTTTATTAGCAACTCTAATACTAAGTGAACCACATGTTCATCTTCCACTTAGAAACCACCCTATATGACAATTAATGTGCCATAAAAACCATTAAATCAGAAACTTTCATAAAATAGGTGGTACACTTAGCATATGTCTTATTTTCCAAAGTTTGTACAATATGTACGTTAAATTTTTTTCACTGGCAAGTTTTTACAATTAAAAAGAAAACCTGGAAAGTGGAATTTTTGGCATAGCTGTTGGCTCCATCTCCACCTCTCATTGGATGTGCTTCTGAGACTGGTTCACTGGTGATGGTATCTTCTGCTGCCATCTCTGTAATTCTGTGTGTTGGTGGACACTGATAATGGATCTAATAGGGCGGCAAATATAACTACAAAGTGTGAGCTTCATCAAGAGCGAACATATGCTCAGTTTCATAAATGAAAGATGCTTTTACTCCCCCCTTGTAAGTTAGCTATCCGTATTTTAGGTCCTCATTAGGTATCAATTTTACAAATAATTATTCAAATGGTAGTGGAGTCATACCAAACGCATACATATGCCGGCGATATAAGATTTGGATTCCTTCGACAACTACAATCATACACCAGTAGTTAATATTTTAGTAGCAAAAATTGGTGTATTGAATGACATTACTTATCTATGATACTACTGCCAAATAGGCCACCAGACACGCACGTATGAAAACTAAGAAATTATTTCTTAATATATGATTGATGTTGTTGAAAGAAAGAAAAAAAGTATTATAAGCTAGGTCTTTTAAATCAATGATTCAATGTCGATGTCAGAGATACAAACATATTCAGGTACTCTGAAAATGTATATAATTAAGAGTTAAAGACAATTTTTTATGAATATGTGGGTTTTCCTAGAGTGACAGTGGTAGTGGTTTTCCTAGACCATATTTGACCACACTTATACGGGTACTTTGGCTACTGGTGTATGATTGTTTTGTTAGAAACTCTCTTTAATATTGATTTAGGATAATTATGTAATTCAGTTTCTAATGGGTATTATCCATTAGAGAATCTCTCTTAGTTAGGCCGAATGAAGTTCGAACAAGACAATTAATCTGGACGCATGTTATACTCTGACATCGACCTAATATGGTAGTTGCATAGACATTCATTCAATTCTAACACTTGATAGGTATAGTTGAAACTTGAAAGTCTGAAATTGTTATGAGGATCCTTTTGAGAATTAAGTAAAATTTTTGGCATAGTAAATCCAATAACTTAATTAATGGATAACTTTGTATGCGATTCCAATTGCTCTTGAAATAAACACCACAAATATCGAGGCTCCTAATATGAGCATTTTAGAAATAACCGTCTAATCCAACTCAAACCTCCATAGATAGAAAGAGGACATCAAAACGAATTTGTAGTCTTTTGCGGATTTTGCTTATCAAAATTTACGATTATAGGGAGTTTCTATTCATACCTCCAAAATTGGCATTTGGACCTCTTTCTTTTTTCAAGTGATACTTGACTTTGTCAACTCATGTCAAATTACCAATAATGACACAAAAGAAAAAAAAATTATAAAAAGTCTTTTCCCTTTTAGAGGTATGAAATCAACAAATGGTCATCCTCATGCCATTTTTTCCCTTTTGTTTTTGTTGTGGTCTTCATCCTTACCAAGCAGCGGAGAAATCAACAAACCAGTTCCTTACTTTGCAGCTCTTCGAGGTACTTTCCGGATATGCAATATTCTCTAACCAAAACACTCACAGACCACTTTCTCTTAAAATCATACTCATCCATTGGAGCGTTCTGCAAATATATGAAACAAGGGAATCTTGGGAAGTTGAAGAAATGAACTGCTCTTGTCCTCTAAATACTAACATAGAATTTTTTCTTACCTCTTAATTTAGAAATACATATATTCCAAACTCAATTTATTAATGCTATTTTGTTGGATGAAATTAATCAATATTTGGAAAGAAAAGTTAATGCCTATTTTTTGACACCTAATTCAATGTATTAATTTTGGAACAAAAAATTATGGAAAATAATTTAATTAAATGTAGAAAAATATTGGTCAAAGAACTTGTAGACATCTCTCTTAAATTAATACATAATTAATAATTGGTTGATGTGGCAAGATATATTATTTGAAATTGAAAATAAAATTTGTGTTTGCTTACATGGCATGACACATAGGATTTGAGGCCACAAATCTTAATATTCAAATTTTAGGCCTCATTGAGTCCCCCCCAAATTCCCAAAACACAAAAAAACAACAGCACAATGTAATTTATTATATACTCTTAAATAAAACTTTTGTACATTAAGATAAAAGATTAGTGTATAAAGTGTTTATACACTAATCCAAGCTAGTGGTGTCTAATTGTTATTATGTTATTAGTCTACTAGGTGTATTAGGGATATGATTTAATAATATCTGGAAGAGGACCAGCATGCAGGCCGGCATATAGTTGACACCGAAGGAGTGACGCATAGAGAACTAGTTACATGCCTGAAAAGATACTCAGGAGTTTAGCTAGCTGGTTTAACCTAGATGCCTTTTGTCTTAAACATTTGGGTATGAAACTATCTTCTCTATAAATAGTTTCCAAGCGTTGTGTATTGAGCTGCATATATTAATATTGCAGTTGGAAAAATGGCATCCACTTATGAATTCTTCATGGAATCCAATTCCTTATCCTCACTGTGGTCGGAAAACAACAGCGGGAGTTGGGGAGTGTTGTTCACTATCTCCGCAATTTTTGCAGCAATTGTTTACGCATGGAGTTGCCTGAAGAGTAGCAGAATCTCGCCGCCGTTGCCTCCCGGTCCACGCGGCCTCCCGCTGGTTGGTAATCTTCTGTCCGTTGACCCACAGCTCCACACCTACTTTGCGGGCCTATCCAAAACTTACGGCCCAATCTATAAGCTCCGACTGGGTACCAGGCTCTGTGTCGTAATAGCCTCCCCTTCCGCCGCTCGAGAGGTGCTCAAGGAGAATGACCTCACGTTCTCCAGTCGCGGCGTCAATTGTGCAGCTGGGGATGTAGCACTCTACGGCGGGGCAGGTATAGTTTGTACCCCGTACGGGCCGGAGTGGCGAATGTTGAGGAAAGTGTGCGTGCTCAAGATGCTTAGCAACACCGCCTTGGACTCGGTTCACCAACTGCGCCACTCGCAGGTCCGAAAAGCTGTGCGTTACTTCTATAGTCAGGTTGGATCGCCCGTCAACATTGGTGAGCAACTTTTCGTTGCCACGCTCAACCTTACCACCAACATGTTATGGGGTGGCACCATGCTGGAGGAGGAGGCTGGGGCTGAGGTTTTGGCGGAGTTTAGGGAAGCGATGGTCGACATCGCGGTGCTTTCTGGGAAGCCTAATATTTCGGAGCTTTATCCGTTTTTGACCAGGTTTGATGTGCAAGGCATAAGGAAGCAGATGAAGGCTGTGGAGCTCAAGTTTGATAGCATTTTTGAGAAAGTTATTGAACAACGGTTGAAAATGGACAAACAAGGCGCGCAAGAGAGCAAGGATTTTTTGACATTTATGTTGCGATATAAAGATGAAGGAGGAGATGCCAAAACTCCTCTCACCATGACACATCTCAAAGCCTTGCTCTTGGTACGTTTTTTAAAAACTCCATACAAGCATTTCTACAATTTTTTTTAGTGGTGAAGCTCTTTGACATCAAATCTTCACTTCATCTATCGTAATAAAGATTAATAAAATTTTCTACTAATCTTTTCGATTGACACTTTTGTTTGAGAACTTTTTAGACACTTTCTGTTTTTCAGATATTTTTAAATTACCGTTTTATCCATTATATATCATACATTATATTCTTATATTATTTCCTACTGATTTGGATAGGATATGGTTGTGGGTGGGAGTGACACATCCTCCAACACAATTGAGTTTGCAATGGCTGAAATGATGAACAAACCAGTAGTGTTAGAGAAAGCCCAGAGAGAATTAGATGCTGTAGTTGGGAAAGACAGTATCGTACAAGAGTCTCATATTCACAGACTACCATACTTGGAAGCTGTGATGAAAGAAACTCTACGCTTGCACCCAGCCCTGCCTCTAATGCTCCCACATTGCCCAAGTGAAACATGCATTGTGGGAGGTTATACCATTCCAAAGGGGTCTAAGGTTTTTGTTAATGTGTGGGATATCCACAGAGACCCTTCTAACTGGGAAGACCCATTAGAGTTTAATCCAGAGAGGTTCTTGAATGGTAAATATGACTTCACTGGAAGCAACTTCAACTACTTTCCATTTGGGAGTGGAAAAAGAATATGTCCAGGGACAGCAACGGCAGAGAGGCTTGTCATGCATTTACTTGCATCACTGTTGCATTCTTTTGACTGGAAACTACCACAAGGAGAGACTAAGGTGGATTCTTCCGAAAAGTTTGGGATGGTGATGATGAAGAAGGTACCTATGGTTGCCATCCCAACTCCAAGGTTATTGGATTCAGAGCTTTATCAGTAAGATGCCTACAAGCTAGCTATCTGAGTCTCTTAGGTTGTAAACCATATGCGCGCTCATGTTATATATTATTGTGTATCTATGATCTTTGTGTATTTGATTCCTTGTTGCATGAGGGAAATATGTATATGTGAACCAGTACTTCTCTTAGGTGAAGTTACGTACAAGGTCTAGCTAAGTTTTGGTGATGTAAAAGATCAAAACTTTCTCTTACAATCAAAATTACCAGAAAAAATCATTGTTGTTTTTATTTTCCTCTCAATACTTTGCTTTTATCTTCTTTGTTTTTTGTTTTTGTTTCTTTTTTGTTTTTTTTATTAAAGAAAATTAGAACTTTATCGAAAGGGATTAAGTATATAAAGAGGATGAGAATCATCTGTTAAAAGAGGCGATAAGATATCTGAGCACTCCTCAGTACCCAAACAGAGAACTCATCTCATCATGTACATCACCTGATGCTTCAATGCAAATCCGGCCAGCTCATGTGAAACTCTATTGCACTCTCTAGATACATAAAAACAAGAAAGTGAATAAATTGCCGCATGATCATCATAATCCCGGCCAAAAGGTGCCCATCAGTCGCTAGATTCTTCTCCGGTCTTAAGAGATCATTCACCACGACTTACGCATCTGACTCTGATTCCACCCGAAGAAAACCTTGCTCCAATGAGAGTTGTTGCCCACATGAGATTGCTAAAATTTCACAATGTCTAGGAGTAGTGACACCAGAAAGAGGAATGATATTGGTTTGGAATTGAGGGTGGATTTAGGGTTGAGAGTGAGGTGGAGCAGCTTGAGGGATTGGAGAAAGAGAGGTGGTTTGGGTTGACTCGTCGGAGGAAGAAGGTCGAACAAGAGTTATGCGTAGAGTCGGATGAGCAAAGAGGAAGGTCGGGTAGCCAGAAGAGATGTGGGTGTACCAATCAACTATGGGTGAGATGTCCATTTTGCTTCTCTTGCGGGTTGAAACGCAAAAAAGTGGATCATGTTGTGAGATCCTGAATTTTAAAGGCGCTCGAATTTTATTTTTGAGGTTAGAAGTAAAAAGTCGAGGTTACCATGAGTTCGCAGTATTTTTTAATGAATTTTTCAGATTCTCAAATTATTTTTAAAGAATATGTGAAGTTTAATTGCAAGAAAAGAAAAATGCTGTCGTGGCCTGTTTCGATTGGTGAGAGGCTGACAAGTGACATTTGGAGGGAGGTCAGCTGATGATGACGTCATCATAAGCCTTAGTCATGTGACACTTGTCATTGGGAGAAACAAGTTTTGGTTGTTGGTTGACAAGTGTCACAAGATACTTGGTGTTTTCTTTAGAAGTTAACATGTGACAAATTTCTATTGGTTGTTTAACCTTCTATAAATTATATTGGGATCAACCTTGCCATTCCTTCTGCAATCACTTTCTCTCTCCTCGAGAATTTTCTCTCTTTAAAACTTCGGTTTATCATAAATTTTGATCAGCAGAATCCGCAAAAGGCTACAAATTCATTTTGATGCCTTCTTTCTATCTATGGAGATTTGAGTTGCATTAGACGGTTATTTCTAAAATACTCATATTAGGGCAACTCCAACCATTGGCTCTATTTGGGGGTGCTATTCTCATTTTAGCACCCCCTTGTTGCACTATTCATGTAGGGTTCAATTCTCATCTCCAACCATTAGTACTATATGAGAGTGCTATTTTCACTATTCTTGATTAAAATATAATATGAGTATAATTTTGATGAATATTATATTAAAAATATGTTAATTTAATTAAATAAGTTAAAAAAAATGAATTTTGATGAATTTTACTGTTTCAACTGGTATATTATTTTCCCTCAATTTTCTGGTTATTTTTTTTTTGTTAGAATAAAATGGAACTAATAACCCTTGATTTAATAAGAGCTATTGATTGTTTTTTTTTTTTACCTCAAATCTCAGCCTTCAGATTGAAAATAGATCAGTTTCAGTAAAAAAAAAAAATTAAATCAACCCCACATCTCACCGTCCATATTCAAACCTGATCAATCAGAACCATCCATTTCATGACCGTTGGGGGTTCCAAAGGTCAGCAGGGGACATAACACAGCTGCAGGCCCCACTTCAGCAGACAAAAAAGCCTCCGAATTTCTCTCTCCAGCGCCTTGTCGCGCGTGCTCTCTCCTCCCTTCAGTTGGCGCGCGCATCTCCTTCATTTTCTCTTGCTAGAGCGTTCGTTCACTCTTTGGGCTGAGGCAACCCACTTGTTGGCCCCCATGAACAGCAACGAGTTCTGGTCTTGGAAAAGTCTCAAATATGAGACTACAAATGAGCCCAAGTCTTATATTTATAAGACCAGATCCACCAAAAAGGCATGGTTGGAGATGCAAAGTCTTATAATTGGCCAAAATCAAGTTTGGCACCCAATGGTTGGAGGCTCGATATTTGTGGTGTTTACTTTGGGAGCAATTTGAATCTCATACAAAGTTATCCATTAATTAAGTTATTGGATTTACTATGCCAAAAATTTTACTTAATTCTCAAAAGGATCCTCATAACAATTTCAGACTTTCAAGTTTCAACTATACCTATCAAGTGTTAGAATTGAATGAATGTCTATGCAACTACCATATTAGGTCAATGTCAGAGTATAACATGCGTCCAGATTAATTGTCTTGTTCGAACTACATTCGGCCTAACTAAGAGGCATTCTCTAATGGATAATACCCATTAGAAACTGAATTACATAATTATCCTAAATCAATATTAAAGAGAGTTTCTAACAAAACAATCATACACCAGTAGCCAAAGTACCCGTATAAGTGTGGTCAAATATGGTCTAGGAAAACCACTACCGCTGTCACTCTAGGAAAACCCACATATTCATAAAAAATTGTCTTTAACTCTTAATTATATACATTATCAGAGTACCTCAATATGTTTGTATCTCTGACATCGACATTGAATCATTGATTTAAAAGACCTAGCTTATAATACTTCTTTCTTTCTTTCAACAACATCAATCATATATTAAGAAATAATTTCTTAGTTTTCATACGTGCGTGTCTGGTGGCCTATTTGGCAGTAGTATCATAGATAAGTAATGTCATTCAATACACCAATTTTTGCTACTAAAATATTAACAACTGGTGTATGATTGTAGTTGTCGAAGTAATCCAAATCTTATATCGCCGGCATATGTATGCGTTTGGTATGACTCCACTACCATTTGAATAATTATTTGTAAAATTGATGCTTAATGATCGAGGACCTAAAATATGGATAGCTAACTTACAAGGGGGGAGTAAAAGCATCTTTCATTTATGAAACTGAGCATATGTTCGCTCTTGATGAAGCTCAAACTTTGTAGTTATATATGCCGCCCTATTAGATCCATTATCAGTGGCCACCAACACACAGAGTTACAAAGATGGCAGCAGAAGAAACCATCACCAGTGAACCAGTCTCAGAAGCACATCCAATGAAAGGTGGAGATGGCGCCAACAGCTATGCCAAAAATTCCACTTTCCAGGTTTTCTTTGTCGAAAATGTTCACCTGGTCATTTATTGACCAAATAATGCTCAACCACCCTTGGATGTAAATCCAAGGACAAAGAGAATTATTATTAAGTTGAGGTGTTTTGTTTTCCACCATTGAATGTAAATCTAAGGGTTGTTGAGCATAAATTCTTTGATAAGCAACTGATCAGGTGAACACCACGGTTTCTTTTTAATTGTAAAAACTTGCCAAAATACCAGATAGTTAAAAAATCTTAACGTACATATTGTACAAACTTTGAAAAATAAGACATATGCCAAGTGTACCACCTATTATATGAAAGTTTCTGATTTAATGGTTTTTATGCCACATTAATTGTCATATAGGGTGGTTTCTAAGTGGAAGATGAACATGTGGTTCACTTAGTATTAGCTAGAGTTAGACATAAAAATAAGATAGTTGTTTTGATTGATGGATCGATCTCGTTTTGCATCAGAAAGGTGCTGTGGATAATGCGAAACAGCTTTTGAACAAGGTGATTGCAGAAAAGCTTGACCTAGAAATCTTGTCATCTCCCAGCTCCTTTCACATTGCAGATCTGGGTTGCTCTGTTGGGCCGAATACATTTTCTGCAGTTGAAAACATAATTGAAGCCGTGGTACTCAAGTATCATAGCCAGCTTGGTTTGAATGTTCAAATCCCTGAATTTCAAGTCTTCTTCAATGATCATACCTCAAATGACTTCAACCTGCTCTTCAAATCCCTCCCTCAGAACAGGCAATACTACGCTGCCGGTGTACCGGGTTCTTTCTACGATCGCAGATTTCCTGAGGCTTCCCTTCACTTGGTTCACTCTTCTACTGCCCTTCACTGGCTTTCTAAAGTACCAGCGGAGGTGTTGGACAAAAACAGTCTTGCTTATAACAAAGGACGAATCCATTACTCAAATGCCACAGATGAAGTGATAAGGGCTCATGAAACTCAATATGCGGTAGACATGGAGCGCTTTCTCCATTCCCGGGCACAAGAGGTTGTTTACGGAGGACTCATGGTACTCAACATTCCAGGCCGCCCTGACGGCACCACTCATTCTTATCCTTTCACAAAGGTGACCTTGCAACTTTTGGGATCTTGCCTCATGGACTTGGTTGAAAAGGTAAGCATCCTGTGTGTGTCTGTGTATGTATATAGGGAAATATATTTCTTTTCATGTTTGGATGTAAAACAATTCCATTCTTTTTTATAAAGAGTTAAAGACCCAAATAAGATGCATACAGCCATGTAAAATCAACCGTATATCTTCTGTCCATATAAATTTTGTTAACTAATTCTAAAATTTGTGTACATCGTGGTTTTTCCTTTATGCAGGGAGTTGTTAGTGAAGAGAAAGTAGATTCGTTTAACATACCTACGTATACAATGTCTCCCCAAGAACTGAAAGCTGTTGTAGAACGAAATGGATGTTTTAGCATAGAGACAATAACACAGTTACCTCTTGTAGTCTTGGCAGATAGGCCTAATATGGCAGTGCCGCAACTACTTGCCGCTCATATGAGAGCTGGCACGGAAGGGATAGTCAAGGAGCACTTTGGGGAAGAAATATTAGATGAGCTCTTCGACTTGTATCTCACAAAATGTGAAGAGCATGCCACTGCGGTTGAGACAGTTACATTTCTTGTTGTGCTTAAACGCAAGGCAGATTGAGACGACTATGTCATTTTCGTACTTGTGAAAGCTTCAAATAATGTATCTTACGGTAATTTGCTATTAATATATTTCATTTGGTTCTGGGAGTATCCGCTGGGCTTCCCTTAGCGGAGAGGATGTTAATCCATGTGTTGGCTGCATTCTTGTATTCATTCGAGTGGAGGTAGCCCAAGGACACAAAGTTTGACCTTTCTGACAAATTTGGCTTGTGACCAAGAAAATGACTCCACTAGTCGTCATTGCAACACCCAGGTTGTCTGTATCAGACCTCTATGCTCAAGATGTCCTATATTGTCAATAGGTGTTCTTGGTCCTATTGTTCTGAAAAATAAATAAAAATGTTTATGGTTTTTCTTGTTTACATGGGTGATCTCTCGAGATTGTGATTTCAAGGAGAGTTTGAGACGCCCTTGAGTCTGCTATACTGCAAGTATAGTTTGGGATTGAACAGCCTAAACATGGATGGCCCAATATGAAGCTCAAGCATTTGCTGTTTGATTTTCGTCTCGAATGATTCTGCCTCCCTTTGTCCCACATTGCCCTACTGGAAGGTTAAACCATTCTTAAGGGTCTAGGTTTTCATCAATGGTTAGGTATGAATGTGATTATCCACTGGGACGAGGATTCAACTTAGATTATCAACTGGATTTCAACAGTGCAACTTAGTCTGAAACAATGTAAAGAGGATAGTTGAACAACTCCACCAAAAAAAAAACTGAACTGCTGTGAATATCAACTGGATTTCAACAGTGTAACACAAATCAATGCAACTACACATTAGTCATACAAAGAAGAATTCCTACACAAAATTTATATCTTTTGAACCTCATACTATCCAAAGAATCCAAATTCCACTGTTAACAAGAATACTATATCCACTGTTCTAAACTTTCAAACAAGAACACTACATTTTTATTACTATGTCTGCAACATTTTTGTTTTCAAAATTTCACCAGCTCTCTTAGAGTATTCAGTCACTTCAGCAATGCAGCCAAATACGAAAGGCAAAAGGAGAGGCTGTTTTCAGGCGCTCTTGGGCTTCTCTGCACCATATTTTGATCGGCCTCTTCTTCGATTTGGAAGTCCCAGCAAATCCTTAACTCCTCTGATACAGTGGAATTTCACACCTGGCAAATCTTTCACTCTGCCCCCTCTTATTAAGACCATAGAATGTTCCTGCAAATTATGACCTTCACCGGGAATGTAAGAAAATACATCATTTCGATTGCTTAGCCTTACTTTGGCTACCTTACGCAGAGCTGAATTTGGCTTCTTTGGTGTTCTCGTAAAAACCCGTAGGCATACTCCTTGCTTTTGGGGGCATTTATCCAAAGCTCGATTACGGTTTGTGCGACTTTTCTCAGTTCTATTATGACGAATCAATTGATTTAATGTGGGTGACATGAGCAGTCTGTCGATAATGAAACTGTTATCTTCACTTATAACCTATACAACAAATACATGAAATTATATACAAGTCGATAAGTATTAAATACAAGGTTTATAAAACTGAATTACCTCTCGCCCCCTGAGGATGGCTAGATAATCTAAAATGCCACTCCTATTTTCCCCAATACCAGAATCTTTGAGGGAAGAAACCTGAGGATAATCCACTAGTTACAACAGTGCATGTTGACAAGAAAATGTTCAAGACTAATCAAACAAACATGTGAAATTATAACACCTTCCAAGTTTGTGCACATAGAATACTAATGGAGAGAAATAAAACACCTCACAGACCACACTCAGATAGTTGGAACTGCATTGTGTTATGGTGTGTCTGGCTTCAAGGACATGGGTGACAGTGAAAGATACATGACCTAAAGGAACAGCTAGCTAAGCTACATATGTAAAAATTTGAAAACTTATATCTGTGAAAGTTAAGATATATAATTTTTGTTATTTCGTTCCATATTTCTACACAAACCCACTGTGCGCACTTTGATTGCACTCTTACTCAACCATTGCATCACCCATTTTGTCATAACCACATTTACGTGTCCTTAACATGGTGGAGGAAATCACCTGGTGTGTATTTGGTTTTAAGCTTAAGTCTGTATATGCTTGACATTAACAACATAGTTTATGTGTTTTAATTTCTGATTTGGTGTATCAAGGGAAACTAGGGCACTTAGATGTGTTTGATTATGTGGACGAAAGCATGCTTGGGCACTTAGCCACCTAATATTTATGTACTGTCATCCAATCTTCTTCTTAAAGCTCATTTCTGTAGTCTCTAGTTTCGGAACAATAATTAAGCTAGTGGGATGAGTTGTTCAGAAACATTTTGTATATGTTAAGCTTGACAGATATTTGCTACATAAACGTACACATCTAATAAATCACTTTTGACAGATATTTGCTACATAAACGAACACATCTAACAAGTTTCAATATGAATTTATTGTCTCTGAGATGTATGATAAGTAGTATGATTGACAAATATGATACAAGCGCTTCTACTGTATTCATCTATTGTGCACCATTGCATTTCTAAACAAGGTCCAGAATTACTCTTTTCTTCTCACGCTCAAGTTCATTTTATGCTTAATCATATCATTGATCATCACATTGATTTATTAGAGAAAGAAAGAGAGGGACACAGAGATCTAGTTCGGTAGTTCCTAGTTAAAATACCATAAATAGACTACAGACTTACATGCCCTTTCTTTTCAACGTTCTCCAATGCCCTTGCTAAGCACTCTCCAATCTCTCGTTGACCATTTGCAAAAATAGAGGGAACCTATTCATTATATATGAACTGTGAATCTCTGATAAAGGAAGTATTTAGACAAACAGAGCAACCTATGTTCATATAAAAATCCAGTCATAGCAATGAATAATGACTAGCACCAAAAAGACAAAACTATTCCTCTAGGCTTTAACAGGTATATCAATAGTACCCTCATCATGTCTCAATAGGTCACACTCCTCTCATGTTGGAAAGACTAGATAAAGAATGCAACCTTCACTGAGCTACGGACGGAGTTTCGATCAACTAGAAAAACTAACTTACCCCAACACCTATGGACTGGCAACCTTCTGTGAGTGTTGCCAGGGTCAAGACAGCTGCAAAAGTTGTACCTGCAGTCAGATAATTAACATATGTTCATGACGTATGCGAATTGCAAAAAGAAACAACATTTATTCTTCCAAGGTAATACATTAGAACTTGTATCAAGGCTTTCAAGTTTCAACTCCAATAGCAATTGAAAAGATAAGATGAAGCCAGCACCAATTCATGATTTGAGCAAGAAAAGCAATGGAACTCTAAAAATTGACGTTGAAGGGGGTTTGATGCAGCTTTTCTTTGGTTGTATCAAGAAAAAAGGATTTCCTTATTTTATTGAACTCAACCAAGATAATACATTAGAATGTGCCTATTAAGAATTTCGAGTTTTCATTTTCAAATCACGCGGCAACTACTGGCAAGTGAATAGAAATGATGAAGCCAGCGCCAATTATGCTTTGAGCATGAAGAGCAACAGAACACATACAAATTGAAGTAAAAAAAACAGTTTGATGAAGCTGACATTTTCTTCTTCACATTCACAGGCATAGAGACTTGATTGTATAATGTACATAAGCATTCCACTTCTACTGTGCTTAATGAAGTAACCTAAAGTCCGCCACCGAAGAAAGCCTTATTCATTAATCTCAGATTAAATTATACACACTAGACATTAAGCTTTGAGAGGAAAGTACCATCTCCTCCAGCAGTAAGCGTCTTGCTCACATTCTTGTACTTGTCCTCATAACTAATGCCCTTGGCAACAGTAACACCATCCTGAATCAACCAACAACGGACACGAAATTAGACGAAAAACATTCAAACAAATCAATGCATTTTTGTTCGTTGAGTGTATACCAGTAAACAATCTCTGAATGCACATAATGCAGTAATCCAATACCTTTGATCCCATCGTAACTCTGAAGGCGTCCCCGAGCTGAGAGACACGTTGCAGCAGAGCGGCCATGGTAAACTTGGCAGCCTCCGCAACCTCAAACAAGGCGGCGCGAGGCCCAATCTGGAAGGTGAGATCTTGCGCCACATAGTTCCTATTGCATAAAACCCTACCATGGACCTTGCAATCACCGAAAGAGAAAAAATAAGGTTCACATCAAATTGAGAATTTACAAGAAATGAGATAGGGAAGAAAAGAGAGGAGATTGGAGACGTTACCAGCTTCTTAGGAGTTGAAGAGGCGAAGGATGAAGCTATGCGATACATGGCCGCAAGTTGCAGAGAGAGTTTGGGGGTCAAAGAGTGACTGGGAATTTTGGGGGTTTAGGGTTGGTTGGTAAATGTGGATTTGGGCTCAGAAATGTGCTTTTCTTTTGACCGGCCTGGCCTACCTGTAACGAAACTATGATTTTCTGTTACATCTTTAAAACTACTACGGAAGAAAGTAGCATCAAGGTTTCGTGGTGTAGTTGGTTATCACGTCAGTCTAACACACTGAAGGTCTCCGGTTCGAACCCGGGCGAAGCCAACTCTTAATTTTTTTTTCAAACTTAAATAAGTTAATTTCTTGTTTTTTTTCCTTCCACCGAAACCGATAGTTAACAACATTTGCACTTTCCAAACCTACCTAATTTTGTGACCAGCTTTGCATGAGTTAACTAACAGATATCCAATTAGCAAGCATCCATCTCTCTATATTAAACATCCATCCAGCTAAAGTAAAACAACATCCATCGATTTGATGATGTTCAGAAATCAACTATAGTTGATCGGCTGCACTCTATTCCTATTCCTTTTAGTTTCGTGTAATGTACTTAATTGTGAAAGGTACTTCCGCATGGCCCGGCGACTTGGTAAAATTACAGTTGACATACAAAATGCAGCAAATGCTCTTCGAAATTCTCCATCCCAAGAATGTTAAACGGTTTCTCGTAGGGAGGGAGCATTGTAGAGAGAAAAAAGGGTAGTAAATAGTAGAGAAAAAACGTCCATGTAAACCTCACCGGCCAGTCTCTTTGTCTTTTGATTTTTTGGACAAGCACCACCTTTTTTGTCTGAATTCCTTTATATTTTCTTTTTTTGGTTACTAGAGTAACATAAAATAAATTACATAAGAAGCAGCTTCTTATTTATTCTTGGCCTCCTTGTTGAGCTCGTCTTCAGCAGATGATGGCATGTGGTAGGTACCAAGTATCCTATCCCAAAACACAAAGAAGGGCTGAGAGAAGTTGAACTTGGTCCCCGAAAGCTGGTGGTGCACATCATGATACAAGCTGTTGTTTCTGAACAGATCATGAAACGGGTGCCATGGAAAGTTACATACACCGGAGTGGTCGTCCAATGCCTTGATGGTTGCAAATGAGAAGAAGAAAATCGAAGTCCGCGGAGACATGCCCGACAGCAAGAAGCTGACGGCTCCGCCCATAGTGTCCACGAGAATACGCTCAAACGGGTGGTTGTACAATGCTAGCTGCATATGCATACGGAGCTACAAGCCTGTGATGCTGGCCAGGCTTTAGAGGATGTGCTTGTAGAGGAACTTGGTTCTCATGCATATACCTGCACAAAGTACTGCCACGTATCCAACACCACCATGGCTATCAGAAACTGGACCATAGTTGTGGCCAGCATCATGATCATTGACCCAATTCCATCATCACCGTCGTCATTTTGACCTGTCGCTCATAAAACCCACAATTAAGAATAATATTGATTGTGGAAATTTCCCATCTCCATCCTCAATGAAGATTAGATATCCAAACTCACCCCAATACCCAATAAGAATTCAATTGAGCTGTACGGCACTGCAGAACTTTGCTCCCCCTACCCGCAATCTAGTTTAATTACTAGGGACTTCTATTCTAGTGTTGCACAGTCTTGTTTGATTCGTAGAAAGGAAATTAATTTTTTAAGAAATGCAAAACAACAGAAAAAAATATGATATTTTCCATTTTAGTGTTTGGTTTGTGTCAGAAAAGGAAACTAAATCATACTAAAATTCAATTTATATAGTTACACAAATCATAAACTTTCAAAACAAAATTGTCAAAAATAATTTTCAACAAGGATATAAATGTATTTTGATTATGTAATTATTGCACATTTAATGCTGGAAAAGTGGAAGGAAAAATGAATCATTTAGAGGATGAGATGATTCACTTTCCCCCATATTATCCGTTCTTAAAGAAAAGTTGTTCATTTCCTTGTGCACACCAAACATAGGAAATGAATAATTTTGGGTGCGACTATTGCTACCCACATTTGAATTATTAAACGACTATATTACCCAAGTGCAAAATGACTAATAAGTACACTAATTAATCTGAAAGGAAAACTAAATACATAACCAATTAATTAAATGCAAAGATTTCATTGGATAACATTAATCTTCATATTCTCCACCCAAATTTGAATTTATTAATTTTTTTAATAATTTTTTTGTTGTCTCCTCATCGTAATTCGTGATTCAATTCACAAAATGATTAGTGTTAACTTCATTATCTTTGCAATACCCTTTGTACAACACACAAAAAAAAAAAAAAAATTCTCTTTTGCTCATAGTTGTTAGCTTACTAATCTTTTAACATTAATTAAAATAGATGAACATTGAAACTGAAAGAAAAAATTTAAAAAAAAATGGAAGTAAATCATATTATGATTTTATTAGGAAACTTTAATATATTTTAGTTGGTTTATTGGTATCAATTAAATGAGAGATTTTCGTTAAAAAAATATTCTTTATTTTGGATATGTTATATAAGGATATTTCTAGAAAGAGAAATGGGTTAGATAAGTAAATATAATAATTGAAATTAAAATGTAGGGTGTAATGAGCAAATAGAGTGAACAAAGAAAATGGTAGGGTGGCTACAGCCACACCCAATAACTTTTCTTTCCCAATCCCTCAATTCCGTAAACCAAACGAGGCCTAATGCATGGTTGATTTAACATGTATATAATGAATTAATAACCTGTAGTATAAGTAGTCACAGAAGCAGTCGCATCACCGTCACGGTTTGTTAGAATATACAAGAGTGTGGCAATTATGAGAGGCTGCAGGACTTGTTGGAGGACGACGCCTTTGATGGCTGTCCCTTTGGAAACAAGGTGGTTTCTCTTATCTTGCTCCTCTACGCTTTGAATTTTGTATTTCGGAAATGATTTTTCCATAGATACAATGAGGGCTGGGTACAGCCAGTACACTATAATAGAGATAAACGTTCCCAGTACTTCATCAGAAGCAACTATTCTCATGAATCCCATCTCACTTATAGGTTATAGCTAAGTAGATGAGTTCTGCTCTGGATTTATTGTTTAATTAGTTTGACATAGTGATGCTTAAAATTTTAGATTTGTAATTGATTCGCATGCAGGACTCAGTACTCCTATTTATAATTTGATAGAATATGATCATATGCAGATGCATGCATTGACTAACACCATAGGTCATAATGGATCAATTATCAATGGCTGGAAAGTGGATTCTCTTGATCACCAATCATTATGGCGCTACTGTTTTTTTTTTTTTTCCCTTTTGGATTTTTATGATATTTCCAGAACAGAGTCAAGGTTTCCTTCCATTTTCCAAAGAGAAAAATTCAGCTACCCTCCCTAAACTATGTTGCCAAGGCCAATTTAATACCCGAACTCTCAAAAGTATCAATGTGATACCCAAAGACATATTTCAATATCAACGTGATACTTCTGTCAAAAATTAGTGACGGTTCCGTTAAAAAAGTGACGTGGCAAGCACATAAAGACCAAAAACAAAGAAAAAGACCAATTTACCCCTTTTCTTTTGTTAATTCATTTTTTTTCTTTTTCTTTTTCCTTCTTCTTCATCTTGTTCTTCATCTTCTCTGATGATCTGGGAACTTTCCCAGAAAACTTGACATAGTCATCATCAGGAGGCCTACTTTACTACTACCCCAGCTCCTCTTGCCATGGATTATCTTATTCCCCCCAATCAACGACGAAGTCAGTTCAATAAATAAATAGAGCTTATAGCACTCCTAACAAAATCTAATGAAATTCATGAACTAGTCGTACATAACAACAGAGAACATATAGCCTGACGGCAAAGAAATGAAATACCCCAGAAACACAATTTGATCCCTTCAACCGAAAAAGTTGAGATACTGAAATTAAAGCATCAAATACCAGAAAAACTATGCAAGAAACTAAAGAAATAAAGAAGATGATAATCCCAAATGGTGGGTGCAGAACACCACAAAGAGTGCCACGGCACTAATAGAATCCAAGACACTGCCAAAACAGATCCAGGGATTCAAGAGGTCGGTCACAATTCACAATCCACAACCAAAAGACCAAAACTTGATAAACAGGTACGAAGTTGAACTACAAGAATTACCTGCTATGACAATCCAAAGAAACCGCAAATTCCAAATGACAAAATCAATGAGAAAATATTGCTCACCTGATCGTTCAATTTCAGAGACGATAAACCACCGATTTGGACAAAAGGGCAACAAATAGTTTGAAAGACTGTACGTTCTTCAGTTGCTTAATTCGATAACTTTCGATCACCAACACAGGAACAAAACATGATTCTAGGTCGAGATTATACCTTCGAAACCGGAAATCAACCTGAATCAACCCAACTCAGTTCCCAGAACTCACTGCCGAGACGGATATGGGTGATGAACTGATGAGTGTGATGCCAACAACCAGAAAGCTCTTCGATTGTTAGCCGAAGGCGGCCCAGACGGTGGCCGGAAAGTGCAGAAACTTGCCGGGAAGACTCAGACCTTCTCACTGACTTTTCTCCCTCCTCGTCCGGTGCATGGACAATCGAAGACCACAGGCGTGACCGTGACAACGAGAGGAAGAGATCGGTGGTCATGAGTCGTCGATCGGTATCCGGACGGCGTCACTCAAGTCTGGTTTGTCTCTCGGGTCGCGGCGATCAGAAAAAACACCGTGAATACTTTACAAGTGATTTTTGTCTGGTCTAAGTTGAAGATGAAAAGCATTTTTTTTAATATACATATAACAAAATTGGTGTACAAGTACGATTTTGCCCTTAAAATCTAGTCACATGTACGGCACGTGATCATTTTTAACGGAATCGTCACAAATTTTGGACGGAAGTATCACGTTGATATCAAAATATGTGTTTGGGTATCACATTGATACTTTTGAGAGTTCGGGTATCACATTGGCCTTGGCAACATAGTTTGGGGAGGGTAACTGAATTTTTCTCATTTTCCAAATTGGCAGACTTTATATTCTTTTAATTTAATTTAATTTAATTTAATTTTTTGAATAAAGGACGGGTGCGGCTACTCTCAAGCCTTGATTAATGAAACCGTCGAATACAGATAGGGGGAGGGGACATTGAGCCTAAACCCCTGCTTACAATAGGCACCTAGAGTATAACCTGAAATAATATCATGAGTCTCTACTATACAATTGTATTCAAATACGCATCAACTAGCAAAGAACACGCTCCAAACGGTTCTATTTGCTTCCCAGCGGTGACACAAAGGAAAGATAACTCGATCTGCAACTCGAATACAGCATAGCATAATATCCATTCTCACAGCTTTCCCATCATGTTGCCACTGGAAAATACATCCAGTGGCACCAAGTTTCACCCTGCCACTAGGAGGTGACACCAATTTTATATTTTATTTTATATGAGGAAAGTGTTGGATTTTTTTTTTATAAAGAAAGAAAATTACAAACAAAAGAACAACTGCCCCTAAAAATATCAAATTGGAAGGTCGCATTGGAGGAAAGGGTGTTGGAGGTTTTGGTTCTTTTTCTTTTTTTTTTGTAACTTTAAATGTTATGTTCTTGGTGTTTTTGCTTGCAGCATTGACATTCCTAACTCTATAGCAGTGGAGGTAATGGCTGTAACATCCCGTATCTCAATTTACCTGTTTACTAGTCATTTAGACGGTAAACGACAACTACTTTCACTTTGTACTTGTTTCGATATTTTTAGTGACCCTAAAAGTTGACTTTTGTTTGGGTCAAAATTTGAGAAAATGTTCTTCATAAAAATTGTAAAGGACGTTAAAACGAGCACGTGCATATGTGGTACGTAAAAATCAGAATTCGTATGTGAAAGTTACAAGTGAAATATGGAAGTTACTGTTCATGATAAATTGGGTATATATATGAAAAGTTACCACTGTAGGTTTCCATTTCCGGAAACCCACAGTAACTTTTCTCTCTCCTCTCCCCTGGTTTCTCCTTCTTCCCTTCGATTCACCGCCGTCCGGCCACCAACCGGTCATTATAGGAGCGCCTCTTCCTCCTCTATACACTGGCGACCGTGGGTTACGGTGATTTGGCCGGAAAACCCCAAATCAAAGCAAAAAGCCTCATTGTAGCAGTTGGAGGTTTTCAGACGATTCTCCAATTCCGGCCATCTCCGGCCACCAAACCAAGTCCATTAGGAGCGCTTCGGGCCATTTGTCATTCCCCTTAAGTTTCATGCATCAATTTGCAATGTAGATGAAGAATCAAGCAAACACCCGATTCTAGGGTTTTGAAATTTCTAAATCCTTCTAATTTAACCCTATTACCACTAGGTCAAGTAACCTAAAGTTTGGGTCAGACACACAGATAAAGATTTAATAGAACACTTCTATATATATATATATATATATATATAGACATTAGTCCTGTCTTTGTCCCACATCTATAGTTAGAATTGGAAGTTTTACATTGAACGTCTAATCTAATATTCAAATAGATTATTTCAAAAAAAAAATATATATATATATATATATATATATGAATTGGAAGTTTTACATTGAACGTCTAATCTAATATTCAAATAGATTATTTCAAATATATATATATATATATATTTGAAATAATCTATTTGAATATTAGATTAGACGTTCAATGTAAAACTTCCAATTCTAACTATAGATGTGGGACAAAGACAGGACTAACGTCAATGATTAATGATACACTCCAAAGTCTTCAATCTCCAAGACAGGGAGTTCAGTTTTTCTCCAAAGACTTCGAAGTCTTTGTCTCTTGATTGCTCAAGTCTCCCCAATTAATATTGCTCTCCAAAGAGTTCGAAAAGTCTCTGTCTCGTGATTGCACAAGTCTCCCAATTAATATTGGTCTCCAAAGACTTCCAAAAGTCTTTGTCTCTCAAGTCGCTCAAGTCTCCCCAATTAATATTGGAAGCTTTTGGTTCATTGAATTTTAGGTTGGATATATATATGTCATGGTAAGTTTTTCGCTCTTTGATTTTGTATATATGGAACATATCAAGTTCTTACAAACAAGACGTCTTGATAACGTCTTGACTCGTCATGCATGTATCTCTTGATCTAATCCATCACGCACTGCCAGTGCCTCCACCGTAAGTGCAGAGGAAATGACCTTCATGATCTCGAACCACCCAGCTTGCACCGCTCCACCTAGTTTTACTCAATTCCTTTGCCTTTCTCATAGCATGAGAAAATAAGCTCCCCACCGAAGCAATTGGGAAAATCAATCAAAAATACTCTGTTGTTTATTTAGGATAGGGTTTATTGCCACCCTACTATTTTTTTAGTTTACCCTACAAATATTTGAATTATTGAAAAACCATATTATCCAAATGCAAAATGACTAATAAGTACACTAATTTTTCAAAATCCAAAATTTCAAAATATAACCAAAAATAAATACAAAGGCTACTTAAATTCTCATTGGATAACATTGATCTTCATCTTCTCCACCAAAATCTAAATTCATTACTATTTTTTTTTATCTTTTGTTTCCTCCTTATCGTTAATTGGTTCAGTTCACAAAACCTTTAGTATTATCTTCATCAAAATCTTTGCAATACTCTTTGTGTAACACCGAAAGTAAAGATTTATAACACACAAAAAAAAAATTTCTTCTTCATTACTCACAGTTGTTAACTTACTAATATTCTGACATGGATTCCAATAGACGAACATTAAAAGTGAAATAGAAAATTAAAAAAATGGAAGTACGAAGTCATGGGTTAGCTCAGTGACGATGTGGTGTTAGCTCAGTGGTTTGAGCACCCACTACATATGTACGAAGTCATGGGTTCAAGTCACCATGGGGGTAGGAGTGAAATCTTTTTATCCTCTTTTAAATAAAGTAGAAAAAAAAAATATTATGATTTTGTTACGAAAACATATTATATTTTAGTTCTCTTATTGGTATAAATTAAATGAGAGATTTTTGTCAAATTTTTTTTTAATTGGATGTGTTATATAAGGATATTTCTGGAAAAAGAAATGGGTTAGATAAGTAAATTTAATACTGAAATTAAAATATAGGGTGTAGTGAGTAACTAGGGTGAACAAAGAAAATGGCAGGGTGGCAATAGCTGCACCCAAATATAAATCATAACAATTTAATTTTGGGTGAGGCTATTGCCACCCTACAATTTCCTTTGTTCACCCTACTTGCTCATTACACCCTGTAAAAGTAAGAATGGATTGGAATTGGTCTACTCATTTCATTTCATAACTCCTTTATATAGGGAGAGAATTACAATGGAAAGAACAATTATAATGATGACATTAACTACTGATTGGTTCGTAATCCACGCTGATTGATGTTAATTGGTAATTGCTTGATTCCCTCTCCGTCAATCACTTTGACGAAGGCACACAATATGTTTTTCCTTTAACACTCCCCCTTGTGCCAAGTCAAAGACGAAATGGTGCATGAGTTGTTGCCTCACTAAAAACCTTGCCAAGTAACAATAAAAACCCTGTGAGACAAAAATACACCTTGGTCGAAGGAAAAGAGCACAACGCACCTTTTACATTTGAGTATGACATGTGTGTGTTAGACTCCCCCTGACGTCTACACCTCCCCCTGATACTTACATTAATCTAGGGAGCTTGGAAAATCTTCGCATTCCTATGCTTTTCACATGTTTCTCAAATGTGTCCTTAGGCAATGATTTGGTGAACAAATCTGCCACATTCTCCTCAGACCTTACTTGATTCATTTGAATCTTGAGGAGAGTCTGTTGTTGCTGATTGTAGGACAACTTTGGCGATATGTGTTTTGTGTTATCACCCTTAATATAACCTAGCTTCATCTATTCGATGCAAGCTGCATTGTGTTCGTAAATGCAAGTAGGCTCTTCAGTGGTAGAACTCAAACCACTAGTCCCTCGAATATGTGCAATGATAGTTCTTAACCATACACACTCAAGAACTGCCTCATGTAGAACAATGATCTCTGAGTGGTTCGAGGAGGTAGCCACAAAGGTTTGCTTGGTTGATCTCCAAGATATCGCCGTGTTCCCATTGGTAAATACATAACCAGTTTGGGAGCGATATGTGGGTCAGATACGTATCCAGCATCAGCAAAACCGACCAAAACGTCATTTGGCGTTTTAGTGTAGTGAGTGGCGTTTTCGCCATCAACATTTCCTTTAGGGATTGCAGTTCCATCTGCGGTCCCTCTTGTCTCTCTGTAGGGAAAGAACAGTCCCAAGTCAATGGTTCCTTTTAGGTATCGGAAAATGTTCTTGATACTATTCCAGTGACGCTGCGTTGGCGTTGAGCTAAATCTAGCTAACAAGTTCACTGAGAATGCAATGTCTGGTCGAGTAAATTGGGCTAAGTACAACAATGCGCCTATTGCACTTAGATAGGGAATTTCAGCTCCAAACACCTTTTCGTCATCTTCCTTTGGACGAAATGGATCTTTCCTTGCATCCAAACTTCGACCGATCATGGGAGTGCTAGCAGGATGTGCTTTGTCTATGTCATATCGCCTGACTTTTGGACATATGCAGACTGGTGGATTAATATTCCACAAACTCGGTGTTCTAGTTCAAGACCTAGATAGAATCGAGTTTTCCCAAGATCCTTCATCTCAAATTCGGATTTCAAGTAGCTCGTGGTTTCTCTTCTTTCATCAAAAGTACTAGTTATGACATATACTACTACAATTGCAAATCCGGAACTTGTTTTCTTTATGAATACGCAGGGGAATAATTCATCGTTCTTATATCCCTTCCCAATCAAGTAGTCACTTAGACGGGTATACCACATCCGTCTGGATTGTTTCAATCCGTAAAGTGAGCGTTTCAACTTAATTGCAAACGCACTCTGTGGTTTAGAGTCACTTGACTTGGGTAATGTAAGGCCATTAGGCACTTTTCATATATATCTCTGAATCTAGATCCCCATGCAGTAACCACATCCATGAGCTGCATTTCCAGTCCTTCGAAAATTACTAAGCTAACTAAGTAGCGGAACGTTATAACGTCCATTACGGGAGAGTATGTCTCCACGTAGTCAATTCCAGGGCGTTGTGAGAAACCTTGCGCCACAAGGCGAGCCTTGTACCTCAGGACTTCATTCTTCTCATTACGCTTTCTGACAAATAATCATTTATGTCCTACAGGCTTTACACTTGGTGGGGTTAGCACTACCTGACCAAATACCTGTCTCTTTGTCAGAGAATCCAATTCTACCTGGATTGATTCTTTCCATTTAGGCCAATCTACTCTTTGTTGACATTTTTCAACAGAGCGTGGTTCGATATCATCGTGCTCTATGATTCCTTGAGCAACAGTATATATCATCAATGTGTATGGAAGATCTTTCTATCAACTCATACATACTCTCGTAATCCTTTGAGATTTCTTTGTTCTCTGGAATCATTTCAAACATCGGAGCGTCCTCCAGTATTGATTCATGGACATAACTATAATCAGAGACAATCTCATGAGAGGGATTCTATACATTGATGATTGGTTTGTGCCTTACTCACCCTCTTCTTCCTTGGGTGAGTGTCAATCGAACCAAGTGACCTCCCCCTCTTCCTTGGGGAGCCACGACCTCAACCACACCTCCACTAAGTGCGGTTGCAGTGCCTCTATCTGCGGCACCGTGCCCCTTGTTGGGGACTTCTAACCTTGCAGGCACATTTGCAGCTGGTATATGTGATCTCATCACTTTTACGATATCAGTAAACGCATCAGGCATCGAATCTGCTACGTTCTGAAGATCGATTATTCTTTTCACTTCACTTTCACTTTATGAAGTGCGGGGATCAAGATGAGACAGAGTGGGGACAAACCACGACAATTCCTGTCGTTCCCTTGGAAAATCCTTTTTCCTATCTCCCCCTAACGACGGGAAGACTGTCTCATCAAAGTGACAATCCGCGAATCTAGCGGTAGAGAGATTGCCTGTCAAGGGTTCCAAATAGCGAATAATTATTGGGGATTCGTATCCAACATAAATACTTAATCATCTCTGAGGACCCATTTTGGTGCACTATGGGGGCGCAATAGGCACATATACTGCTCAACCAAATATGCGTAAGTGTGAAGTGTCAGGCTCATATTCAGTTACCAACTGGTACGCAGAAAATGGTTGGCTAGATGTGGGTCTTTAAACGAATAAGTAAAGCTGCGTGCAATATTGCATAACCCCATGCAGATATAGGCAGGTTAGTGCGCATAACCATTGCCCTAGCCACCATCTGTAGCCTTTTGATGGTGGCTTCTGCGAGACCATTTTGTGTATGAACATGGGGTACAGGATGCTCTACCTCGATCCAAATAGATATGCAATAATCATCAAATGCTTTTGATGTACACTCTCCAGCATTATCAAGCCTTATAGACTTGATACGGTGATCAGGGTGGTGAGCCCTTAAACTTATAATCTGTGCTAGGAGTATTGCAGCATTTCTTGTGGACAATAAAACAACATGTGACCAGATTTTCGAAGCATCCACCAGGACCATAAAGTACTTGAATGGTCCGCATTCTGGATGGATAGGTCCATAGACATCTCTTTGTATACTTTGTAAGAATGGAATGTTTTGTTTTATATATTTAGCATAGGAATGTCTCGATCCTGTTTTTGCTAAAGAGCAGGCTTTGCAAAACGAGTGATGTGCCTTTGAAATAGTCAATGAGGCATAATGGGAGAGAGGTAGTGCTTCTGGTACTTCATAAAGCAATGACTGCATTTGAGCAATCCTAGAATCGACACCTTGCAGTGTGGCGAATTTTTCTCCCATTTTTCACTCGAAAGAAGGGATGTCTGTGTGTGTTCGTGAAAAAATATGGATTCACATGTCACGACCTCGGTGCCATAGGCGGTCATGGAAAAGCATGTATGAGTCAGTGTCCCACATTTCATTGTTGGTGACAGTATAGGATTCAATGATCCGAATCGTAGTGAGGTACAATCCACTAAATCGACTCATAAGTTTCTTTAAGATGTGTTTCCTTCCACAGTCATTAGATGTAATATCAAGGTATTCAGTTCCATTCTCACGGTGTGTTTTTACATGATAACCGTTGGTACAAATTGCTTTGAAACATTAACAAGGTTCGATTAGCTCTTAGTGCATACAGAGCGTTTTTGACTTTAAATATATATCTCAGATTCTTTAGAGTAATGCTATTTTAGTAGAATGATAATTTTTTCATTCTAATAATAATTTTTTCTCTCTAGATGTATTGCTTTACATCTTTATATTGCAATTTCGAACCATGTAAATATGTGTATAGAAAATAAATTTGAATAAATTCAGTACTTCAGAATAAAATTCAAAATTTATTAATAAGCCAACGATAATCAAATCAAGGTCTTGTTCTAATTCATCAAACCATTATTGAAATAAACTTTAAGACCAAGTAATAGTCTAATTAAGAATGAAGCATTATGCCTTCACAACTGTTTTTGGAAAATAAAGTAAATAAAGCAGATCAGTCAAAATCTGGGGCATCGGTTGACTGAGCAAGTTCCTTGTTGCCATTAAAGTCTGCAATTGTGAGGTTGACATCTGGGTCATGGCTTCCTTCTTCCATATAGTGAGCCTCTTGTTCTTTAGACTCCCTATGCCTCTTGTAATTGGCTGCTACTCTGTTGTGCTTGGCAGTTCTTGTACCAATGCCCAATGACTCCACACCTATACCATGGTTCATTGCCAACTCTATTCTGTTTGACTGAAGGGTTCTTAGGTGCCCTTTGCACCTTGTTTCCATGACCACTAGCGCCACCATCTCTGCGCCATACATTGGAAGGGCCTTCACGGACCATATCACGACCCCCATGTCCCTTGCCACGTGGTGCATTATTGTCACGTGGGTAGGGATTAGCACGTCCAACCCCCTTTGCATTGGGGTTCTGTCCACCTTTCACTTTGCCATAATTAGCTTCAGGAATTTTCTTTGTCCCAACAGGCCTGGCATTGTTGTTCAAAAGAACCTTATTATGCCTCTCAGCCACTTGCAGTAGGTTGATCAGCTTGTTGAAGGTTGTGATTCTTTTGTTATCATACTCCAACCTATACTGGTTCACTAGTATAATTGCTGAAGTAGGAAAAGTGGAAAGAGTCTTCTGGATCATATCATCTTCTGTGAGTTCCTTTCCACAGAAATTTAGATGTGCTTTTAGGCGCAACATGTCCTTGTTGAAGTCATTGACCCTTTTGTAGTCAAGCAAGCGGATTTCATTCCACTGAACGGTCAGTTCTGGAAGTAAGGTGTCATGAATGTTCCCAAAACGTCCCTTAAGGGCATCCCACAGTTCTTTGGGTGTCTTCAACTGAAGGTATTCCCAGCGTAGGCTAGGATCAATGTGTCGCCTCAAAAACATTAAGGCATTTGCTTTCACCTTATCAGACGGTCCATCGTCTTTGGGGTCAGTGGGAGTTTTGATGGTGGCAGTGTAGTCTCGTGCCACAAAGGCAGTTTCTACATCGGAAACCCAACGGTGGTACTCAAGTCCGTCTGAGTCCAAAATGTCAAACTCAGGTCGAGTTGGATCAGCCATCTACATAAACAAGAGAGAAGAAATAAATTACGCAGTCATAAAGACATCCACGTGAATTATTTTCCAAACGTATGAATTAGATTTCAAGACTAAGATTCATAATGGTCACATTTTTTTCGATGCTATGTGAAAATACTTTATCACAGTAAGTGTGTGTATAATGCGCATGAATTTTCATTATCATGGCCAAACGGTATTGATATGTTGCATTAAAAATAATCATAGCACATTTAAACATAGCATATATAAAAATAAACTACATGGCATGCTTCAAATTTCACAAATATATACCAAAATATATGTTACACATAATGATAGCAATAATATATCATGCGTAAAATAAAAGATAAACAATAGCATAATATAAAGACATGCGTAGGAATAATTATATAAGATTAAATAAAATTCACAAAACATGCTCACAATTGCATAAATAATATATAACAAGATATATATGGCATGTTCAAAATAAAATATAAACTATAGCATAATTAAAACATGCTTAAACATAATTATGTAAAACATAAATAACAAAAACATGCTTAAAATGAACAAAATTATTTAACTACACATGCTCAATAACAAAATATAATAAGAGCATAAACAATAAAGTATAAAACATGCTTAAAAAAATAGAAAACATAAATAAAATTCACATGCTTAGTTAAAATAGTAAAATAAAAATAAAGAAAACATACTTGATTTCGAGAAAACAAAATGATTCTAGCACACGCGCGTGTTGATGCAGGCGTGCGTAGCGATGTTTTTAAGCTTGAGAAAAATTGGGCCGCTTCCTCTCCCTTTTTAGTAGTGGGCCTTGTTCTTTTATTTTTTTCTTGTTCTGGGCCTTTTGTTTTTTTTTTTTTTTTTTTTTTGGATCGGGATTTTTTCTTTCTGGGCCGGGTCCTTACTTAGGCCCGAGTTACCTCTCTTTTTTTTTCTTTTTTTTTTTCTCTTCTTCCTCCTCCTACTTTCCTTCCTTCTGGTTTGCAGAATTGCAGGTACTGCTGGGGGAGCGCCTTGCAGGGATAGGGGATGCGCGCGGGGGGTGGAGACTAAAACTGTGCAGTGTGGGGAGTTGCTGGTATCTGCGCCGAGGGCGGGCAGCACTGGTGGGCTGCACCGGTGGGTAAGCTGCAACTGGGTCTGCTCAGGCGGGGTCGCCCGGGGTTGCAAGGCTCAGGGCTGCTGGAGGCTGGAGCGCACTGGGCTGGGATCTGCAGGTGTCGGGGAGGGTACTTGGCTGTTGGCGAGGGGCAGGGCTGTCTGGTGCGCGAGGCTGCTACGTCGTCGCCGATGTAGGTGCTGCGACAGTGGGCAGGGGCGCCGGGGTTGGGCAAAGACTTGTGGAGGGGTGTGGTGTGTGCGCGCTGGGTTGGCGGTAGTGCTGGAGGCCGGTCTGGACGGGGAAGAGAAAAGAAATTTTTTTCTTTGTTTTTTTTTTTTTTTTTTTTTTTTTTTGTGTGGCAGAAGGAAAAAAAATTCTAGGGTTTTTTTTTTTCTTTCTTTTTCTTGGCTATTTGCTCTGAGCGTGCTGATAACGTGTAAAAGTAAGAATGGATTGGAATTGGTCTACTCATTTCATTTCATAACCCCTTTATATAGGGAGAGAATTACAATGGAAGGAACAATTACAATGATGACATTAACTACTGATTGGTTCGTAATCCATGCTGATTGATGTTAATTGGTAATTGCTTGATTCCCTCTCCGTTAATCACTTTGAAGAAGGCACACAATATGTTTTTCCTTTAACACACCCTATATTGTAATTTCAATTATTAAATGGGTGCGGCTATTGCCACCCTACCATTTTCTTTGTTCACCCTATAAATATTTGAATTATTGAAAGACTATATTACCCAAATGCAAAATGACTAATATGTACACTAATTTTCTAAAATTTAAATCTTTAAGGAAAACTAAATACATAACTAATTAAATACAAAACTACTTAATTTCTCTTCTGATAACATTAATCTTCATCTTCTCCATCCAAATTTCAATTTATTACAATTTTCTTTTTTATATTTTTGTTGCGTCCTCATCGTTAATTCGTTATTCAATTCATAAAACCACTAGTGTTAACTTCATCAAAATCTTTATAATACCTTTATAAACACCGAAAGTAAAAAATTTAAAACACGAAAAAAAAATCAATCTTTTTTTCATTGCTCATTGGCTACTTACTAATTTTTTTAATATGGATTGAAATAAACGAATATTAAAATTGAATGGAAAAAATAAAAAACTGGAAGTAAATCAAATTATGATTTTATTAGGAAACTTTAATATATTTTAGGACATCTTTTTAATTGATATAAATTAAATGAGAAATTTTCGTTAAACAAAATTTCTTTTTAAATTTGATATGTCAAATGATGGAGGATATTCCTGGAAAGAGAAATGAGTTGGATAAGTAAATCTAATAATTGAAATTAAAATGTATGTTTGTAGGGTGAATAAAGAAAATTATAGGGTGACAATAGCCTCACCCTTATTAAATTTACTTATCTAACACATTTTTCTTTCCAGAAATATCCAATCAAAAAAGATTTTTTTAACTTACATTTCTCATTTAATTTATACCAATAAAAAAACTAAAATATATTAAAGTTGTCCTAATAAAATCACAATCAGATTTACTTCCATTTTTTTTTTAATTTCAATTGCAATGTTCGTCTGTTTCAATTCATGTCAAAATATTAGGAAGTTAATAACTATGAGCAATGAAGAAGAGATTGATTTTTTTTTCCGTATTTTAAATTTTTTACTTTTGGTGTTCACAAAGGGTACTGCAAAGATTTTGAGGAAGTGAACCCAAATGGTTTTGTGAATTGAATAACGAATTAACAATGAGATTAATGTTATTCAATGAGAAATTAAGTAGTATTTGTATTTAATTAATTGGTTAAGTATTTATTTTTTCTTATATATTTGGATTTTAGAAAATTAGTGTACTTATTAGTCATTTTGCACTTGGGTAATATAGTCTTTCAATAATTCAAACGATTGTAGGGTAAACTAAGAAAATGGTAGGGTGGTAATAGCCGCACCCTTTAATTTTTCAGTAGTAATATAATGGTTATTAGATTAGGTAATAAGTGTATATTTAATGCAGAAAAAGTATAAGGGAAATGAATCCCTTCATGTATGGGAGGATTTATTTTTCCTCCTACTTTTCCTTTTTACAAAAAAGTTGTTCATTTCGTCATATGTACCAAATGTAGGAAATAATTAAGTTTGTGTTTTAGGGAATCAGAAATTGTGAGAGAATGATCTGTACTTTCATTGATAATAGGGACTTCTTTATGTAGAGGATTATAAGCAAAGAGTCTGAGTCTTACAAGCAAACTGAATTGTACAATGATTAGAATATCTTCGAAGATATCTGTAAGACTAACCCTATTACAACTTGAACAAGTAACTAGAGTTTGGGCCAGACACAAAAACTAGGTGTTCTTAAACACTTCCCCTTGTGTCACCCAAACGTGGTGCTCCTCTCGTTGCCTCGTCAGAAACCTTGCCGAGTAACAAAAACTTTGTGGGACAAAATTAACCTAGGTCGAAGGAGAAAAACTGAAAAAGAGTATAACACAACCTTCACATTTCGAGACCATACATGTAGACATCTTGCCCTGATGACTACGATCATGGAAGTTCGGATAACTTCGATAAACCGATGCTAGCAGCATGTTTCTCGAAAGTGGATTTAGGCAATGACTTAGTGTATAAGTCTGCCACATTGTCCTTAGATCGAACCTGGTTCACATTGATCTTGAGGAGAGTCTGTTGTTGCTGATTATATAAGAACTTGGGCGATATATGCTTGGTAGCCTTGCTTCATTTGTTCAATGCAAGCAGCATTATCCTTATAAATGCTCGTAGGCTCATTTGTTGTAGACTTCAAACTACAATTGCTTTGAACATGAGTAATTATGGATCTAAGCCGTATAAATTCACAAACTACTTCGTGAAGAGCAATAATCTCTACATGGTTCGAAGATGTAGTGACTAGGGTCTGTTTTGTAGACCTCCAAGATATCGCTTACCCATGGTGAACACATAACCAGTTTGGGAACGAGCTTTGCGTGGGTCAGAGACATACCCAACATCAGTAAAACCTTCCAAAACGCTAATGTCATTTTGGGATTGGGATAGGGGAAGCATCCCAATGTTGGCGGCATTCCTGGTGTGTGATGGGTCTGAATCTATCATCTCTCTCTGAAGATAGAACAAACCCATATCAATAGTACCACTTAAGTATCGAAAGATATCTTTAACACCAGTCCAGTTGCATTAGGGTAAAGCTATATCTAGCTAACAAGTTCACTGCAAATGAGATATCTGGTCTTGTGCATTGAGCTAGGTACAATAATGCACCTATTGCATTCAAGTAGGACACTTCTGCCTCTAGCACATCTTCATCATCATCCTTAGGACGAAATGAATCTTTTTTAGGATCAAGACTTCGGACGACCGTGGGGGTGCTTGAAGGCTTAAATTTGTCAGTATTGAAACGCCTAAGCATCTTTTGGATAGCTGATTGATGAATCAGGATATCATCAACACGGTGCTCAAGTTTCAAACAGAGACAGAACCGTGTTCTCCCAAGATCGTTCATCTCAAAGTCGGATTTCAAGTGTTAAGCGGTTTCCCTTAGCTCTTTAAGGGTTCCAATTATAATCATGTCATCAACATAAACCGCGACAATGGCGAATCCGGAACTTGTTTTCTTTATGAAAACACATGTGCATAGTTCATTGTTAACATATCACTTCCCAATCAAGTATTCACTTAGACGGTTATACCACATCAGTCCGGATTGCTTCAATCCATATAGTGAGCATTTTAGATTTATTGCAAACGCGCTCCATGGTTTACAGCCACTTGACTTGGGTAATTAAAGTATATCTGGGACCTTCATGTATATCTCTGTATCTAGATCCCCATATAGATACGCAGTAACCACATCCATAAGTTGCAAGTTCAGTTTTTTTTCTTTAGAAACTACTAAAATGATAAGGTAGCGGAACGTAATGACGGGCATATTTTTGTGTAATGTACTAGTGAAAGGTACATCCGCATGGCCAGGTGACTTGTTAAAATTACCGATACAAAATGTAGCAAATGCTCTTAGAAATACTCCATGCCAAGAATGTTAAATGGTTTCTTGCAGGGAGGAAGCATTATAGAGAGCTGCATCCAGGCATATTTTTTCAAAATTTTCCGCTAACAAAGTGATTAGCCAATTTTAGACCAAAAAGAGAGACAAAGAAGGGTAGTTAGTCCATGTCAAGGATTAAAATATCTGTGATATTTCTGATATATCTTTTTATGGAGAAACCAATATATCATAGGGAAAATGTCTTATCTTCCACTATTTCTACGAAATTTCTCCGATATCGTTAATTATCCCCTATATATTAGATATTTGGGATATATGCCATATAAAATGAAGAAATATCTGTAAAATCTGATGAAAAAAAAAACAAAAAATAGAAGGAAAAAACACTTAGTTATTCACAGAGAAATATACATTATGGACTATGGAGGTGATATCAGGGTGTAAAATTTTAACAACGGTTTTTAGTCTTAGATGCCTTTATAAAGAGACAAATTAACCTGCTTGAGAAAAATACCTCGGAGTGAAACCTCTGAAGGCAGATTTGGCTCCCCTCATGGCAAATTTGGGTGAGGAGAAATCCCCTGTAATACCCCAGAAATTCATTATTAATTTCTTGAAATTTTGTGAAATTAATAAAGTGTTCCTTAGTACGATTTCGTCGTTCGAGGCTGGAGCGGAAGTGTTTCGAACGAATAATTACTCAAAACGTTTTATTTTCAAGGGGTCAAAGGGTTGATTTTTTATTCCTTGAGTTTCTCTGAAAATCAGAGTTCGTATAAAGAATTTATGGTCAACGGAAAAAATTTCCATTTTTGGATAAATAGAAAATTTCAGAAAATTAGAGAAAAAACCCTAGTTTCCATTTTCGGAAACAGAGCTCTTCTCTCTCTCTCTCACACACAATCTTGCTTCTTGCGTGGTATAGGGGATGGAATTTCATGGGACCTGATGGCATATTTCTCCCTCCAAGTGACATTCCTGAGTGGTTCCAGTGGGTCAATGAGAGTGGCAGAATAAATTTTCAAGTGCCTGAAATTAGGGGGAGTAATGTAATAGCCATCACTTTGTGCTTCACTACTTTAAAAAAATGATATTCATGAGCCAGAATTTCCATCTTGTGGCGTTTTGGTTACAAACCATACCAAGCTCACTACATTTTTCATTAATCCAGTGGAATCAGACCTTGGTTTCTCAACTTTATTTTATATCCAGTATCTTTGGCTGGCACATTTACCCAGCTATAAGTTCAATTTGGAAGGAGGAGACTTGGTTGAAGTTTTGATAGAAACCACAGGTCGACTCGGAGTGAAAAAATCAACGCTCAGTCTAGTATGGGACACCAGACAACTAGAGTTCAGGGTTGATACTGACTGGATAGATATGATATGTTCATCTTGTCCATATACTGGAGGGAATAATAATATAGAATTGGACCCTTGCTGGTTATGTCAATAATGTAGTCACCTGATGAGGAGTTGAAGACCAACCTCTGGCAAAGATTGAGGCATGAGGAAGCCATTTTAAGGTCTTAGATCATGGTTTTTGAAGGTATTTGTGGAGCATTTTGGGCAACCACTTCTCCCCATTGACTATACAGAGGGTTTTTGTCTAATTTAAATCTCTCTCTCCCTCCCCGCGCCAAAAATCGCCGCCTATATTCGCATGCCATATCTTGGCCGTCCGGCCACCGTTGGCCGCACTATTGATCTCATTTGATTCGTCTCTTTCCCTCTTCAAGTTTTTGGTAGCTTTGTGACCTAATTTGGCCTGTAGAAGGCGCAGCAAGGCAAAATTTGGTAGTGGCGCTGCTTTGGGGTCACCGTCGGAAGTCTTGATTGGCCACCTCCAGTGCAAATTCTTGAGGGCTTTTGAAGCCCAAGAGACGAACGTCTTCCCCTCTAAGCGGCTTGAAGCGATTTGAAGTGTGGAGGTCGAATTGAAATTTGAAATTCTAGGGTTTCACCAAGTTCTTGGATTTTCGAGATAAATTTCGGCCAAATGGCTTAGATTTTGACTTTGTGCTAGTTGTGAAATTAAGTTGTTGTACATGTTGAGATGAACATTTTGGCATAGGTTTCATGACCCAATTTGGGGGTTCTCGGCGGTGCATGGAGCCCAAGCTCAGCCATTGCCGGAGGCGCGTGGCGACGCGTCCGACCAGTTTTTGAGTTTATGTTTTCATTGTTGTCTTCTACTTGTCGATACGAGCATGTTGATATATTATAGGATCATGTTGTGATCATTTGAAGCATGCTAGGTTTTCTGTAAATTCAATTATTTATGTTTTCTCAGTTTGCGATATGTGAGGATCCGACCATTGGATCATTGTATAATTTTGTGAAATTGATCCTAGAAGTATTCTGGAGACCTTGGGTGGTCTTGGCTAAGGCTTCATCTCTATTGGTGAAACCCTTGGTTGTTGTCAGAATTCATGTTTAGGACTTTGAACATTTTCGTACTTCGTGTTGTGATAAGTTGTGGTCTTGATGTGAATAGGTGCTTGACAAAGTCATTTTAAATGGAGTTTATGATTTTGAGCTTTATCTCGTGTGTCATGTGAAGACACAGCGGGATTTAGAGGTGAGTAAATCTCACGAGGTTCATTTATGAACAAAATTGCTTTATTATTCGAAATTATTTGTTTAATTGTTAAATCATTTTCTAAAATAAATATTTGTTTTAAATTATATGAACTTGATCGTCTATAATTCATACGTAAGTAAAATGAAGTTTTATTATAAAAATGATTTTCTCACGGGTTTTGTATTTGTGAACTATAGTTGGTATTAGTTGCATCCATGAGTGGATGACTACGTACATATATATTTACGTGAAATATATATATATATATATATATATCTTGGTGGAATTGTGGGATAAGGGCATCTTTGTTTACTTGTTCTTTAAAGAAAAATTTTCAAGTATATTGTATTGATGTCTGAATCATCACGCCCGGAGTCTTTATGTTTGTTTATTTGTTTATTAATTGCGCTTGAAAATCGGGGCGTGACAGTTTGGTATCAGAGCGTAAGGTCACATATTTGGTGATAATCAGTACTACCCGAATGATGGCTTGTCTGCAGCGGATCCCCATCTGATACTCTTCAACACTGATATAATCATTGGGTATGTCGTAGTGTTAGGTGTTAGTCAGGGCATAAGTTTTGAAACTTTAGGTTTGCCATGTAGGAGAGGTGGTGGAGCTTTCTATAGCTTATTTGAGTCGCAGTCTTTTGAGATATGGGAACATCTGGATTAAACTCTTGTGGAGTTGTCGAGGATGGTTTTCATGGAAAACCATATCCTTTTATGTGGTTGTAGTGTTTTGGTTGTTAGGGTCATGGTGCTTAACCTATACTTGTGTCTAAAGTTGCTACAAGTATTTGACCAGTAGTTGTTGAGCCTTTTTGAGTGGGATCGGTAAATGTTTTAGGTTGGAAGGTACTTAGCAGTTATGAGTTCCTTGGTTATAGTGTTGTGATATAGTGGAGTATTTCATCTCTGCACATCTGTTTTGTGTTTGGAATGGCTTTGGTGTCCCTAGCTAGATCCTTGTGTGTAGCTTGACTTCTTGGTGTGGTATTGGGAAAGATTTGTGGAGTGATACTTCTCTGATTTTTGTAGTACGTGGTAGAGATTTTCTGCAATTTGATTTTGTTTGTGAAATGTTTTGTGATGACTTAATGTGTAGGTTAGCCGAGGCTAAACCTTACTGTGATTTTGGTTATGAGATGATAAGGATTGATGAGTGATTGTGCATGCCTTATTTTGATGGTGATGGAGACCTTGGTGTAGTTTTGATTGGTGAAACAAATCCTTAGTGATTTGGAATGGTTTCACTGTGGCAAATATATGTGTTGATTGAGTGATTTGAAAGATGTTGTTATTTTCAATTCTAGGAATGCTAGGGTTGCATGATCAATGTGTTGATGCAGATACTTTTTTAGGACATGATTCTGAATTCTTATGTAGTGCTGTAAATGCGGAGTTGTGGTTGCATTGTGTGCAGAATTGTGATTCAGGATATGGTTGAGTTACCACCAAGTGGGTGGTAAAGCTTTGTAGTGTGTGATACTAAGTAGGCCGGTAGGGTACCCATATCGGATGTGGATCTAAACAAGTTTTCATTCGAAGTTTTGTGACGATCCTAGAATGCCAAGGGGATTACTCAAAGTGCGAGTGCAGCGTTTTATCCACAGATTTTTGGACAGACCGAGCGAGTGAATCAGGTGTTGGAGGTTATGTTGAGGGCATTTGTTTTGAACTTCAAAGTGAAGTTAAGACTGAGGTCTGTCGAACCTGTTACTATCTTGGTGGGAAGTGGAGATTTGGCATTTGGGTTTGCCTCGATATATCCTAGTGTTTCCTGTTGTGCGGAACATATTGATGTGCCTATGATGAAGATGAAGACTACGAGGGATCCAGTGTGTTTGATCGTGGGACACTTGGAAGGAATGTTGATGCAACCATTGTTCATGCTCGACTTGTAGTCTAGACGGGACTACAGAGCACCTTGGATCTAGGGAAATCAACTTGTTCAAGATTTTGTGGAGGCTTAATGATGAGAGCATTACTTGCTGGGAACAAGATTTGGATTTGAGGATGAGTTAGCCATACTTGATTGTTGGATAATACGCATAAATTTCGGTACGAAATTTCTTCAAGGAGGGTAGAATGTAATACCCCAGAAATTCATTATTAATTTTTTGAAATTTTCTGGAATTAATAAATTGTTCGTTAGTACGATTTTGTGGTTCGAGGGTGGAGTGGAAGTGTTTCGGACGAATAATTACTCGAAACGTTTTATTTTCGAAGGGTCAAAATGTTGACTTTTTATTCGTTGAGTTTCTCTGAAAACGTCCTTCACCAAAGTTGTAGAGCGCGTTGATACGAGTTCGTGGACATGCGAAACACAAAAATCGGAGTTCTTATGAAGAAGTTATGGTCAACGGAAAAATTTTCCATTTTTGGCCAAATAGAAAATTTCAGAAAATGAGAGAAAAAAACCTAGTTTCCATTTTCAGAAACCGAGTTTCTCTCTCTCCCAGCGCCAAAAATCGCAGCCTATATTCATCCTGCCATATCTCGGCCATCCAGCCACCGTTGGCCGCGCCACTGGTCCCATTCGATTTGTCTCTCTTCCCTTTTCAAGTCTGTGGTAGCTTTATGGCTCGATTTTGGCAATAGAAGGCGCATCAAGGTGAAGAAGTTTGGCGGCACACTGCTTTGGGGTCACCATCGGAACTCCCGGTTCCGGCCACCTCTGGTGCCAGTGCTTGAGGGCTTTTGAAGCCCAAGAGACGCACATCTTCCCCTCCAAGTGGCTTGAAGTGATTTGGAGTGTGAAGGTCGAATTGAGGATTTGAAATTCTAGTGTTTCACCGAGTTCTTGAATTTTAGAGGTAAATTCTAACCAAATGGCTTAGTTGACTCTAATTTTGTGCTAGTTGTGAAAGTTGTTGTACATGTTGAGATGAACATTTTGGCGTAGGTTTCATGACCCAATTTGGGGGTTATCGGCGGCGCGCGAAGTCCACGCTCAGCTACTACCGGTGGTTCGTGGCGGCGCATCTGACCAGTTTTTTAGTTTTTGTTTTCATTGTTGTCTTCTACTATTCGATACGAGCATGTTGATATATTATGAGATCATGTAGTGATCATTTGAAGCATGCTAGGTTTTCTGTAAATTCGATTATTTCAGTTTTCTCGGTTTGCGATCCGTGAGGATCCGACCGTTTGATCGGTGTATAATTTTGTGAAATTGATGCTAGAAGTATTCCGGAAACCTTGGGTGGTCTTGGATGAGGCTTCGTCTCTATTGGTGAAACCCTCTGTTGTTGTCGGAGTTCATGTTTAGAACTTTGAATGTTTTCGTACTTCGTGTTGTGATGAGTTGTGGTCTTTATGTGATTAGGTACTTGACAAAGTCGTTTTAAATGGAGTTGATGGTTTTGAGCTTTATCTCGCGTGGCATGTGAAGACGTAGCCGGATTTAGAGGTGAGTAAATCTCATGAGGTTTATTTATGTAGGCCTCATCAAAAAGCCCGCGGATCAAGTGGGCTGATGGAGGCCCGCCGGCCCTGAGGGCTTTTAGCCCGGCCCGGCCCGTCAAAAAACCCGCAAAAGCCCGCCTTGGTGGGCCGAGGGCCGGCCCGCCTAAAGCCCGCAAAAACCCGGCCCGCCAAAGGCCCGCTAGGCCCGGCCCGTAAAAGCCCGCTAGGCCCGGCCCGTAAAAGCCCGTAAAAATATTATATATATATATATATATATATATTTGTAGTTATGTGTGTGTGTTTATAAATATATATATATACACACACACATAGATATATATATATTTGTGTGTGTGTGTGTGTGTGTGTGTGTTTATATATATGTATATATATTTATATATGTGTGTGTGTGTGTTTATATATATGTATATATATTTATATATGTGTGTGTGTTTATATATATAATATATATAGAGATATATATATGTGTGTGTGTGTGTGTGTGTGTTTATATAGAGACATATATATATATATATATATATAGAGATATATATATATATGTGTTTGTTTATATATATAATATATATAGAGATATATATATGTGTGTGTGTGTGTGTGTGTTTATATATATGTATATATATTTATATATGTGTGTGTGTTTATATATATAATATATATAGAGATATATATATATATGTGTGTGTGTGTGTTTATATATATGTATATATATTTATATATGTGTGTGTGTTTATATATATAATATATATAGAGATATATATATGTGTGTGTGTGTGTGTGTGTTTATATAGAGATATATATATATAGAGATATATATATATATATATATATGTGTGTGTGTGTGTGTGTGTGTTTATATAGAGATATATATATATAGAGATATATATATATATATATATGTGTTTGTTTATATATATAATATATATAGAGATATATATATGTGTGTGTGTGTGTGTGTGTTTATATATATGTATATAACTATATATATTTATATATGTGTGTGTGTTTATATATATAATATATATAGAGATATATATATATATATGTGTGTGTGTGTGTGTGTGTGTGTGTGTGTTTTAGTGTTTATATATATATGTGTGTGTGTGTGTGGAAGTTCTTATACTTCTATTATTCTATATAGAATATGTACATATATATATATTCTACATATCGGTTGACCAATTCGATCGGATTCGAAAATATGGTGAAATTGGCTAAATTTTTTACCACACTCATAATTTATTGTAATAAACTCATCCAACGGTCGGTTTTTCCATTTTCTTTGAATTGATATGGGTTGCTCTTTGGAGTGTGTGATATATAAATATAGGTTTATAAGAGTAACTAAGTTTGACCTAGTTGATCGAATTCTAAACGATTACCAAATTAGCTGAATTTTCTACAACCACCATAAAACATTACAATCTCTCAATTGAGCGGTTGGTTTCTCTGAATTCATTTTCTACTTCATGGTTGCTTTAGAATGAACCTAAACAATTTAAATGCAATGTATATGTCATACAACTTTAGGAGTAAAATTGGTATATGCCAATGTGTTTGTAATTAAAATTATTTTTTTGTATCTTATGTCCACGCACATCCATAGATGGGATATATACAAACGTGATGTGAAAAAATAAGCACGTTTCGAGGTTGTCACGCCATTGGTCAACCAAGAAAACATATAAGTGACTACTGTTGACCAATTAGATCGGGTTCAAAACTATGGTGAAATTGACTAAATATTTAACCACACACATAATTTATTGTAATAAACTCATCCAACGGTCGGTTTTTCCATTTTCTTTGAATTGATAGAGGTTGCCCTTTGGAGTGTATGATACATAAATAAAAGTTTATAAGAGTAACTAAGTTTGACCTAGTTGATCGAATTCGAAATGATAATCAAATTGGCTGAATTTTCTACAACCACCATAAAACATTACAATCTCTCAATCGAGCGGTTGGTTTCTCTGAATTCATTTTCCACTTCATGGTTGCTTTAGAATGAACCTAAACAATTTAAATGCAATGTATGTGTCATACAACTTTATGAGTAAAATTGGTATATGCCAATGTGTTTGTAATTAAAATTAATTTTTTGTAGCTTATGTCAAAGCACATCCATAGATGAGATATATACAAACTGGATTTGAAAAAATAAGCACGTTTCGAGGTTGTCACGCCATTGGTCAACCAAGAAAACATATAAGTGACTACGGTTGACCAATTAGATCGGGTTCAAAACTATGGTGAAATTGACTAAATTTTTAACCACACACATAATTTATTGTAATAAACTCATCCAACGGTCGGTTTTTAAATTTTCTTTGAATTGATATGGATTGTTATTTGAAGTGTATGATAATATGATATATAAATATATATTTATATTTAAATTATGTAAAATTATATATATGTTTTTAGAAAACTATCAGTTGGTTTTCTAATCCTGCCGTTGGATCCGTCCGTTTTCTCATGATACCGTTGGATACCGTTGGCCAAATGACCTAAAGCCTCAGCAGCCTCACTCAGGTCTCAGAATCTCAGATCTAAAATTCTAAATCGATAACTTTCTCTGTTTCTCTCGCCTCAAGTCCTCAACCTCAGCCTCCTCTCATCTCAGGCTCTTAGCCTCACGCCCTCACTCAGATCTAAAGTCTCAGCCTCAGACAGATCTAAATCGATCACTTTCCCGTCTCAGCCTCAGCCTCCTCTCGTCTCAGCCTCAGCCTCAGCCTCCTCTCGTCTCAGTCTCAGTCTCAGCTCAGCCTCAGCCTCAGCCTCCTCTCGTCTCAGCCTCAGCCTCAGCCTCCTCTCGTCTCAGCCTCAACCCCCTCTCGTCTCAGCCTCAGCCTCAGCCTCCTCTCGTCTCTCGACGACTCTGTTCCTCCATAGCTCCTCAGCCTCCTCTCGACGACTCTGTGCAGCCTTGGATCTTCTGTAGCAAAGCCGGTCACGACGAGCTGCTCTCTTCCTCTTCCTCATCTCACGGGCTGCAGGAGGGGATAATCTGTCCGTTTAGATTTGATCGAGCAGGTACTGTCACTGAAACGGAGCGATCTGTTTTGTTTTGAGTTTGAGTTTGAGTTTGAGTTTGATCTTGATCTTGAGTTTGAGTTTGGTTTGAGTTTGAGTTTGTTTTGTTTTGAGTTTGAGTTTGAGTTTGATCTTCAGTTTCTGTTTTGTTTTGTTTAATTTTCAGTTTCTATTTTGTTTTGTTCATTTTCATTTACAGTTTCAGTTTCATTTTCACATGATTCTTTGAAGTGGTTTTTGTTTTGTGTTGTTAAGTTAAGAGTGAAGTTAACTTATATGTGTGAAGTTACCAGTTGTTAAGTGGTTTTTTGTTTTCTGAGGTGTTAAGCTTAAGATGATAAAGTTCAAAACCAGTAGTTGGATGTTTTATTCTTCTGTTTCCTTGATATGTATCTTTTTGTCCGTTGATTAGATTTTGATATTGTCTAATATTGTCAGTTGCCACTTTCGGTAATCGATACTAATAGTGAAGATGAAGCTGAAAATGAAGCTGAAAATGAATCTGATAATGATTCTGAAAATGAGTCCCAAGAACAGGTATATTGTTTTGGTTACTTCATTGCTTCTATTTTTTTATTTTCAATTTACCAAACATGTTTTCTGGTTTTTTAATTCTTTATTTAAATGGGTAGGTACCAAGATCAGTTGAATCCCATGAGTTATCAACGAATCTGCAGCCTTAAATTTTCAAGGTTAGTAAGCTGCAGTTTGCAGACTTGCAATTTATGTGGAAAATAGTAATTGGATCCTTAACAATTCTTAGATGCTTTTACATACAAACTTCATCTGAATTTAGACTATAGTGGGTAGTTTTAAAGCTTGAATTGGTTCATTTGAAACTTTGAGTTGCTTGCTTTTACTAAAACTTGCAGATTAGATATTTGGCTCATTTGATGAAATTTTTGCAGGGCTGTACCAACTATGGAGGGTTGCTGGCAGATTCTAAGTGAGCCTCAATGATACCAAGTTTGAATGGAAGAGAATATGCCTAATTAGATAAACTCAAAGAAATTGTATTAATAATTTGCTTTCGTTCTAAGTTGTAAATTGGGACACTTTGTATTCTGTATTTTTATTTTAGTACATTAAAACGGGCGTGGGGATGAGCCTCCTAGTTCGGCTAGGTTCCAAACCCCTTAAAATTTTGAAAGGAAAAAAATAGCATCCTCAAACCTCAATATGACCTGTGAGATGATCTAGATTCTAGAAGAAAGATATAGGATATGCATAATACATGTTAGCCGAAGACTTCATCAATTAGTTGCATGCAGGTTGAGTAAAATTAGTTGTTGTGGATGACACTAAATATTGCACAATAAAACTCGCATAATCCAAAAGCCCGGCCCGGCCCGAATAAAGGTGGGCTACCCGGCCCGGCCCGTAAAAGCCCGCAAGGCCCGCCTTATATGGACGGGCTTGGATCCGTTGATTTACAATGAAGCCCGGCCCGGCCCGGCCCGTCACTATTTAAAAATCTCATTAGGCCCGGCCCGGCCCGTTGACGAGGCCTATATTTATGAACGAAATTGCTTTATTATTCAAAATTATTTGTTTAATTGTTAAATCATTTTTTGAAATAAATATTTGTTTTAAATTATATGAACTTCATCGTCTACAGTTCATAGGTAAGTAAAATGAAATTTTATTATAAAAATAATTTTCTCACTGGTTTTGTATTTGTGAACTATAGTTGGTATTAGTGACATCCCTGAGTGGATGACTACGTGTGTGTGTGTGTGTGTGTGTGTAATATTTACGTGAATTATATATATCTTGGTGGAATTGTGGGTTAAGGGCATATTTGTTTACTTGTTCTTTCAAGAAAAATTTTCCAGATATATTGTATTGATGTCTGAACCATCACGCTTGCAATATTTATGTTTGTTTATTTATTGTGTTTGAAAATTCGAGGTGAGACATCCCCTCAAGGCGATTATGGGTGAGAAGTAATTCTCCTAATACAAATCGATCTGTGTGAAGAGAGATTTCGTCAAGATGAATCTGTGTAAGGAGAAATACCTTCAAGGCGCTTGTGGGTGAGAAGTAATTCTCTAAATGCAAATATGTATGAGGAGATATCTTCTCGAGTCGAATATGAGTATGGAGAAATCTCCTCAAAGCGAATCTGGGTGAGGAGTATTCCCTTCAAGGAAAATTCGAGTGAGAAGTGGAATCCAAGTGAGAAGAATTTCCTTGAAGGCGAATCTGGACGAGGAGAATTCTTGATGAAACAATTTCAGCAAATGAAAATAAACTTGATGGAGCCATGTTTCAAAAGTAACTCATTCACTTTATCTTTCTCAATTATATTAAAGTTTCAGACAAAAAGAACAGACTATTGGGTTATAATCCGCACAAGAGTGTAAAAAGTCGACAGCTCTAAACAGATCTATGATTATCATGTTCATCACTATAATTCATAATATATGGGTCATATGTCTTGGTCTGATTGTTGTACTTTCGTAGACCAGAGAGTGACTTTTCAACTACCTGGAGTCTCTTTTTGGATGTAGATGAAGTTGACATACATATGTATTTATATGTAATTCCAATAAATTGATTATTTCAAAAAAATATATTTTTCCGGATATCCCCGATATTTTCGATATCTCATTTTTTCAAAGTTCAGACTTCCAATAGATTGTAGATACAGATATTTTAATCCTTAGTCCATTTAAATCTCGCTGGTCTCTTTGTCTTTTGATTATTTGAACAAGCACCACCTTTTTTGTCTGAATTCCTTTATATATATTTTCTTTTTTTGGTTACATAGCGTAACATAACACAAATTAAATAAGAAGCAGCTTCTTATTTACTCTTGGCCTCCTTGTTGAGCTCATCTTCAGCAGATGATGGCATGTGGTAGGTACCAAGTAGCCTATCCCAAAACACAAAGAAGGGCTGAGAGAAGTTGAACTTGGTCCCTGAAAGCTGGTGGTGCACATCATGATATAAGCTGTTGTTTCTGAACATAACATGAAACGGGTGCCATGGAAAGTTACATACACCGGAGTGGTCGTCCACTGCCTTGATGGTTGCAAATGAGAAGAAGAAAATCGAAGTCCGCGGAGACATGCCCGACAGCAAGAAGCTGACAGCTCCGCTCATAGTGTCCACGAGAAGACCCTCCAACGGGTGGTTGTACAATGCTGCATATGCATACGGAGCTACAAGCCTGTGATGCTGGGAGTGGATGTGCTTGTAGAGGAACTTGTTCTCATGCATATACCTATGCATGAAGTACTGCCACGTGTCCATCACCACCATGGCTATCAGAAACTGGACCATAGTTGTGGCAAGCATCATGATCATTGACCCAATTCCATCATCACCATCATCATTTTGACCTGTCGCTCATAAAACCCACAATTAAGAATAATATCCACAATCTCCATCCTCGATCAATGGAGATTAGGCATCCAAACTCAACCCAATACCCAGTAAGAATTCAATTGAGCTGGACTACAATCCCTACCGGCAATCCAGTTTAATTACTAGGGAGTTCTATTCTAATGTTGCACTAATGGTTGATTTAACATGTATATAATGAATTAATAACCTGTAGTAGAAGTAGTCATAGAAGCAGCCGCATCATCGTCACGGTTTGTCAGAATATACACGAGTGTGGCAGTGAGAGCCTGCAGGACTTGTTGGAGGACGACGCCTTTGATGACTGTTCCTTTGGAAACGAGGTGGTTTCTCTTGTCTTGCTCCTCTGCGCTTCGAATTTTGTATTTCGGAAATGATTTTTCCATAAATACAATGAGGGCTGCGTACAGCCAGTACACTATGATAGGGATAAACGTTCCTAATACTTCATCAGAAGCAACTATTCTCATGAATCCCATCTCACTTATAGGTTATAGCTAAGTAGATGAGTACTGCTCTGGGTTTACTGTTTAATTAGTTTGACAGGGTGATACTTAAAACCCTAGGTTTGTAATTGATTCGCATGCAGGACTCAGTACTGCTATTTATAATTTGATAGAATATAATCATATGCAGTCATGCACATACATGCATTGACTTACACCATTGTCATAATGGATCAAATATGAATGGCAGGAAAGTGGATTCTCTTGATCAGCATTCATTTTTTTTTGGATTTTTATGATATTTCCATAACAGAGTCAAGGTTTCCTTCCATTTTCCAAATTGGCAGACTTTTATATATTTGTTTTAATTTTATATGAGGAGGGTGTTGGATTATTATTATTATTTTTTTTTTCGATAAAGAAAGAAAATTACAAACAAAATCCCTGAGAACAACTGCCCCCAAAAATTTCAAACTGGAAAGTCGCGTCCAATGACCAAAATATCTCGTTTCGAGGAAATATCGATAGTTTGGAAAATAGAAATTTCAACGGAAATATCGATTTCGGTAAAAAATCAAGAAAAATGATGAAAATGTAGGAGTGTATTGAGATAATGTAGGAATGTATTAAGACACCAAATATTAAAAGTAGTAAATGTCATTAATTAGAACAATAAAATAAACAATACGAACCAAATGGCTAATAATATTAACTTATTACTTACCAAAATTTTAGAGTGAAGAAGTAGTATGAGAAAGAAGTGAAGAAAGAAACTTGTTGTTTTCTTTGGTGCAAGGAATGAATGGAATTTTGAACTATTTATAGAAGTTAAAATTTAAAATGTTGTTGTAAAAGTTTCTTGTTGTTTCCTTCGGTGCAAGGAATGAATGAAATTTTGAATTATTTACAGAAGTTAAAATTTGAATTTTGTTGTAAAATTTTTGAACATTTGGTAAATAAAATTTAATATAATAATTTATTGTTCTAAGTTAGTTATTAATTGGACATATACCTAAGTTTTCAGATTCATAGGCAAAATGAATATATATTGGAATGTTGTAAATATAACACAAATGTTGGTGTAGCAGAGTTGACCAAGACTTTCAAGGAGCAATGAGGTGACTAAGGTTTAAGCCTTGGTGACTTTATTGGTTTTTTTTATTGAAATTTAAGGCTAACTAATTATCAGTCATGTGGTGGGCCATCAGGTTGACTGCGCATGTGAGAAAGGGTGATGAAAGGTTGACTGCGCAATGTTCCAGAAATAACTTAGAAATTCGCGATTTTCGTCACTTTCTCAATATTTTGGAAAATTTCAAAAATCTCGGTCGAAAATCTTATGGTAAGCAAAGATGAAATCGACCCTTAAAAAAATGAAAATGTCGCTGATATTTTTGATTTTTTAGTCATTGACGGCACCGTGTTGGAGAAAAGGGTATTAGAGGTTTTGGTTTTTTGTTTTTGTTTTTTGTTTTTTGTGTTTTTTGTTTTTTGTTTTTTGTTTTTTGTTTTTTGTTTTTTGTTTTTTGTTTTTTGTTTTTGTTTTTTGTTTTTGTTTTTTGTTTTTTGTTTTTTGTTTTTTGTTTTTTGTTTTTTGTTTTTTGTTTTTTGTTTTTTGTTTTTTGTTTTTGTTTTTTGTTTTTTTTGTTTTTTGTTTTTTGTTTTTTGTAGTTTTAAAGGTTATGTTCTTGGTGCTTTTGCTTGCAACATTGGCACTCCTAACTCTATAGCAGCGGAGGTAATGGCAATTAGTAACAGCAATTGAACTTGCGTGGGTACGTGATTGGATACACATTTGGTTAGAGGTTGATTTGTCACTTGTGCTAGATTATCTACATTCTTGTTTGCTTATACCTTGTCAACTTCGTGTTTGTTACTTTAGTTGTTTAAGTTGCATCTCAAACATGACAGTTTAATATTCTTAGAACTTTCAAGAGGAGAGTAAAGTAGCAGATGAATTGGCTAATCACCATACGTCATTAACTCAAATAGTTTGGTGGGATGTGCCACCTTTTATTTTGTTGTATTGTAATAATGACCTTCTGGATCTTCCTCAATTTTTATTTTTCTAATTTTTGTTACAGTGTTCATTGTTTCGAGATATTTCAGCTTGGTATCCCTTTCTTATTATTCTCCTTTTCTATAATTAATTCAATTGAGTGGTAGGGAGGGTGCCCCTCTTTTTCACTCATCTTTCGGTCAAACAAAGAAATAAACAAAGGGATGTTCTAGTTGGACCTCCAAATTTAATATTTGGACCTCTAACTTTTTTTAGTTATTGATAGACTTTGTCAAGTCATATGAAAAGACAAATAAAGACAGAAAGATAAAAATCCAAAATGCAAAAAAAAAAAAAAAAAAAAAAAAAACTCTTCTTACCTCCCCAAATATAACATTCAATTAATTTTTTTTTCCGAAATTTTCTTATAATGCTTATATAGTTTTATAATTTACCTAAATTAATTAAATAAAAATAATAATTAGAATTTAATGCAAAATTAAATTCAAAATAATTTGATTTGGAATTTCCTTAAACTATTTTAATTGAATATTATGAATGTTAACCTGGTCAGTTGCTGACCAAGAAAATAATGCTCAACCACCCTTAGATGTAAATCCAAGGGCAGAGAGAATTATTATTAAGTTGAGGTGTTTTGTTTTCCACCATTGGATGTAAATCTAAGGGTTGTTGAGTATAAATTGTTTGGTCAGCAACTGACCAGGTGAACAGCACTGTATTATGATATAGTTATTACTTGGTCTTCTAACCCAAAATCCTTGAAATCCTTCTTTTAGCAAATTAAAAAGAATTCTAGCAACATCAAGATTGAGAACCAATCCTTGATTAATTTTGGTGGAGGAGAGACATACTCATAAGATATATGTGATTTTGATTCGTTTTTCTTCACGTGGTTGAAGATACAGATAAAAAGTAGAGTTACATATTGTTTTTTTTTTTTTTTTGATAAGATAGAGTAACATATTGTTGTATCTCATGTTCAAGGGTGTTTTGGTAAAAATAGGGAGGTCTACTTAGCTTTTCAAGTATTCTAAAAACAGTAAAAAGTAAATTAGAGGTGTACTAAGTATGAGATATCCAAATAGTAAATTTAGAGGTCCAACTAGAATCACTCATAAACAAATAGCAATCAACTATACAAAAATATGAAGGGAAGATCCCCACAAAGTACCATGCATGGACCCTCATTTGCCAAATGTTAGCAGACTAGTTACCTTTCCAAAAACTATGTGATGAGCATAATTACTCTACTCAACATGATACTATTGGGGCCAAGGAAGAGAGCAAAAAGAATAAGGACAAGGGATTAATCTACTTCTAATCAGCTTCTATTCCTTAACCAGAGCTAATTCAACGTCTTAAGCATCATCATCATCTACATTGCCACGAGCTAGCTTAGGAATGTCTAAATTTGATGAAAATTCTATAGTCATGGCATGGAAAGTAGCCTCATCGATGTCAGAGTCTCTTTTTAATTCAAGAATGTCTATTGTCTAAAGATCTAATCAAATTAACTGTCAACCTCGAATCACAGAAGCCAACTATTTACTTAACCTACGATTCTATCCCCACAAATACAAGTCTTTTAAATCTCTCTCGCTGGCCACTAGATAAAGTGATAAAATGAACTTCTTGTTTTAGAGAATCAGAAATTGAGAGATAATCGCTGTGTATTATCATTGATAATAGGGGCATCTTTATATAGAGGATTACAATGCATAGAATCTCAATCATACAAGGAAAGTAATTCTACATTGATTAGGATTCTAGATCCTTCTAATTAAATCCTATTAGCACTAGGTCAAGTAACCTAGAGTTTGGACCAAACACAAATAGAGATATCCTTAAACACTCCCCCTTGTGTTGTCCAAACGCGGTGCTTCTCTCGTTGCCTCGTTAAAAACCTTGCCGAGTAACAAAAACCCAGTGGGACAAAAATAACCTCGGTCGAAGGGGAAAAAGAGCACAACACACCCTTCACGATTCGAGACGAACATGTAGACATCTCCCCCTGATGTCTGCGCCTCCCCCTGATGACTACGATCATGGGAGTTTAGATAATTTCGGCAAGCCAATTCTTGCCACATGTTTCTCGAACGTGGATTTGGGCAATGACTAAGTAAACAAGTCTGCCACATTATCCTCAGATTGAACCTAGTTCACTTTGATCTTGAGGAGAGTCTGTTGTTGCTGATTATGCTTGGTGCTATCGCTTTTGATGTAGTCTTGCCTCATTTGTTCAAAACAAGCAGCATTATCCTAAATGCTTGTAGGCTTATCTGTGGTAGACTTCAAATCACAATTGCTTCGAACATGCGTAACTATGGATCCAATCCATATTCATTCATGAACCACTTCATGAAGATCAATGATCTCTGCATGGTTCGAAGATATAGCGACTAGGGTCTATTCTGTAGAACTCCAAGATATCACGGTCTTCTCCCATGGTGAACACTTAACCGGATTGGGAATGAACTTTGTGTGGGTCAGAGAGATACCCAACATCAGCAAAACCTTTCAAAACACTTATATCGTTTTGGGATGGGGATAGAGAACGCAGGCCAGCGTTGGCGGCGTTTCTGGTGTGTGATGGGTCCGAATCCATCATCTCTTTGTAGGGATAGAATAAGCCCATGTCAATCGTACATCTCAAGTACAGAAGGATATCTTTTACACCAATCTAATGGCGTCGCGTTGGCGCAGAGCTATATCTAGCTAACAAGTTCACAACATATGAGATGTCCGGTCTTGTGCATTGGGATAAGTACAATAATGCGCCTATTGTACTAAGTAAGGCATTTCTGCCTCTAGCACATCTTCGTCATCATCCTTTCGACGAAAAGGATCCTTTTTAGGATCAAGACTACGGACGATCATGGGGGTGCTTGAAGGCTTGACCTTGTCAAAATGCCTAAGCATATATCGACACGATGCTCAAGTTCCAAACTGAGACATAATCGTGTTCTCCCATAATCCTTTATCTCAAAATTGGATTTCAAGTGTTCAGCTGTTTCCCTTAACTCTTTAAGGGCTTCTAATGAATATCACGTCCAACATGAACCGCGATAGAATCCGAAACTTGTCATAGAAACGCGTGGGCATATCCATTCCCAATCAAGTAGTCACTTTAGTGAGCGTTTCAACCTCTTTGTAAACGCGCTCCGTGGTCTAGAGCCTCTTGACTTGGGTAAATGACGTTCACCATGAACCTTCATGTATATTTCGTATCTAGATCCCTATAGAGATACGTAGTGACCACATTTGTAAGCTGCATGTTCAGTTATTCGGAATCTACCAAACTGACAGGGTAGTGGAGTGCAATGACATCCATTACGAGAGAATATGTCTCATCGTAGTCAATTCCAGGGCGTTTTGTGAGAAGCCTTGCACCATAAGGCGAGATTACCATCTCTTTTTCTCACTACGCTTTCTAATAAAGACCTATTAGTCAACAGGTTTTATGTTAGGAGGTATTGGCATCACTAGCTCGAAAACCTTCCTCTTCATTAGAGAATCCATCTTAACATGGATCGCATCTTTCCATTTAGGCCAAAACTCTCTACGTTGACATTCATTCATCAACGGAGCGTGGTTCGATATCATCTGACTCAACAAACTCATGTGCAACGAAGTGCGTGACTACATCATCAATTATGATGGAGTTTTTATCCCACGTCTCATGTACACTAGTGTAAGTTTCATAGAGCTCTATATTCTCAGGAATAGGTTATGACGTTAAGGCGTCCCCCAATGATAACCATAACCCGGAAGATACTCATGAGACGGATTTTGAGTCTTGATGATCAAAGGATTGGAATGTGCCAAAGTATCCTTCGAACCCACGGGCTTCCCACGCATCCTAGCTGGGGCCATGGCCTATAACGCCAGAGTGCCACTCTCCTTGGCGTTGGCATCATACCCACCTCCATGTGGGGTGGCGCTACGTCCTCTTGTAGGGACGTCCTTCCTTGCAGGCATGTTTGCAGCGTATTTGTGTGATCTCGTCACTGTAATAGGGATCGAGATGAGACATAGTGGGGACAGACCACGACAATTCCTGTCGTTCCTGTTGAACATCCGTGTTCTTCTCTCCCCCTAACGACGGGAAGACTGTCTCATCAAAGTGACACCCGCAAATCTAGCGGTAAGGAGATCGCCTTGCAAGGGCATTAAGTGGCGGACGATTGTTGGAGTCTCAAATCCAACGTAGTTGCCCATTCCTCTGTAAGGACCCATCATAGAGCGCTATGGCAGCGCAATTGGCATATAAATGGCTCACTCAAATGTGCGTAAGTACAAAATACGTGTACCCAGTCACTAGCTGTAACGCAGAGGTACATTGAGTGGCGGTAGGTCGTAGACAAATTAGCATAGCTGCATGCCATATTGCGTCACCCCAAGCGGATGTAAGAAGATTGGTGCGCATTACCAAGTTCAGACGACCATCGTAGTTGTTTCCACGAGACCAATTGGGTGTGTACATGGGAATGTGATGTTCAACATCAAGCCCATTGCAATATCCATCGAAAGTCTTTCGATGTAAACTCTTTAGCATAGTCAAATCCAATTGACTGAATAGGATGATCTGGGAAGTGAGCCCGTTGTCATATGATATGTGCTAGGAGTGTAGCATAAGCAGCATTTATAGGTGGACAATGGCACAACACGTGACCAGCGTGTTTGCGTGTCAACCAACATCATGAAATATTTAAGCGTCCGCAAGTTGGTTGAATCAATCCACAAAATCACTACGGATTCTTTGTAAGAACATAATGAGTATTGTCATATCCTTTGCATAGGACGGTCTCAGTCCTAATTTCCCTAAGGAACAGGCTTTGTAAAACGAGCGAGAGGTCTTAGAAGTAACCATTGAGTATTTTGGTTAGGCCTGAGCGTCCGAAACGCTATGTGAAGCAAGTTAGTGATTGCAATATCACCTGGGGCGCCATCACCATGATGGATGCTATCCATGGCGTGATGGATATGGACTGCACCAGCCCTAGGCTGGTGGTGGACGCAGGCGGTGCCCTAGGCAGCTGTGTCGGTCACACTTAGTCTAGAAATCAACTTTTGATTCATGCTTCATTTCGCTCGAAAGAAAAGATGTCCATGTGAAGTCTTTAGTAGACGGATCATCATATCATGACTAGGATGATCTATCCTGTCATGACAAAGCCAATATGTGTCTAAATCCAAGAGATCTTCTCTCATAACTTTATTGGATTAAATCTCGAATAGTGACATAGAATCCACTAGAGAGACACATAAACTTCTCTAAGATGCGTCTTTGTTCGCAATCATTAGAGGTAATGCAAATGAACTCATTTCCGTTCTCTACATGCATTTTCGCATGGAATTCGTTGGCTATTCATAGGGTACGATTTGTCCTAAGAGCGTAGAGAGTTTTTTGTGACAACTGTAATCAAGGTGCCATTTGGCAAGTGGAACTTCGGCTATTCCATGTCCTTGAATTAATATTGATGGCCCAGCCATCGTAGTCACAAAGTCATATGCTCAAAATCAAAATTGAGTCATAATGAAAAGAACTCGAAATTTTATTCATAAGCCAACAGAGTACATCATTGTTTCTTTGATCAAAGAAAATCTAATCCAAATGCTAGTTAATGCAAAATAATGGTAGTCGTCTAACTTCTTTCAGTAATTCCAAAATAAATGTGACCAGATGAGTAGAGAGATGTCGGTGGAGCAAGGTTCACTTAAGTACCACTAATCTCAGAACCTTCCTAGACATCACACTTACTTTGGGTGAGCCTACTTTGAAAAAAGACTACACCATTGGCATTTACTACAAAGTATATATATGGCAATTGCCTATTACATCTCTTGGAAAAATAAAGACTTAAACAGAATTGGCGATCTATTGATCCCAGCCAGATTTGTAGTCTTTAACCCTTCACTCTAGATCATTTTCTTGATCTTCTTGTTCCATATAGTGAGCTTCCCTTGCTTCACAATATGCTTTGTAGGCGGTGGCAAGTTCTTCACGAGCTCTACAAATGTGTGCCCAATGCTCAGACACTCCACATCGAGAACATACATCTCTTTGCTCGAACTCCATTGATTGAGGCGCTTTGAAAGCGTCATTTAGATGGCTCTTAGTGTTGGTGGCGCCACCAACATGGCTAGAGGCATTGCCTCCCTCTCTCTTTCCACGTTTACCTCTTCGGTTCCGTGTTCGCCTATTTTGGTGGTTACCTTCCCAAGTAGAGCGATTATATGAATCAGAATGTCCAGAAGTATACCTTAGATTACGGTTTCCCTCTTGGCGCCCTCTCTTAGATGTGCGACTATAATTGGATTCCAGTATAAGCTCTGTTTCCACTGATCTGGAATTATAGTTCTTCACAAGGATATTGTCATGCTTTTCACCGACATTCATAGCTCCAATGAGCTCATGAAACCTTGTGATCTGTCTTACATTTACATCAATTCGATAGTTCTTAGCGACCATCAATGCAGAGACGGGGAAGGTAGAGAGAGTCTTCTCAATCAACATCGCATCTGTGATCTCTTTACCACAGAATTCCATTAAGGATTTAATGCGAAGTGCTTCCGAGTTATAGTCAAGAACTGACTTGAAATCACAGAAGCGGAGGCTATGCCATCTCACTTCTAGGTCCGGAAGCAAGGAGTCACGGACGTTGCCAAATCTTCCTTCGAGTGAGACCCACAGCCTTCTGGGGTCTTCTTCATTCATATACTCGTACTGGAGCAAATCATCCATATGACGAGTCATTAGGATGATGGCTTTCGCTTTATTTGCCTCTAAGGCTGCTCTATTTGCTTCCAAAGCTTGAGCTTGCTCAACAGTTATCACGTCCTGGCTAGGCTCGAGAATCATATCCAAGATTCCTACAGCCTTGAGATGCTGGCAGATAACACGAACCCACCTGTGATATCCAGAGCCAGTTGTTCCCAATAAAGCAAAATCCAATTTGTTCAGGTTACTCATCCTGAAAGAGAACAAGAAAATTAGGGTTAGTTTCGGAGCGAAATAGGCTACCACGAAAACATATGAAATTTCTAAGCGTAATCGCTTCCAAGAAATTAGTAATTTCCGAGCGTAGTCGCTTCCAAGAAATTCTATTCCAAGAGATATTGGATTAGATCGAAACAATGATGTAAGTGGTCGATCATAAATTCTCTACAAACTCTAAGTTTGGAGATCTCAACAAGCTCTAAACTTGGAATGAGCACGAACCCCCACAGTTCGGCTTAATTTGGTCTCCCCTATAATGAAGAAAGGGGGGTAGAAGAAGGGAGGTTGCAAGTCCCCGAAAAGAAGAGAATAAATTTAAAAACTCTAAAACAACGGGAACGTTTAGTAAAAAATACCTCGAATTGGTCGCCGGAAAATTTGACTGGAAAAAGTGGTCGGAAAATGGCCGGAAAAAGTCATCAGAAAAAGTCGCTGGAAAATGGCCAGAAATTCGCTTGAAATCTGACTCGGAAAATCACCGGAAAAGTTGTTGAGTGGAAGGGTTGACTGATGGGCTGCTCCCCTCCTTTTTTCTCTTTTTTTTCTTCTTCAGGCCGTGGGCCTTCCCCTTTTTTTTCTTTCTCTGCTGGGCCCGCCTCTCTCCTTCCTTCTTCTTCTTTCTTCTTCTTCCTTGTTTTCTTCTTTTTTTTCTTTTTCTGCCCAGCACGTGGGCTACTCCTTCTTTCTCTTTTTTTTTTTTCTTCTTCTGGGGCCCGCGCCCTTTCCTTTCTTCTTATCTTTTCTCTTTCTTTTCTTCTGGCCAAGCATGTGGCCGGCTCTCCCACTTTTTTTTTTAAATTTTATTCTTCTGCTGGGAGGTGGCAAACCGGGCAGCGGGCAGGAATATTTAGGGTTTGGCTATTAGGTTTTTGGGTTAGGGCTTCGTGCTGATAACGTGTTTTTGAGAATCAGAAATTGAGAGATAATCGCTGTGTATTCTCATTGATAATAGGGGCCTCTTTATATAGAGGATTACAATGCATAGAATCTCAATCATACAAGGAAAGTAATTCTACATTGATTAGGATTCTAGATCCTTCTAATTAAATCCTATTACCACTAGGTCAAGTAACCTAGAGTTTGGACCAAACACAAATAGAGATATCCTTAAACACTTCTATCTATTTGATTTTTTTTTTTAAATAATCTATTTGACTATTAGATTAGACGTTCAAAGTAAAACTTCCAATTCTAACATGCGCTGGATATGGGACATTGACTGGACTAACGTATATGATACATTCCAAAGACTTCGAAGACTTTGTCTCTAGCTTGATTGGTCAAGTCTCCCTAATTCGATTAGTGGCATGGAATCAAATATTGGAAGCTTTTCATTCATTAAATTTTAAGTTGAATATACGTCATGGTACGTCTTTCGGTCTTTGATTTTGTGTGTAACACATTAAGGTCTTACTAACACGTCTTGATGACCTCTTAACTCGTCATGCATGTATCTCTTGATCTAATCCATCACACACTGCCGGTGCCTCCACCATAAGTGCAGACTACAGAGGAAATGCCTTCATGATCTCGAGGCAAGTCCCAGCCTGCACCCCTCCACCTAGTTTGACTCAATTGAGTCAATTCCTTTGCCTTTCTCATGGCATGAGAAAATAAACTTCCCACCAAAGCAATTGGAAAAAGCAGTGAATTTTTTTTTCTTTTTGAAATGGGCTTGTGCGGCTGCCTTCAAACCTTTTTTTTTTTGTGAAAGGAAGACGACAAACTATATTAAGTGATAACTGAAGGTTACATGGAGCGATGCAAAAGCATCGAAAGAAAATAAGAAAGCATAACAAGATGCACAGACGCATCTATAATGAAGCAGAAATAAAACAGGATAATAAGATGCACACACGCATCTAAAATGAAAGGTAACCAGGATGTGACTTGATGTCGAACGACATCGCTGCACTGCATATGTCACGAAAGCAGTGTAAATGTAATAGTAACCGTAACCGGTGAAATAATCACCTAGGAGAGGTGGTTCGCTCACCAGGAGTTCGAAAGTAATCGAGCGTGTCAGAAACTCGAAAATTAGCAAACGAACTCCTAAGAACCAGAACCAATACCAGATCAATAGGAGCAGCTGTTTCGGATCCAAGATCCGAATGTGTAAGCGACCCGGATCCCAAATACAGATCCAAATCTGGCCCGAGACCCAAATCAAGTCTGCCAAAACAGATCTGACAAGAGCCCAAGCCCATTTGAATCTGATTTGAGCACCCATGCACATGGGCACCCTAGCATCAGCTCCTCCTTGCTCTACCCTCGACCCCAGGCGCTGCGCCGTCATTCCTGGCCGGAGACCTCCATTCCCAGACTTGTCTGCTCGAAACAGAGCGTCGCCTCCTGCCCCAGTGGTACTCGGATCCACTGACTAGAACCACAGCTGGCCTGCATCGTTCGCCTTACGAGGATTGGAGCTCCTCAGAGACGGGGTTAAGGTCTTCGCATCAGACGGAGCAGATGGTCTTGGCGAAGTCGGTGTTGGAATCCCATCACCTGTAATCATGGTCAAGCAGCGGCCCATCACCTCCCCCGAACCAGATCTATCCCACAAGCTCAACTTCAGACGTGCCCGGCACTGTCGGATTTGGTTAATAGCCGGTGTCGTGCCAACCCAGCAAGGCGGCACAACCCCAGCTTCTCTCCACCAATCACCATCAGATCCACTTTCCTCCAATTTCAGTCAAGCCCGGATTGGACGAAGATGACGAACTCTCAGTGCCATCCCAGCCCAGGTATGCAGCCCAGCCTCTTCCCACCTCAGAAAAGAACCGTTATGATCAGATAACATCTGATAAAAGGAGGTCGTCGCCGGCAAGATTGTAAGCCACGGCCTATCAGGCGACATGGTAGGAGCCGTGCGCCAAGGTATCGACACCGAGAAGGATGCCGGAATGTTGCTCCATCGTTGATGGAGTAAGGTACAGAGAGGCCAAGAGCGGCGCTCTCCCAACCCTAGCAGAGCGCTAGGTATTTTCATTAAGAAGATTCATCTTGAATCAAAAGAATGCTGTCTTCAAACCATGATTGATGAAATTTTAGACTACAAGAGGAGGGGGGCGTAGAACTTGAACCCCATATTACAATAAGCATGAAGAGAACATCCTTAAATAATATATACCAGGATTCTCCACAAAATCTATATATTCTGACAAACACCAATTAGCAAAGAGTGCATGAATGGCTACTCCATTTGCTTTGACATAGCGATGACATACCAAAAAGATAACTCGATAACGAAGAAATATCATTACAAATAGCACAGCTTTCCCACTATATTGCCGCACGAAAATAAATCCGGCTACACTCAATTTCATTCTGTCATTAGGAGGTTACATTCATTTGATCAAGCAAATAGATCGCCGCCTATTTAGGCTAGACAAAGCAAACTGAGTGTGCATACCGGGACAACGCCTACTTCGCCATATCCTAAGATGGCATGGACTTATTGCCGGCATATAGCCACAATTAACTAAAGGGGCCGTGACCACTTACCCAATTTTAGACTAAAAATTGCCCACCTACTCCACTAAGAGTTTTTTACTCCCATTTACCCAATCTAACATCTATTGATAGTATTGCCCTCATTTTTATTAATAAATTACACTCATCTCTCTCTCTCCCCCCTCCCCTCATCGATCTATTCTCTCCCTCCTCCCCCCCCCCCCAGCGATTTCTCTCTCTCTCTCTCTCTCTCTCTCTCTCTCTCTCTCTCTCTCTCCTTTCCCGACCGAGTACTTAATTATTAAATTACAACTTCAATTAAATCTCTCTCCCTCTCAACTTCGACGATCCCAGAAACCTTCTCTTCCAGATCGGCTAGTGAACCGCCATTTCTGACTTCACAAGGTGGCTCGATGTTTTGACCTTGATGAAGGGGCTCTAGTTCGCAGCGAGTCCACACTCCTTGACGATTCTGATGAACAAGTATGAAGACTGCGAGGGCAGTGATTGAGAGGTGTAAAACGGCGTCGTAGCCCCGGGCTGTGGCTGTGCGGAGGAGTACGTTGATAGAGAAAGTGAGGAACGAGGGCGTGGTGAATAGTGAGGAGAGAGGAGAGGTCGTTGGGTTTGCGAAATTGGGTGAGGAGGTCAAGGCCGGCGAGGCGCTGCTCGTCGGTCTGTCTCGAACTTCAATAGCTTCAAGCAGTCGTGAACCAGCGGCGGAGAAGAAGATGGATTATGTTTTTTTTTTCTTTCGTTTTTTGGTAAATTTGGCAGAAGGCTTATAAGGAAAGAAGAAAGAAGAATGAAAAAAAAAGTTTTATTGAGTAGTTATACATGTCCATTGCGGGACAATAATATGATTATTAGGAGGCAATAATATGAGTATTGAGGGGCAATAATATGCATATAAATTGATCAATTGTGCCTGTAGTGTATTTATTTTGGTTTTGGGAGCTTTTGCAATTTACTGGAGGGCAATAATATGAGTATTGGGAGGCAATAATATGAGTATTGGGGGGCAATAATATGATTACTGAGGGGCAATAATATGGTTACTGGGTATTATTAGGGGGCAATAAATTCAGACGCTGGAATCTGGTCACCAGTTCGGTAGTCGGATTTGGGATTTCGGCTATTCCGGTCGCCTGATTCCGGTAACCGGCCGCCGGATTCCAGTCACCGGAGTCGGCGGCCGGCCACTGGTCACCAAAGTCCGACAAGGTATCCGACAACTTCTCTCTCTAAGTGAGAAAGAAAGAGAGGGCAAAAAAGTCCCAAAAATAAATAAAAAATAATAAAAAAATAATTAATTGGGTAATAGGGAAATAATCTCTTAGAGTGTTTGGGATAAATGAGGTTAAAAAACTCTTAGTGGAGCAAATGGGCAATTTTTAAGCTGAAATTGGGTAAATGATCATGTCCCCGTAACTAAAAACCATAAAAAGCAATAAAGCATAAAATAAAAGAAGTTTAGGCCTAGAACCCAAGCCTAGGCCCAAAACCCATTTAGCCCAAACCAAAAGAGTAGGCTGCTGTTGGCACCCACCACCAATCCGCATCGTCCACCCACCGATGGCAACCCAGCCATCGCACCGGGCACCCTCAGGCTGACAGTCCATCTCTCCGCCATCATGCATCGTCGCCACCCTTCTTTATAAGGCGACTCCAAACGACTCAAACCAACGCGGGTCACCCCGATTCGATCTGAATCCCTCGGAATAAGCTTTAGCACCACTAAGCGACGTTGACTCTGGCTGTCCGCCTACCGCTCCTTGTGAGATCGACCCCAGCCCCACCCACTAGTCGCCGTACAGCCCGTACCCACTCTGATCTTCCCCGACAAAGCCTCCTCTCATTTTCGACAACGAAACCACCAAACAGCCACTCCTCCGACTGAGATTATTCCATGAACACTCAACACTAGACACTAAGTCCACTCTAAGCCCATCCGACTCCACCGCCACGAGGGTTTGCCGCTGGAGGGTTCTTCCTTTTTTTCGTTTGGCTCTCTAGGGTTTCTCTCTGAGTTTTATTTTCATGTTCGGTCTACAGTCTTTAACTACATGAAGCTTTAGAAAAGAAGGGAAATTTTTCTGTTGTTTATTATATTGTAGTGTTCTGTCAGTTTAGGATTTTCATAACAATTTAATTTTCAGTAGTAACATAATGGTTATTAGATTAGGTAATTAATGCGTATTTAATGCAGAAAAAGTATAAGGAAAATGAATCCCTTCATGTATGGAAGGATTTATTTTTCCTCGTACTTTTCCTTTTTACAAAAAAGTTGTTCATTTCCTTATATGTACTAAATATAGGAAATGATTAAGTTTTTTTTTCTCTCTCATTGCCTCAGTTTTGCTAACCAAATAACGAGGGCATAGTTTGTAATTTTTTGAGCTCTAAGAGGTTTGGCCCAAAAATTAATGAAATAGATGACCTGTCACCTAAACTGTCACTCAGAACTGGTTTTAAGAACCTAGTACCCAATCACTCCCTCTCCTTTATTGATACAATAGTTTCTACATTCATTTTCACAAAATGAAATACAGTAGAGATCAGAGGATTGAAAGTTATACAGAGGGTTTTTGTCTAATTTAAATCTCTCTCTCTCTCTCTCTCGTTAGTTTAGGATAGGAATAAAAATCATAACAATTTAATTTTCAGTACTAAAATAATGGTTATTAGATTAGGTAATTAATGCGTATTTAATGCAGAAAAAGTATAAGGAAAATGAATCCCTTCATGTATGGGAGGATTTATTTGGGGTGCGGCTATTATCACCCTACAATTTTTTTGACTTTGTCAAGGGTAGGAATGTCAAAAATCCCCAGCGGGGCTGAGCACCATTGGATACCCACCTCTAATGGGGGGAGAATTCGGGAACAAATGGGGAATGGGGATGGAGATCCCCAATCCCTGCTATCTAAGATTGGGGATGGGGCGGGGATGGTATTGTGATCTCCATCCCCAAACCCGCCCCAATAATATATACATATATTTAACTTATATATATTTTAATTTATTGTTTATAATATAAATCACAAATATATACATTTATTACTTTACTCTTTTTTTTTTTGAAAACAAATTTATTACTTTACTTTAATGGCTACACTTTTATTTTAATGATATTTTGACTTTTGCACTCACTGAATTATGATTTATGAATTTAATCATATTTTAAATTTATTTGTTGTAGATTTTGATTTTAAAAAAGGCAAAATGAGAAAAAATTATTTTATTTATTAAATTCTTATTGGAGATTTGGGGAGGGTTTGGAGGCTTAGTCTCCAGTGGGGATGGGGACTGGGAATCCCCAATATATTTTTATTAGGGATTGGGGCGGGAATGTGGATGATATTGTGATCCACATTCCCAACCCGCTCCATTGCTATCCCTAGTCAAGGGGAACCCAAAAGCTTTCTAGGCAAGAACCACTAGGCCACTTGCAGTGGTTACCCTACAATTTTCTTTGTTCACCATACTTGCTCATTACACCCTACATTTTAATTTCAATTATTAAATTTACTTATCAAACCCACTTTTCTTTCTATGACATATCCAATTAAAAAAGAAATTTTTTCTTTAACGAAAATTTTTATTTAATTTATACCAATAAAAAAACTAAAATATATTAAAGTTTCCTAATAAAATCATAATCTAATTTACCTCTATTTGTTTAATTTTTTCTTTTAGTTTCAATGTTCATCTATTCCAATCCATGTCAAAAGATTAGTAAGTTAACTACTATGAGCAATGAAGATAAGATTGATTTTTTTTATTTAATGTTTTAAATTTTTAGTTTTGGTATTCACAAAGGGTATTTCAAGTATTCAAAAAAAAAAAGGGTATTTCAAAGATTTTGATGAAGTTAATGAATTAATTTTTACTTTTGATTTCACTAATAGTTTTGTGAATTGAGTAACGAATTAACAATGAGGAATCAACGAAATGACAAAAAAATTAGTAAATTCAAATTTGGGTGGAGAAGATGAAGATTGATGTTATCCAATGAGAATTAAGTAATCTTTGTATTTAATTTATTTGTTATATATTTAGTTTTCCTTATAGATTTGAATTTTAGAAAATTAATGTATTTATTAGTCATTTTACACGTGGGTAATATAGTCTTTCAATAATTCAAATGTTTGTAGGGTGAACTAAGAAAATAATAGGGTGACAATAAACGCACCCTTTATTTTTCCTCGTACTTTTCTTTTTACAAAAAAGTTGTTCATTTCTTATTTCAAAAAAAAAAAAAAAAAAAAGTTGTTCATTTCCTTATACGTACTAAATATAGGAAATAATTAAGTTTTTCTTTCTCTCTCATTGCCTCAGTTTTGCTAACCAAATAACGAGGGCATAGTTTGTAACTTTTTGAGCTCTAAGAGGTTTGGCCCAAAAATTAATGAAATACATGACGTGTCACCTAAACTATCACACAGAATGCGATTTTCTCCGATTGGTTTTAACTTTTAAGAACCTAGTACCCAATCACTCCCTCTCCTTTATTGATACAATAGTTTTTTTTTTTTTTTGAGAATGTGATACAATAGTTTCTACTTTCATTTTCACAAAATGAAATACAGTAGAGATCAGAGGATTGAAAGTTATACAGAGGATTTTTGTCTAATTTAAATCTCTCTCTCTCTCTATTTTTTCTCTTCAATTTCCATAGGGTGTCGGAAAATAGGATCCAAATCCTCTTCTAACTTATAAAATTACCTAACATGTCAAAGTTTTTGTTTACATACAGCCATGTGTTAAAAACTGAATCTAATGGCCCAAATAATTTTGCTCTTTAGTTTTATATTTTGACATATAACTAAAATTTGCCATGTGTATAAATCATATCTGATGATATAAAATAGTTATTATCGTGGAATAGTTTTTCCCTAGCTCCTTCTTCTTCTTACGATAAGAGAGAGAGGCCTTGATATCGGAACAAAGGCAAAAGAGATTGGTGAATCATAACAAATTAAAAGAAATTCAAAAAGAATAATAACAAATTACATATAAGTGTCATTTTGAGACTTTAATTAGTCATAAGGCCACCTAAACTTTTTTATACACATAAGGCCACTTTAGAGCCCAAAACCATCAGATTCTTTTTGTGCTATTTCTATTTTGCCCTCAACCCCCTTTCTCTCTCTTCTTCGATTTGAAACATATCCAATTCTCATCTGATCCAATTCTCATCTCTCTCTCTCTCCTTCACAAACTGACACGACGAGTTGCAGACCTCATGATCTCGCTGGCGAAGTAGCTGATCGTCGAACGGCGAGTAGATTTCGAGCCTGAACGGAAGCATCTGGTTCTCCACAGGCGGGTTAACCTTCGGGTCTTGGATAGTGGTGTCGCAATTTGAGCTCGGGAGGTCCGTCGGCACAGCGATCGGTAATGCTTCTCCTTCATATTGTTCTCTGTCGGTGACCTCCAACTCCGGTTATCCTCATCTTCCTCTTGAACGTCGTCTAGAATATGTCGGCTTGTGGTCGACTTCTCCGGCGGGTTTAGACTCCAGGAGGCGAAGGCCGGCAGCCGCGAAGGAGGAGGATGTTGTTGATGCGTGTGGAGTCGTCCTCCAAATTAAGCGTGTAGCTGACGCCGCGGTCCTCCAATTCTGAAATTGAGATTCCGGCACCGGTCCCTGATTTCCAGAATCCCCACTGCTTTTCTACTTTTCGAACCTTCAACGCCAGATTCCGGCAATTACTGCTACTTTTACTGGCTTCGCTTCGCCGTGACCTTAGCCCCTGGAAAGTTGTCTTCAATGGTCTGGTTTTGTCAATTTTTCAATCATTTTGAACTGATTTTCTAATACAAGTTTTTTTGTTTCAATTTGAAGGTTTGGATATTTGGAATTTGGTCGTTCTATGTGTTCGTTTTGCTAAGTTTTTGATTTTTGTATAGATTTGAGCTTGAATTATGCATTGTTACTGTTTTTGGAAAAAGCAGAAACTCAGTTGTTGAATGATGCTCATGGATACAAGTTATGTTGATGGATTATGAATTTATGATATGTGCAGTACATTCAAATTTGAGCAGTGCAAGGCTATATTTATAGTTTTGATTTTTCATTGTAGCTTTTGTATTGGTTGGTAATAGCTTTCTCAGTCGGTGATAGTAGTTTTGTCAGGCTATGGTAATAGTTTTCTCAATCTCTGCGAATAGATTTTGTTTTGCTTAGTAGTAGCTTTTGGTGTCGGTGACAGTAGTTTTTTTGTGATTGTTAAGCAGTTTTTGGTGTTGGTGACAGTAGTTTTTGTTTATGGTGATAGTAGCTTTTGTTGCTGGCGACAGTAGTTTAGTGTTGATGGGAGAGAGTAGGTTTCGCTGCTGGTGACAGTAGCTTTTGATACTGGTAATAATAGCTTTTGTGACTTTGCTGGAAATCTCATTATAGTAGCTTCTGTTGCTGGTGACAGTAATGTTTGATGGGAGTAGCTTTTAGTTTTGGTGGCAGTAGTTTTTGTTGCTGGTCATAGTAGCTTTTGTGACCTCATAGAAGGTCGCCGGAAATCTTATCAGAGTAGCTTTTGTTACTGATGACAATAGCTTTTGTGACTTCGTTGGAAGTAACCGAAAATCTCACCAGTGTAGCTTTTGTTGCTGGTGACAGTAGTTTTTGTGACCTTGCCGGAGGTTGCCGGAAATCTCACTAGAGTAGTTTTTCTTACTGGTGATAGTAGCTTTTGTGACCTCGCCGGAGGTTGCTGGAAATCTCATCATAGTAGCTTTTAGTGTTAGTGATAGTAGCTTTTGTGGTCGCCGGAAGTTGGCCGGAGACCCGCCGGAGTTGACCGAAGACCTCGCCGGAGAGGAGAGAGAGAATAATTGTTGACTTTGTACTCTAGTGGCATTTATGTAAATATATTAGTTTTTAATATCCAAAATATAACACTTTTTTTAATTTAGTGGCCTTATGAGGGGAAAAACTAGTAGGTGGCCTTATGGCTAAAAAAACATTCAAAGATACACTTATGTGTAATTTTCTCTAATAATTGATTTCTAATCCTGTATGATTTTTTTGGATGAAATCCTATATAATTTTCAATTATGCTATATATATGTATATTTTTTTTTCCTTTTTTATCAAAGGAGAGCAAAAAATTTGGTGTCAAAAATTTCATTGAAATAATGGGTTACCTATAATGCTCTTATGAATTAAAAATAAAAACTCATAATAAATCATTCAAAATGGTCAATAACTTAGTATGGTAAAATTTAAAATTAAAAAAACAAAAATTGAAGAAGTGACTGACAAGGAAACTTTCACGTTTTTTCTTCTTCACCAATAACACGTGCATTGCACTCCTGTATATATAAATGGAGAACAAACAAGAATCCTTCTAAAATTTTCCTTTTTGGGTGCAAGAAGAAAAGATGAAATTTAAATGAAAATGAGGAATTCATAATTTATAAGCATAAATTACTTCGTTTGGCATTGTAAACTTGAAAATTATGAATTTCTCTGTGGAAAGAAATAAAAGATTTTTTTTTTTTTTGAGAGAAGGATGTCAAGCCTTTTGATAACCAAATGTAGGTAATTACAAATCATGACCTGCCCGCAAGGGCCATGTCAATATCAAGCCATGCTAGGCTACCATATAACAACCTAAATGTAACTACCCTAGGAATAAGCGCTAGTAACTGAAGTAACCAAGATATTGTTAGGGGTATAAAAGAAGCACATCCTAACATATTCAGAAAGTATCCAGAACCACTCTGCAAAGAGGGAGCTCCCTCAGGATCCCAAATGCAAACTCAAAAGTGAATGGGCCTAAGAATCACAGCCCACAACAAGCCCATTAGAGATAAAGTAGAGGCCTAAAACTCAGAGATCCAAGCCCAGCATAATCTGCTTTGGGCACCTAAGCAGGCCATACCTTGCTCCTCCATGTTGCTCTGTGCCGCCGGGTCCTCCAACATCCAATCTCCCCATGCCACCACTCTACCGCCGTAGGATATCGCAGCACCGCCGATTGGAACTCCCAGCCCTGAGACGAGAAGAACAGCACCGAGACATGCCTGAAAATAGATCCATGGCCCAGTGCATATCTTGGAATCGAGAAAACACCCAATCGCATAGCGACCATCTCTCGCAGGAGAAAACCCAGTCGCTGAGTCGCCGTCTCGCGCCGGACGATATCAACCTCGCCCTTTACTAATCCGGTGACACAGCAGCCTGACATTGCCTTCAATCTCCCATGTTTGGGTCATGATCGACCCACATCGAATATGGATATGATCGGAACCTCCTCCCAACAAAGCGCGAAAGGAAAAGAACTCCCACCGGAGACATATTGGATTGGCAAAGTTAAGGCCGCGATGCTAGACTGCACCTGCACCAGACGCTCCGAGAAACTCAGAGGATGATGACAGACGACCACAGCCGCACTCGAATGATACGCCATCGAAGATGGCCGCCATTGAGAATGGAGGAAGGTGTAAAGACGCCAGGCCTGTGGACGGCGCTCTCTCAGCCCTAGTAGAGCTTTGCTAGGTTTCATATTTTTAACCGCAAACTTAGAAATAAATGAATTGATTGTCCGAATTCCTCACTTTAATTTCCATTAGAAAAGGTGTTATTTCAAATTTCATTTGCAAATTTATTATTTTCAAAACAAAGTCTTTTTCATTTTTAATATTTTATTTTTATTTTTAATTTACTACACATTTTAAATTTTAATTTTAATTTTTTTTTGAGGAAAATAGTCAACCACTTTATTAATAATAATAAGAAATATTACAACTTATAGATGTAGTAACTACATCAAATTGAAACATAATAAAAACAATACTAGATGCAACAGGGCATCGAAAAGAAAACCTAACAAGAATAATGAGGAAAGCTATAAAGCATTTGATGAAGCACTGGGCAGAGCCCGGGCAATGTAAAACAGCACCAATAGTATGGTTAGCCATACTTCCAAGTAAAGATATCCGTCGAATAGAGGGTAACCTTCTATCAAGGTAACTGCCAGTAGTGTGACCGACCTTGCCTACTCCACGCAAAATAATACGTTGAGTAGAGAGCAATCTTCTACCTAAGTAGCCGAAATTCCAATTCCAAAGTGCAGCCGAAATATGAGCCCACAAAAATTCCCCTGGATGCCATATACGAATCCAAACAGAAGATAAAGCCCAATCAAAGATCCATCTTGAATAGTCGAACCAAAAGAAGGCCCAGATCCACAGTTGGGTACCCAAAGACTCTCTGGGCACCCAGACCTACTCTGACCTCGACCTCAGCTAAAGTCTCGCCTTCCTTCACCGGAGATAACGCATCCCGGTTCTGCAACCGTGGAGCCTCACGCCAGCACCGAACTGCCACACCTCCATCCCGAGCTTGAACAGAAGTGTCGCACCGCCGCCATTGGCCTCCTGCCGCAAACTCCCTCTGATCTAACAGAGAATGATCATCGCGCTGTAGGTGCCCGCAGACTGCCACACTGCCGGCGCTCGCCAGAAAGAATGCACACCCCCACCAGACTGAATTGCATCCCCAACCTTAAGACGTGCTCGTCGGGATCTTGTCGATCCACCCCCATTCTCCGCCTCCAATGATTCTCCCAGTACCGAGCGAGACATCAAGCCCCAATCTGTAGCACCGCCCTGAGCACCGTCGGACGCCATGTCGTTCAACCATCCATGGTTGGGCCTCAACCCCTCAACCAAAATTCTGATCTGATCGCGCTCCGACAACGGTTGCAAAACTTGGCCAGAGCCCAATCGCAATCCGCAGATCCCGATCCCTTGACCAATCAACAGCCCAAATCGCATGGCAACGCCAGACAAAGAGTACCTTTCATCCAATCCCAGTGATGGTATCGGAAACGAACCCCATCGAGGATGAGGGACAATTCGTGAGTAGCCAAGCCAAGGCCAGCAGACTCCTAACCCTAGCAGAGCAACTCTGCTAGGTCTCATTTTTTAATGCATACTTCCGATCATTAAATTTTAAATTTTTTGAATAACTCATCATAGTTTTCATTGATAAAAAAGGAAACAATAAAAATTGTAATCAATGAAATTTTTCTAGATTATAATGTTTTAAAATTTCTCAAGAATTTATAATTAGCTCATCCAATTAAAAGAAATTATAATAACAAAAAAAAAAAATTTTGAATGGACCTCTTAAAATCAAATTTGGCGAAGAGAAGAGGGCTTAAAATCATCTGCTCTTTTGGACTGTTCACACATCAGAGTGGAAAGAGAAAGGTATAGTGATACTGTACGTATGAAGTGTGAACAAGAAGAAGGCTGGTGGCCCTTTTTCTTCCATATTGCTTCAATCGGAACAAAATTCGATGGCATAAAAAAGAAAAATCGATCGACAGAGAAGAACGGAAGAGAGAGGAAAAAGACAAGCTAAAGTTTATTGTAGACAGTTTGATTCTAATATAATCTTGTCAAAAGCTTAGCAAGGTAGGTCTCCTTAAGCTTGCTTTCCTTTACTGTGTGGTCACTGTCAAAACTCAAAATTAGAGGTGAAGTTTTTCTTTAAATAAAAAATAATAATAATTCTTGGTTGTTTTCATGTAAATTTGGGCAGGAAACTTCTTCTCTGTTTCTAAGGTCTCTTTTCCTGATACTGTTACTGGCTTTTTCTTTCATAGCATCCATTCAGCTATGAACGTCATGATCAGCCGAGAACAATAAGAAGAAGAAGAGCCAATCTCCGAGCCTCCTTCCGGTGATAAGGAGTCGAGTCAGACAATGACGACATGGGGTGCCATTGAGAGACTGCCTACGTATTCACGCACAAGGAGAGGCATTCTACTCGGTCAAGGTCAAGAGGAGGACGGTGAAAGCAGAGAGATTGATATAAAGAAGAATCTTGGACTACCAGAGAGGAAGACTTTGTTGGAGAGGCTAGTGAAGATTGTTGAGCAAGACAATGACAAGTTCTTGCTCAAGATCAAGGACCGCATGAATAGGTAATTGATTAACTATAATGAATGCTGTATGTTTTTGAGGAAATTTGGATTATAATTTTTAATCTTTAATATTCGAAATGCACGCAGAGTTGGACTTGAATTTCCAACAACTGAAGTGCGGTTCGAGAATTTAAATGTTGAAGCAGAAGCTTATGTAGGAAGCAGGGCATCATCTACAATGTTCAACTTCTCTATTAATATGTTAGAGGTACCATTTCTTAGATCAAGTTTATATGTATTATGGATTCATGCTTTTATATGATGTAACTTAATAATTCACCTTAGTTTTTCTCTTTAAAATAAGGGGTTCCTGAATTATTTTCACATTCTTCCAAGTAGAAAGAGACCATTTACAATCCTCCATGATGTAAGAGGGATTATCAAGCCAAGAAGGTAACTAGACATTTACTACTTCAAACATATATACTTTTCCAACGGCATACTTCTCATGCATATGAATTGCTGGTCTGTCTGATTTCTGCAGAATGACACTTCTTTTAGGCCCCCCTGGCTCTGGAAAGACGACGTTACTATTGGCCTTGGCTGGAAAACTCGGTAAAGCTAATCTAAAAGTAAGGAGGTCACTATTCTTATGCCTTTGAATTCTGAATCTTGATTTCTATTGCTTAGTTTACAATATGTCACTATTTAATGTGTTATGATCGCTTATGAATGACATTAGTTTTCGGGGAGAGTTACATACAATGGAATTGAGATGGATGAGTTTGTATCAGAGAGGACATCAGCTTATGTCAGTCAACATGATCTCCACATACCAGAATTGACAGTGAGAGAAACACTGGCTTTTGCAGCTAGATGTCAAGGTGTTGGACCGCGTTATGGTACGTCTGTTAAAACACCCTAAAATTAAGGTGGCATATATATATATATATATATATATATATATATATATATATATATTCTAGGTTTGATAATTTTGATTTAGAGAATCCGAATTAAGTTAATTTTTCATTTGCATTTTGGAAACTTCAGAAATGTTGGTGGAATTATTAAGGAGAGAAAAGGCTGCAAATATTATGCCAGATCTTGATCTTGATCTCTACATGAAGGTATGAGAACAGCTGTATAGGAAAGAATCTCGTAAAGCTATGTTTCATAATTCTAATTAATGCTACAATACATAAACCAGAACAACTTTAAAATTTTTATATATTCGGCAATTGATGTGGAACTGTATCCTACTATCCTTCATGTTGTTTATCATTTGCACCCTCTCTAAACCTTACTTTTTGTACTTGTTCTTGAAGTAGCATTCAAACACCAAAATGGCTTCTTGAACTTTTTGCAGGCAGCAGCACTAGAAGGACAGGAAACTAATATTGTTACAGACTTTATTCTCAAGGTACTGATATGTACCCTTCGTTTAAGTTAATTATGTGCCTTGTGTGCAAAGATACCAAATAGAACCACACAATTTCTGTTTTGATCAGTAAAAGAAAATTTGCTAACTTTTGCTAATAAACTTATCCAGGTTTTGGGACTCGAAGATTGTGCTGACATTATGGTAGGAGATGAAATGACCAGAGGTATCTCTGGTGGACAAAAAAAGCGACTCACCACAGGTAGTGCATATATAGGTCTTCCCCACCTCTCTTTTTCAATTTCCGTAAATGTCACCTGGTAGTTTAACTGTGGCTGATTGTTATACAAAAACATGGCCGATACATAATTGCAGGGGAGATGCTGGTTGGACCAGAAAGAGTACTTCTTATGGATGAGATATCAAACGGGCTGGACAGTTCAACAACATTGCAAATAGTGAAATCACTACAACAATACGTCCACATTCTCAACGGAACTGCATTGATTGCTCTACTGCAGCCAGCACCAGAGACTTATGATCTCTTCGATGATATAATTCTCCTTTCGGATGGCTACATTGTGTATCAAGGTCCCCGTGAGAATGTTCTTGAGTTCTTTGAGTACATGGGCTTCAAATGTCCAGAGAGGAAAGGAGTTGCTGATTTCCTACAAGAGGTACCTTAACACACACACACACACACACACACATATATATATATAATGACATCTCCTCCCTCTGTTTCAACCTTTTGTTTTCCACAGAGATTGGACATATTTAGTACAGCTTCTTATTAGCTAATTCAATGATAGGTGACATCAAGAAAAGATCAAGAGCAATACTGGGCTCATATGGATAGGCCTTATAGCTTTGTAACAACCAAAGAATTTTCTGAAGCAATGCAGTTATTTCACATTGGTAGAAAACTTGGTGATGAGCTTTCTATTCCATTTAACAAGTCAGAAGGCTGCCGTGCTGCTTTGTCAACTAAAAAATATGGTGTTAGTAAGAAGGAAATGTTCAAAGCTTGTATGGCCAGACAAATTTTGCTTACAAAGAGGAATTCATTTGTCTACATTTTCAAATTGGTGCAGGTGAGAAGTAGTGAATATTACTAGTTAGCATTGGACTTTTTGCAGGTGTGGATTAAAATGAAAATCTCATAATGTTCATTGTTCTAATATCTTAAGAAAATTGGTCAAGCGATTCCATACTGTAAAGTGAAATTTTGGATTGCTAACCAGCAGTTGGTTCAAAATCAAATTGAACAATTGTTCATCTTTTATTTTAGTGAAATATAAAGCAAATGAAATACTACTATTGTTTTGGTTTCAGCTTATTCTAGTTGCTGTTACAACAATGACACTATTTTTTCGTACTGAGATGGAGCGAAACACAGTAGAAGATGGTAGGATTTATACGGGAGCTTTATTCTATACGCTACTCGCAATTATGCTTAATGGGTTTGCAGAGCTTCATATGACAGTCACTAGACTGCCTGTGTTTTTCAAGCAAAGGGACCATCTGTTCTATCCTGCTTGGGCATACTCTTTACCCCCATGGCTGATAAGGATCCCTATAACTTTTGTGGACGTTTTCATCTGGATGATCATTACTTACTACAGTGTAGGTTATGATCCGAGCATTGCAAGGTAATTAAAAATTGAAACATGCATTTCAGAAATTGCATTTAAAAGTTTGGGTTCAGCTCAGGTTAGTTTTATTTGGTCACAGAGATCAAGTTAATTGGTTATTTAATATAATTATAACAATTTGTTGACTTGTAACAGATTTTTCAAACAATTCCTTCTCCTGCTGTGTATTAGCCAGATGGCAAATGGACTGTTTCGATTGATAGGGGCACTAGGGAGGAATATAACTATTGCAAATACATTTGGATTTGGTACTTTACTTGTCATTCTTGGTCTGTGTGGCTTTATCATTTCAAAAGGTAAACCTTGGTAAAGACTAATCTAATCTGAGAAATCATAACAGTGCTTTTATGTATTATAGTGGTGGACTTAATTAAATTCTGATGGTAAGTTAAACTCGCGTCTTTTTGCTTTTTACTAATTTATTTTAATATTTTTTATTCAGAGGATTTGAAGAAATGGTTGTTGTGGGGATATTGGCTCTCACCAATCACGTATGGACTGAATGCCATCGCTGTTAATGAATTTCTTGGAAAAAGTTGGAGACATGTATGCAAGGATAATTTTTCATGATTGTGAAAGTATGTGAAAATCTTCAGAAAAATGTTAACTTACATGCTTGGAAATTTTACTACAGGTTCCTGCCAACTCAACAGAAGCATTAGGAGTTATGGTCTTGAAGTATCAAGGCATACCCCCAGAGGCACGCTTCTACTGGATTGGATTAGTAGCTTTGATTGGATTTATTCTTCTGTTGAATTTCCTTTTCACCTTGGCACTTCAGTATCTTGATCGTAAGTGCCTAGGCATATTATCTTCTGTTTACACATGGACACTAGCATTGTTATGTTTTGACAATCCTAACAATTTCCTGGATGCAGCACTTGAGATGCCCAATGCAGTACTATACAATGAGGCATCCTCTACAACAGAGGATAGCAAAGTTGCAAGCGATCCTACTATACAGCATGGCATGGTTCTTCCATTTGAACCCCTTTCAATTACTTTCGAGGAAATCAGATATGCTGTCGATATGCCTGAGGTATCTTCAACTCTTTGTAAAGGGAATTTAGTATTATTGCTATATTTCATTAACTAAAATTTTTGGTGACTGAAAAGGAACTTGAACTACGTATGTATGCACTCGGTATTAATATCACCATCAAAGCACAATATTAAATATGTTATTGTAGAACTCCTAGGTTGGAATATATGTACCCTTTTATAATAATTGAACCAATTATAAAAGTTGAATGCAATCAATGCATTTTCATCCTTCACATAAATATGTGCTTCCAGGAAATGAAAGATCAAAGCAAAACTCAGGATAGGCTAGAACTTCTGAAGGGTGTGAGTGGTGCTTTTAGGCCTGGAGTTCTAACAGCTTTGATGGGTGTTAGTGGTGCTGGAAAAACCACTCTCATGGATGTCTTGGCAGGAAGGAAGACAAGTGGGTATATTGAGGGGAGGATCACCTTATCTGGATATGCAAAAAGGCAAGAAACATTTGCTCGCATATCAGGATACTGTGAACAAACAGATATACACTCCCCTCATGTTACAGTTTACGAGTCTTTGGTTTACTCTGCATGGCTCCGGTTGCCCCAGGAGGTTGATTCCCCAACCAGAAAGGTATACCTATCCTTCTTTTTTTTGAAGGCTTGTCTTTAGGCTAATAGTTTCTTTAATCGTGGATTATGTTTAGTCAAGTCTTGTTGACCATATCTATGCTTTAATGATTTGCAGATGTTTATTGAGGAGGTTATGGAGCTTGTAGAAATGACCTCAATAAGTGACAGACTTGTTGGATTGCCAGGAGTGAATGGTCTCTCAACTGAACAACGCAAAAGGCTAACAATTGCAGTAGAGCTTGTTGCCAACCCCTCGATAATATTTATGGATGAGCCGACTTCTGGCCTTGATGCTAGGGCAGCAGCAATTGTAATGAGAACGGTGAGGAATACAGTGGACACTGGGAGAACTGTAGTCTGTACAATCCACCAACCAAGCATTGATATATTTGATGCATTTGATGAGGTGAGATACTATTAGTATTAGTACCTAACATTTTGGATATACTATTTAATGTTAAAATATTTAAAAATTTGATATGCTACTGCAGATGTTGCTTCTGAAACAGGGAGGCGAAGAAATATATGTTGGCCCTTTAGGCCACCATTCTTCCCAGATGATCGAATACTTTGAGGTTAGGCATATAATACACTAAATATATTATCTGCCATTCTTGACTCAACTGCTAACATTGATGAGATTTTAGGAGATTAGTGGAGTTTCTAAAATCAAGGATGGTTACAATCCAGCAACCTGGATGTTGGAGGTTACTTCTCCAGCACAAGAAGCATCTCTTGGGGTTGATTTTGCCAAAATATACAAGAATTCAGAAATATATAGGTAAGATATCCATAACAATTCATATAATAATGCTATACTAGTGTTTCAGCTACTAATTTCTATATCTGAATGATTAGGACAAATAAGGCATTGATAAAGGAACTAAGTACTCCTGCACCAAATTCAAAGGACTTGTACTTCCCAACACAATATTCGCAGTCTTTCTTTACCCAGTGTCTAGCTTGCCTATGGAAACAGAGTGTATCATATTGGCGAAACCCTCAATACACCGCAGTAAGACTTCTTTTCACAGCTATGATGGCCGGACTACTTGGGTCATTTTTCTGGGATCTTGGCTCCAAAAGGTATATATTGTAACATACTTATGAGATACCAGTATTTCCTAAAGTTTGTGATGCAATGAATGTAAAACTTAATGTGCAAGACTGACGCTCATCATTTCATGGTCCTTGCAGACAAAAGCAAAGAGATCTCTTTTGTGCGATGGGTTCTATGTATGCTGCTGTGCTTTTTCTTGGTATACAAAATTCCTTGTCAGTGCAGCCAATCATAGGTGTTGAGAGGTTGGTCTCTTACAGAGAAACGGCTGCTGGAATGTACTCAGCTTTTCCATTTGCCTTTGGACAGGTATAGGATTCGTTACTGAGTTTCTCAATCTATAAAGATCAAAGTTAGATCAATCCATTAGCCTGTCCTATATATCTGCACGTTAGGGAGAGTGTTGGTTTCATATATACACTTCACACTTATAAATTATTTCTGAGCACCACTTCCATTTTTTTGGTCAGAATCAAATGGCTGTCTATAACAATTTACACTGTATATTTTTCCTGTACATTTCTTGTACATGAATCTAGGCCACCCAAATATGACAAAGATGAAAATTTTAATTTCTGCAGGCTATCATTGAGATCCCGTACACTTTGATCCAGACTATTATATATGGGGTCATAGTATACTCCATGGTCGGATTTGATTGGACAGTCAGCAAGTTCTTTTGTTATCTCTTGTTCATGTACCTCACCTTCTTATACTTCACCTTCCATGGCATGATGATTGTGGCCATTACTCCCAACAACACCATCTCTGCTGTAGTTTCGTCTGCCTTCTATCCATTATGGAATGTTATTTCAGGATATCTCATTCCCAAAACAGTAAGTGCATATATAAATAAACATGTGTGTGTGTGTGTGTATCAACTATTAATCACTATATACGCATGTTTGTTTATCAATCTGATGGTACATACTCACTTTTGTTCTATTTGGCGGTGACAGAGAATTCCAATATGGTGGAGATGGTTCTATTGGGTCAGCCCAACCTCTTGGAGCTTGTATGGATTGTTTTCTTCACAGTTTGGAGGTCTCAAGGACACACTTGATTCTGGTGAAACTGTAGATCATTTTATGAGGACATATTTTGGATATAGGAAAGACTTTCTAGGTGTTGTTGTAGCTGTACTTGTTGGGTTTTCAGCGTTCTTTGTTTTCATCTTTGCTTTTGCGATCAAGAAACTAAACTTCCAAAAGAGATGAATCATCATACATGCATGTATCTGTGAATAATGAAATATGATATACTAGTCCCATTATTAGTCTCTCCTTTTGATCCCGATCTGTTATCTTGCTGAAATCAGTAGTTATATAAATGTGACATGTCCTACAAAAGGTATCATATCATAGAATATACACATATCAAAGGATGCTTTTGATTTGAACTTCTGTTAGGTCCACAAAAATTTGGAATATTTGTGTTTATCTTTCATGACAAGTAAAATTATGATGAAATGATGTTGTATGACAGGTTTTTGGTCTATGGATGGAGACAACTATTCTCCTCAAAGAGGGGCTTTGCCCTGTGCAAGTCAAATTGAGCTTTGATGAATTTTTGTGTATTCTTCTCATTGAGACGTGAGAGTTATTTAAAAAAAAAAAAAAAAATTTTGGACTTTGGATGACAATTCTTTCTCCACCCCACCCTTGATGTCAGTGGGGTTTGAATTTATGACCTCCACTGTGTTAATTAGGCTAGCTAACCAATAAGTCACGGCTCACCAATGAGAGACGAGAGTTATATGCTGGGTAATTACTACATGCATTACAAAAATTTAGATCCTGATCTAAACAATTTGCAATCAATTATGTATAATGAAGATAGGCGATAAGATCAAGCAATTGGAATATAGACATAGTTGACTTAGAGAGCATTGATGAGGTGGTTTAACAGTAGTTTAAACGATTAATTTGATCATTGAATTTAGAATTAATAGACTAATATTATTGAGATAGTGATACAAAACTACATTTCCATAGTGATAACTCTTCTTGACGTTCTTGACGTTTTAAGGGTGAGGTAGACTAAGGTATTGAACCATTTTGTCTATACAATCATCAAGCGAGATTTTCTCTCGACCTAGCAGCTCTACCCTAAACCCCAACTTTCTAGTCGGCGTCTCCCGCCATCCTTGTTCTCTTCCTCCCTGAGTCATGGCTACCATTGACGCTGTAACTGCCAGCTTTGCTGCCTCCCTAGCGCTGGCTGAAGGGGGTAAAGCCCCGGACTTGGGAAAGATTGGTGGAGGGCCAGTTAGGCGGTCTACACAATCTTTTCTTCTCAGAAAACCACTTACTCGTAAATCGGTGGATTCCAATGCTTTCAAATCTCAGTTTTTCAAGACCTGGATGGTGGAGAAGGACTTCCGCATCCAAGAAAAGGTAGGCAACAGGTTCCTCATCTCCTTTGATCTGGCCAGAGATCGGAACAAGGTGCTTAAAGGTGGTGTTTGGTGCTATGATCGAACTCCGGTCTGTCTGGAGGAGTTGATGGTGTCACCCCTATCGCTGATGTCCCCTTGAAGCGTGTCAGGATGTGGGTTAGGGTTTCGGGTATCCCTCCTCTCTATGAGGAACCCGAAAATCTCATTCTCATTGGAAATCTTCTGGGCGGCTATCTGGACTCTGACAAGAGAGAGTTTCGCAAAGGTGTTGTGCGCATCTTCTTCTCCCAGAATATTTCGAAGTCGGTTCTTCTCGAGCGTCAGGTTTTTCTGGCCCCCGGTGTAGAACCTATTCTACAGTTCCAGTTTGAACATCTTAAAGGTAGATGTCCCTAATGTGGTATGATCACACATACTGGGGCGAAGTGTGAGGAGCATGTGACCCTTTCTGATCCTAGAGTCTTGAACTGTGGTGGCGGCTCTTCCTCCTCGGGCGGTGCCTTTGCGTTCTCTACCAGGAACCCTCGAGAGTTACCTATGCTTTCTTCCTCTCTGTTGAAAAAGAAAAAGTCAACTATTCGCCGGCTAGAGCGATCCACTACTACACCTACAGGGCTTGATGGCACCGTATCAAACTCGCCAGTTTTGGAAGGTATGGACCATGGTGTTTCATTGCAGGACATGGCTACCGAGGTGAACTAGGTGGAACTGTCCGATTTAGGAACTAAGGCCCTTCCACCAGCCCCACTATGCAAGGTGGTCAGCAGCAAGTTATGACCTATAAGAAAAGAGGTCGGCAATGGGTGGCGGAACCTTCTCCTAAGAAATTCAAAACTATCTTGGGAGGCAAGATTCCCACTCTGCATGCAGAAGCTTTTGGATTGACGGACGCTGAAGATGATGTTGCGCTGGTGACATTGAATAAGAGGTTGGGCAGGCCCCTTGGAAGCAAAAACAAGGGTCCCCGGCCTCACAAGAAAGTAGTTTTGACCCCTTTGCGACTTACCTATCCTGCTGTTACTACTACCCAGGAGTTTGGCCCTAAAGCTAAAGGCAAAGGGAAACTCTAAGTTTCCTGCTTCTGTGCCTAGTGTTTGTTGTTTTTCAGAGTCTAGTGCTATGTAAGTTGGTTTCTCTAATTGTACACCAATTGAGGTTTCTAGGCGATTAGGGTTGCTATAACAAGAAGCTTAGATAGTTTTGGGTTTTGAGAATTTAGCTAGGCACTTCAATAAGTGAGCATAGTCTGTAGTGAGGGTCACTTGTCATTTGCTTAGCAGCTTGTGCGATCTAGTTCTGTTGGTATGAGACAGCTTGTGATATATATGCGTTCTGGCCATGAATAAGTTAATGAAGTTATCTATTTCTAAAAAAAAACTCTTCTTGACGTTCAAAACTTTCGACCAATGTAAGCATGATCATGAGACTGATAATCAAAGAAACATATTGCTAAAACTCTATGATGTGGTTTTTAGTAAAATTGATTTAAATCCATTTTAGCCAACTTTGACCTAGCTCTGCTAGGGTTTACTCAACGACAGCGGCGACGATCGACAAAACTCTCCAAAATGACCTACAATGGTGAATCTCCAACCAAAAAGGTGGGGCTCTTCCCCATTCTCTTCTCTGTTTGGACTAGAGGCAGCGGTGACAAAGCTTCTCTCTGTCGTGTTCCTGTGTCTATGGTATTTTACCTCCTCCTTGGTCTAGCGGTGACGAGCTTTGGAGATAAAGCTTTTAGGAGTGAAGAGGAACTTCTTACTTATCAGAGGTTTCTGTCTTTGGCTCCGGAGATGGGACCAAAGAGTTGATCCATGACTGCAGCAGTGGTGCGGCGCGACTTCGATCAGACTCCTTTCTTGGGCATGCAGTTGTTCTATGGCGGTAGTGCTTCGCTGGTGTATGAGGTGTTGCTGGTCTTTTGGGCTCGAGATTGGGATGTCGGGGATGGTACTGACACTCGTGGTGGTAGTGATGCACTTTGCTGCGGTGGCCGGAAGCTTGTGGTGGAGGAGGATTGAGGGACACCTGGTCAGGTTTCTTCTATCTTCATATGGTACTGGTCTTCTTCCGTGGCGGCGGGAGTTGTTGACATCGGCAATCTGCAGTCCTCCGATTGTAGTGGGGTGCCCTTTGTAATACCGAGCTGGAGCTTTGTGGGCTAGTGCTTACTAGTAGGCCTGCTGGGCTTGCATAATTTTAGAGGGGATGGAAGGTGACTTGTCATCTTCCATTCATAGGTTTTAGGTTTTTATCAGGTCACAAATATCATATTCTCTGAGGATTCATTTTACTATTTGCTTCAGAGGATTTTGATCTTTGTTTGAAATAAAGGTGAGTTAATTTCCTAAAAGGTGGGTGTACTGGGGTTTCCTGAGTCTTATTCTTATTCTAGAATAGGTGTTTATGGTTCCCTAAGGAACGATTCTTTCTGCTGACCCCATAGAAATGTTTTATTTTTGTATTGCTTGCTGAATTTATATAATGGACTAACATCTTTTTATCAAAAAAAGAATTAACAGACGAACAATATAATATATTACATGTTCCGTCGAAGTAACATATGAAAGTATGAAATCCTGGCTAATTACACTCCTCAAACACTTTTTAAAGCTTAGAAAGTTTCTGATGTGTATAATTGGTAAATGAAAATTTCAGGTACCAAACATTTATTGACTGTTCCTCAATAATTAGCACACGAGCTTTGTCTGAGGGTGATTGATTTGATTCAGTCCCTTAAAATGAAAGAAAGGAAACCTAGTAGGCCTAAGTAATATATCTAGTCCTTATTTCTTTCATTTACTTCCTCAACTGTTACAGAAACTCTCTTATTTTTCCAGTTCAATTCATGCAGGTATTGTCACCATCAACATCATGATATACAATCCATCAATTGTGTGTGTGTGTATTCCCATGTTAATTCGAAGACTTAGCCTCATTATAAGAGAGACAGATTTTCATGTGGAGGTGATGTAGGATGAGATTTTAGCCAATTTCAACAAAGAATCTCGAAAAGAAAGAAGCGTCTTCACATCAAGAAGAATAATTTGAATATTGAAAACTGGTATTCAAATAGACTTCTTAATGATGGAATTAATCATAAATTACTATTTTGGATATATCGTGATTCTCGAACAAAATCTTGATTGGGATTCCAATTATATATTTGCGTAATATTCTTTAGTATCTAGGATTTTATTCCAAAGACATTAACTTCAAGTAAAAAAAAAAACCCTAGGAGAGTTTTTCTCTCAACCCTAGTTGCCTACGGCCTCCTAGCCTCTCTCACCATTCTCCACCTCCTTTTACCTACTCTCTCTCTACCTATGGCATCCATTGACGCGGTAACGGCGAGTTTTGCTGCCTCGCTTGCCCTGGCCGAAGGGGGACGCGCCCCTGACTTGGGGAAGATTGGCGGAGGTCCAGTGCGGAAGTCCTCCCAATCTTTTCTCCTCGGAAAGCCTTTGACTCGGAAACCCATAGACCCAAAGGCATTCATGTCTCACTTCCACCGCACCTGGATGGTGGATAAGGATTTTAGGGTTCAAGAGCGTCCTGGGGACCTTTTCTTGTTCTCTTTCGCTGCTGCACTTGATCGAAACAAGGTTCTTCGAGGGGGCGTATGGTGTTTTGACCAAGCCCCGATCTGTTTTGAAGTGTACGATGGAGTCAAGCCTCTGCATGAACTTTTGTTTAAACATCTGTGGATCTGGACTAGGGTTTCTGGCATACCTCCTCTGTATGAAGAACCCGAGAATCTCACCTTGATTGGCAACCTTTTGGGCTGTTTTTTGGAGTATGACAAGAAGGAATTTAAGAAGGGGGTGATTAGGGTTTTATTCATTCATGACATATCTAAACCGATCATGCTGGAAAGACAAGTCTTCCTAGATACTGGGGTTGAACCCATATTGCAGTTTCAATTCGAGCATCTGCGGGGGAGATGCACTCAATGTGGTTTGCTCACACAGCCTTTCTTGCGGGGAACCCACTGCAGTAAACCCTACACCTAGGGTTTTACACTTTCCCGGAGTTTCGACCTCAGGGAATTCCTTTACCTTCTCTGTTAAGCATCAGGGAGACCTTCTCTCTCCTTCCCCAACCGTCCTAAGGAAGAAGCGGCCTGGTTTTCGTCTCGTGGAGCGCCCGACCTCAGAGCTTTCTTCTCCCAGTGAGATGGCTCCAACAGAAGTCAATATTGGGGTGGCAGCCATTACTTTGCCTCACGGTTTAGAGGGTAACGACAGTCTAGGTGAGGTTCCCGAAGTGGCTATTTCTAGTGACATTGTTATTACTCCAGGTACACAGAAGCACCAATCTGTTTTGCTGTCCAAAAAGCGGGAGCGTGGTGGTGCTTGCCATCCTAGTCCCAAGAAGTTTAAATCAATTTTGGGTGGTAAGATTCCAACACTGCCTGCTGAGGCACTTGGTCTCCTTGAGGAGGATGGCGACCTCACTTTGGTCTCGTTGAAAAAGAAGTCTGGTAGGCCTCTTGGAAGCAAGAATAAGACTCAATGTGCAAACAAGAAGCTGGATGGTACTCCCCTGAAGATTACTTATCCTACTAGTACTGGAACTTATCCTAGCCCTAGGGACAAGGGCAAAGGAAAGATTTAATCTTTCCAGCTTCCTTTGCCTTTCACTAGAAGTTGAATTTCTACTACTTGCATCTTAGTATCTCTAGTTGTACACCAATTGCGGTCTCTAGGCGACTAGGCTACTACTTCACGGGAGGTTAGTAGGGTGGTTTTATTTCTTGTGTTTAGGCTCAATAATTGAGCGAATGTGTTAACAGTGAAGGTAGCCTGTCCTTTATCTGGTAGCTTATACCATTTATGAGTTTGGTGTAAGACAATTTTGGATGTATGAGCCTTCTGGCCCTTGATATCTGAATGAAGTTATCTTTTTCTCAAAAAAAAATCTAGGATTTATTCCTGATTTTTATTTAATGTGGTTTAATTAGGTTTTCTAGTTTTAGTCTATAATAAATTATTCTTTTTGTTTTCTACTTGTATTAGGTTTATGCTATGTGCCATATATATAAGGCACCTCTTAGATTGTAATTTTCATTCAAGTTATCAATAAAAAAACCAAATATTAGAGAAGTTTTTCTATGTTTCTTACGGCTGTGCCCGTAATTGCTAGTGGATTCTATCTCATCTCATATGGCTTTCGACGCTTGACGGAGCATTTTGCTATTGTGTTCACGCTTCCCACATCATTTGGTATCAGAGCGGGTATCGCCTGCTTCTTAGCAGACGACCATTCAAGGGAGAAGTTCACTACCACCAACCTCAACGACACTGGTTGTAGAGTATCTATCAAAGAAAGTTTCGTTGAAGAGGAACATGCCAAGGGATTCGCCCTAGGACAACCTCATCAATCCAAAAATAAATAAAAAAACATGGAAAGTTGGATATTCACAACACCGGATTACGACGACTTCTGAACTACATGTATCATAAAAAACAAGGTATGTTCTGTAATAATTGACAGTGGTCTACGAGAGAACTTTGTAGCAAACAAAGTTGTGGATTATTTTCAATTACTGACAGTGAAGCTAAGAGATCCATACTGGATTCCAATTGGAGATGATGAATATGCACAAGTAACAAAGATTTGTAAAGTTCCTGTCTCTATGGGAAAATTTTATAAAGAAGAGATTACTTATCATGTGATTGACATGGACGACACTAATGTGCTTTTTGGAAGACCATGGCATGAAACCGTTAGAGGTGGTTATTGCAAAGACAACACATATTTATTTAGGTAGGAGTTGCACAAAATTAAAATCAAGCCTAGAAGGAAGAACGTCAAGTATGACCATCCTGAGGTGTGTGAAAAGGAACATGAATAAGCAACTTTGAAGATTGAAGAGAAACTCATTAAGGATAAGGAAGCTGATTCATTCATCACATCGATATCCATGTCATGCATGCCTAATTGTGTTCAAGATCAACCCAAGGAGAAGTCATTGCCCATTCCTTTTCAAGTGGAGGAGTTCAAGTTTCAAGATGCTTATTCTAAACTTGTCTACGGTATTGGATTTATGGTGATACCTTTTAATTTCGAGAATATTGAAGTTGATGGCTTATCGTGTTTTATTCCTAGTAATGGTCAAGATGCATTCAAGAGGAACTTGAGGTCGAGTTCTTTTCAAGTGGAAGAGACTGATGTAGGACGAGATTTTAGCCAATTTTTCAATATTCAAATTATTCTTTTTAATGTGAAGACGCTTATTTTTTTTTTTCGAGATTTTTTGTTAAAATTGGCTAAAATCTCGTCCTACATCAGGAGGGGTGAGGTGTCTCTCTAGAATCAAGGAGTCCAGACTCTTCCATGTCCCTCCAACAACTTGCAATCTTCTACAAGATCAGATCAATTGGCACCAGGTATATTGAGTTATTGGCCCATGCTTGCAGCCTATGGCCATGTGTACATGCAACAAATCTTGCCGTTTGTTTTTGCTATAATTATTTGCTGCTAACATTTTCTTCTTGATGCTTGGTGTGGTGGGGTGAATCAATTTTTTTGGCTTAATATGAAAGGGGGTTTCTTATCTCTTTTGTGTGTAATAGATCTTTACCTAATGTGGTCTCTGTTACGTTCATCTCGATCTATTAATTAGTGTGGTTTTTCGTCAATTTGGTGTTAAATCATGTACTTTTTCCTGCATTGCGTCTTTAGCCAATATCGTGACTGAATTTTACCCTCAAGTGCACAGTTTAGGAAGAACTTCTATATTAGGGACCAAATTGGCTAATAGAAGTGAAAAAGTAGTAAAAAACAATGATAAAGAGGTTAAACCCATGAAAAGATGTATGCGAAATTTCTTACTGCATCCAATAAATGATCAACCAGTTTCGGTCTTTCAGTCAATTTGGTGTTAAATCATGCACTTTTCATCATTATCTCAATGTGTCTTACTTTTTTTTTTTTTTTTGAGAGAATTGTCAACTCATTGCATTGATCAGCGAAATTACACATAATGACTCATCCCTGTGGGACTGTCAAAAGAGTCACTACCTAAGTAATTCAACATTTTTAAAGATCATGAAGCTCACCCAAAATCTACCCTAAAATGGTCTAGAAAATCATAAGGCCAAGACATTCCAAGTATTTTTTGCGACAAATCTCAGAGAGAACCTACGAATTCATTCCCCAGAGGAGAATAAATTCTTACATAAAAATAATCAAAAGTAAAACAATCCAGCCAAGCAACCCAGCTGTCCCATATGCCAATTAGAAGCCCAAACGAATGGGAAACCCTAGCACTAGGCCAGAAGGGTTCCAAGCCCAACTGGACCTGTTAAGGCCACCCAAACTCATGGGCACCCCAAACAAGTACGGCAGCACACCAGATCGCCTCCAGTCGACTACACCGGACGGAAAGGTCATCCCCCGCTGGACGTCGCCATCGTCGCCTCTCCCAGTAGCAGCCAACCTCCAGCACAGATCAGACCTGCATCAGTTAGCCCGGCCACGCAAACCTCCTTGTACGATGACCCAGTCCCCCGCCACCTTCACCGCCCAGCCGCTTGGCACAGAACGAAATCCCAAGGAGGCAGACCTCCCCCGGAGCTCCACTCCGTTCCCCGACGAGCCAAACCTTCCAAAACATCCCGGGCCAAGAAAGACTCGAAACCATTGCCGCTGCCTTGAAAAGCCACCCGAAACAGAAGCTCTTTAGTGGCCCCAATTTTGAGAATCCGACGACGGGGAACCCCTCCATCCTCAATCCCCTAGCGACTAGACTAGAAGGAAACCCCATCTCCTCCAGCCCAATTTGCAGATCCGCCGCCAGGAGGCCACGGCCTCCACCTACCTCTCAGAGAGAGTAACCTAAACATAAATCGTAAAAGGGAGAACTTTATTACACAAATGAAAACATACGTGCTTTTATCTCAATGTGTCTTACTTATTTAGCCAGTTCTGTTATTGTTTTTTTTTTTTTACCTCTTTAACTAATTTACTCTCTGCTACAATTACCTCTTTAGCCACGTCACATGCAGAATTAAGATTAAATTGTCAGAAAAATTGCCTAAGAGAGATAAAGTTCAAGGACCAAAAATGAAAAGAATATTATCTAGATCTTTGTCCACTGCATCTGTTACAGGTAAGAATTTCATATATATAAAAGCATGGTGACTGGTTATCATGCAGGTACTTCACTTCTGCACCTTATCTTTCATCCACATAAAGCCTCAGGCCCTCAATTTCTCAGTACAGTGTTGTGAGAAATGTGGTCATCATGGGGGGATGCTAGCAATGATAAAGATGAAAATCTCAGAGCAATATTTCTTGCCCTTCTAGCTATGATGTTAGCTATTTTCTGGTTCCTGTGGTCTAGGAAAAAGTGCTCAAAGAACCCAATACCTCCATTGCCACCAGGCCCTATAGGTTTGCCTCTACTTGGATACCTTCCCTTCTTAGGCACCAAACTTCACCGTGAATTCACTGAGTTGGCGAGGGTTTATGGCCCTATTTACAAACTCCGCCTCGGAAGCAAATTATGTGTTGCGATCAGTTCCCCAACACTTCTGAAAGAAATGGTTCGTGACCATGACACTGTGTTTGCTAACCATGTTCCTACCACAGCTGCACTAGTTGGCTCATATGGAGCAAGGGACATCGCATTTGCACCCTACGGTCCAGATTGGAGGCGGCTGCGCATGGTGTTTGTGAGTAAGATGCTAAGCAAAACCAACCTTGATGATAGCTATGCTTTGAGAAGAGAAGAGGTTCACAAGTCAATTGGTCATATTTATGACAGAATTGGCATTCCAATAGATTTGGGAAAGTTGGCATTTTCGACTGCAACCAACAACGTCATGCGCATGCTATGGGGTGGAACGATATTAAAATGAGAAAAGGCAGCTGAGGCTGGAGCTGAGTTTCGAAAAACAGTGACTGGAACGATGGAGCTACTTAGGAAACCAAATATTTCAGACTTTTTCCTTGCACTTTCCATCTTTGATGAACAAGGAATCGAGAGGGAAGCAAAAAAGCTCATTTCGGTGACCTACAAGATTCTTGATACTGCCATACAACAACGGATGCATTATACCTTGGCCAAAGGTGAAAGGAAAGACTTTCTGCAATTCGCCTTGGAATATCATAATCATGAAGATAGTGCAATATTGATTACAATGCAACAACTGAAGGCAGTACTCATGGTACAATATTCATTATCATCTTTAGTTTTAACAGATTTTAATATACTAGCCTCTCAGGAGTCAGGACCAACTATATTTTCAATTTTCCCTTCACATTAAAAGTATATGTGCCCTCTTATTGACAGGACATTGTGGTAGGCGAAACCGAGACCGTGACGGCTATAGTGGAATGGGTAATGGCTGAGATGATGCAGCATCCAGAAGAAATGAAAAAAGTTCAAGAAGAACTTACAGAAGTTGTGGGGCTGAACAATTTGGTTGAAGAGTTTCATTTGCCGAAATTACATCACTTGGATGCTGTGGTCAAGGAGACATTTCGATTGCACCCCGCACTGCCCCTTCTAGTGCCCCGCTGTCCAAGTGAATCTGCCACCATTGGTGGCTATACCATACTGAGAGGTACCACTGTCTTCATGAATGCTTGGGCCATACATAGGGACCCGAGTCTTTGGGACAACCCCTTGGAGTTTAGACCCCAGAGTTTCCTGGATCCTAGCAACAAGTTCGATTACATGGGCAATAAGTTTCAGTATGTTCCATTTGGCTCTGGGAGAAGAATATGTGCTGGACTTCCCTTGGCTGAGAGGATGTTAACCTTTGAATTGGCTTCATTCTTGCATTCGTTTGAGTGGCGATTGCCCAATGACACGAAGCTTAACCTTTCAGAAAATTTTGGGCTTGTGGTGAAGAAGATGGCTCCATTGTTTGCTATTGCAACACCCAGGTTATCGAGATTCGAGCTCTATACTTAAGGTTATCTCCATGGCAACGGAACATGCAGGCTACCATATCGTACATTATCCGTTTGAAGTTCTTGAAGTAATTGATTTGTTTTACATGGGCAAATATCATAACTTTTGAGCGCATATATGAAATGAAAGTGAAGCATGTTCTCTTTCACTATGTACATACCATTCAATCTGCATGACAGAACAGACAAGATCTTGGAAGTTTCAGTTTATTGTACAAAGAAATAAAATGTATGTATATGTGTTGCTTGATGTTGTTGAAGGATATCGACATAATGTGTGCCTCTACAAACTAGGGTTTAGAGTTGTAATAGGAATGTGTTCTAGGTATTCAATTGTATTCAGATTCTATTTCTTTTTGAGCAAGGTTCTAAAAAACGCTAGGGGCTAGTCGGGCGGTAACCCGGGGCCTAGCGCCTAGGGGCCTAGGCGGGGACTAGGCGGTTTTGTTTTTTTTTCCAATTTTATCTATATTTTTATTACATATAATTATATAAATAAATATGTAACCAGCTATTTTACTCATCCTCACATTATCTTATTGGTAACTGACTAACTATCACTTCTAATTAAATAATAAATATTAATTTTATTAAGAATGTATGCAACCACCTCTGTGTTAGCCACGTGTTGGTCTAAAATTCTTGGTTACCTCAATTCTTGGAACGTGTTAGTCTTAAGTTCTTAACTACTCAAGGGTCTTGCCTTATCTCTTTAAGTCTATCTACGGTGGTAAACAGAGATGGTGACACATCACACTTGCTTCATCAATTATTTATTTGGTTCCCTTCATCTTCGCTCCATGTCTTCACGGAACTGCACTTTTCCGGCGAAACCAGAAAATCAAACCAGAGAAAGGTGACTAATTTCAACCCCACGAGGGATCCGAAGAGGCCTATCCTCACCATTTCAACATGGGTCTGGCGCCAACTGACAGAGAAGAGTCATTGACTGCCGCTCTACCGCTGCATCGACGATCGAGAAGACTGAGAATTTGAGAAAGCCAAGCGCCTAGCCCTCAACGCCTAGCTCCTAGGACCGCCCAGCCTCCGCCTAGACCGCCTAGGCGGCCGCCTGAGAGCCCGGCGCCCAAACCATTCGCCCAGGCCAAAATCGGATCGGGCAACCCGCGCCTAGCCCCTAGACGCCGCCTAGGCGGCCGCCCAGGCCGATTTTTAGAACCATGCTTTTGAGTACCTTGTAACTCCCTATTTAAAGGGCTCCTATTATCAATAATAATCACAATTACAATTTTCCTATAACACGTTATCAGCACGAGTTCTAACCATAGCCGAAAAAAAAAAAAAAAAAAAACCCTTAATCTGCCGTAGCTTTCAAGCCCTAGCCACAAGCTCTCCTGCAACCTCCTGCCGAGCCTGCAGCCTACTGTCGCACGCCCTGCACACCTGCACACCCACCTGCACAACAGCCCACACTGCTGCCTACCTAGCTCACCTCCTCTCGCCCTTCAGCCCTGCACCTGGCTGTCTAGCTGCTGCCCCTGTAAGCCTTCGCCGGAGCTCCCTGCAGCCCAGCGCGGCTAGCCCAACACTCAGCAGCAGCCCACCGCAACCTGCTGGTCGTCGTCGCCCACGGCGTCTGAACCCAGCGTCTGAGACCTCCTTGCTGCCTAGCGCCTCTGCTGCATCGCTTTCAACTGCCAGCGAAATAGAAGAAAAAAAAACCAGAAAACAGAAGAAAGAAGAAGAAGACGCAAAGGAAAGAAAGAAAAGGAAGAAAAGAAGAAAAGAAAGAAAAGAAGAAAAGAAGAAAAAAAAAAAAAAGGGCAGGTCTGGGCCGAGAGAGAAGAATAAAAAAAAAGGGAAGGGGAAGCAGGCTTGGGCCTGGAAAGAAAAAAAAAAAAAAAAAAGGGAGAAGGGCAGCCCACTAACTGCCAATTTCTGATCAGATTTCGGCAAATTTAGCTACACGCCTGCATCAACACGCGCGTGTTCTCAAGCCCAAAATCATCACATAAGTTTTTGTAATTAAAGTTGCTGCTTTAATGTATTTTAAATTCATTTATTTTCTGCAAATATTGGAATATATGTTGCCAAATGATTTTGAGTATTTAACAAAGCGGAATTGTGGGGATTCATGCTTAACGAACTAAGAGTGTTCATATGAACTAAGAGTGTTCCTAATTAAACGAACTAAGAGCGTTCATAATGCTTGGACTAAGAGCATCCACAAGCATCAAATTGTGACCATATTAAAACATCATTGTTTGGTCTAATCCAAAAGAGATTCTTGGAAATTGATTTCTTGGTAGCATAGCTCGGAAATTTAACTCCGAAACTAATATATCTTCTCTTCTTATTTTCAGGATGTCGAATGAACCAAGACTCGACTTTCTCATGCTTGATTCAACGGGCTCAGATTACCACAGTTGGGTAACCGATGTTGAGAACCATCTCACTTCAAAAGGAATATTACCCATAATCCAGACACCTAACCCGGATCTGGGGGGCAATGTTTGAACCCAAAATAACATTTTTTCTCGATAAGGGGGACTCAAAGAAATCCGGGCCAATATCAGTGGCCCAAGCTATTTATTTGCGACAAGTTCGGAATACATTGTTTAGAGGCCAAATAAAGCCTACTTGGAGACCAAGCAATTTTGAAGCGAATCTGGATATTCATCGATTTACAATTAATTATCAAATATTTGATAATTAAATATGATGATTTGCTTGATTACCAAGATTGAGCAGGAAGGAAGGATGTGGATGTGCAAGCATGGGTTCTTATTGCTTAAGGAATAAATGGTGTGGACTTGCAGCTGAAGATATATATTACAATTAAAGATTGCCCGCGAAGATAATTAAGGACGCGAGCGCGGGCGAGCTACGTAGTGCTCGCAAAGATCGAGTTGGCCATGTATACTTCCCATGCAATTAAGGTCATTGGTTGATCAATTAAGTATCAAGGTGGGCCTAACTATGCTTTCCCATGTAATTGATGGTAGTTGGACGTGGGAGAGGAAGGAAGAATGCAATCACCTTGCTTGCAATCATCAAGGATTATTATATGATATACGTAATCTTGTTATGCATGTATAATTATCTATGCATGGCTCATTACGTGGGGCTACACACACAAATATATATATATATATATATATATATATATATATATATATATGCATAATTAAAGGCTGTTGAAGGGAGTCCTCGTGAAGATACCTCTCGAAGTCGCAAATGATATATATATATATATATATATGTATGTATATATATATATATATATATATATATATACATGCAATTAAAGTGGGCCACCAGCCAATCAATGCTTTCCCATTCAAATAGTTAGTATATGGAAGGATGCAATTATCCTTAATTGTAACAAACAAGGGATACATGATTGCATGCCGCGAGCTATGTAATGCTCGCGAAGGGCAATATCCAAGAATCAGTCCTTGGGGCAATTACATTGCTAAGAGGAAGATTACGTCTGAGATTCTAAAAGGCAATTAATCTTTGCCCATATTCTAGAGGTGACAAAGGCGGATAATATTAATTATCGCCTACGATTAGTTATCAAAACTATTAAGAGTTTTGATTTGATTCAAGGCCAATAACTGTGGCCTAAAATATAGTATTTCATTCATATTTGGAAAGTGAATCTACGAGCAGCCTATATATAGAGGCTAAAGACAACACAACAAAGGACCTCTCTCGAATCAATCAATCTCAGCGATTACAAATCCTCCCCGGAGCAAACCTTCAACCTTGTTGAAACCTAATGACCGCGCGCCAGTCCTAGTCTCTCTAAGAGCCGATTGTCAGCGTCATCAGATCAACCCGGCGACCGTGCTTCCATTCCGAGTCTCTCCAAGAGCCGACTGCCAGTGCTACTGCCACCGATACAACCAGCGAAGCAATGGTAACGCCCTTGCAACCCAGCGAAGCTAAAGTCACGCTTTAGCAAAACCCTTGCTTTCTCCAAACTTCATAGTGATTGCTCTGCTCAACCTACAACGTTGAGTATCGATTCAGTGATGCGAAGAGATCACATCCAAAGTCCTTAGCTGTAAGGTAAGGAGTCCTTTCTCGGAAGGCTAGAGAAGAACCTTGTGGCGAGGTTGGTGCTCTCCTCGTCCACAACGCTTGAAGAAGAAGTCAGGTCAAGGGACTCCCCCGACGACTGCACCCCACGGTGCTGGCACGCCTACGCACACGCTCAAAAGAGATAGTTTGCACGCCAACTGGTTTTAGGGCCAAACATTTTGGCCCGCCCAGTGGGACCACACTAGAGTCTTTTGTATTCACCATCATTGGGATGCCAGGGGAAAGTCTTGACCAAAGGAAATTCCTAAAGTGAAAAGATGGCCAATGTTGCCACCAATGGCGACACTACAACAAGAGAGACTTTCGTTCTGAAGCCTATTCCAGAGGAAGCGACCTCCGAGGTAAGGTTTGCGATCATCATGGAGAATATCGAAAATCATCGCAAGAAGATAGCCGCTGGTTTTGACAGGGAAACCGCGAAGATGAATCAGCTCATACGCGAACTGGACGAGCGTATCGCCCAACGGACTGAGGATACCAAGCGTCAAAAGCAAGTCATGGAGGTCATCGCGAACCAAAACAAGCAGACCTCATCGGAGTTCGCGACCTTGTGCAAAGAAGGTTCCAGCTTGGTTACTCAAGTCAATTCGCATCAAAGTGAATTGGAAAGTCAAAAATATGCACGCAAGGAGGTCGTTTCTGAGACTAACTTGCCTATAGGTGGCAATCAACCTAAAGGACTCACTGGTGAGTCACAGCCTTACATAGAGGCTGTGCATGGAGAAGATGGCCCACAAGAGTGTTCTTCTGACAAGAAAATAGTCTCTAAACAAATATCTAATTTCTCCACTGATTAAGCCAAATACGTGGCTATTGATCAGATACATGGGGGGCATGATATTGCCCAGGCTCACCCCCTTGATAACCAAAAGCATGTGCATAATCAATTTAATTATTACTCTGCTACTGGATGTCATGATCATGCAAAGGGCCACATGCATGATCCACTTAATTATCAATTAAGGCATGGCCCACCTCACTATTATCAATCAAGCTTTGGCCATGCTACTGGTCATGGTGAAGGTGGCCACAATCATGGCCAATTTAATTATCAATTAAGTTTTGGTCTAGAGAAGCCAATTTGTGGCTTTATTGATCAATTCAAGTTGAACTTCTTCATCTGTGCTTCAAGGCCAAACGGTGGCCTTGATATATGCGGGAGATACATCTGCAACCCACCTTGCAAGAATGGCCAGAATAATTATTCTAGTGGCCAATTTGTCCTTCGTGACCGTAAGTTTGAATATCATCAATACAAGTTAACTCTTGTTTACAATTATTCAACTTCAAATTTCTTACAAAAGAAATTTATATATGATGATACTATACAATCTATAGAGGTGTCTCAATATGATGCCTGGAAAGAAAATAGAGGCAAACAAATATTAGATATGCCTATCTTTGAAGAAGAGATCAATTCACCACTCTTTGGTGATTCTAAATATGATCTCAACATGGAGCCGATCTATGATGAGTATGATGAGAATTATAATTTAATTATTGGTTCAAAAAATCATATGCAGGAGTTTCAGTTCTTTGAGGCTCTTGATCATGAGAATTTTAACCAACAAGTGGTTAAATATAATGGCCAATCTGTGGCTTATTCTGAAGACACCATGTTTTATGACATGGTGGTTGGCGACAAAGCCGATCTTGGGACAACGTCATCTCCAAAGTTTCAATTGAAGATCATGCTGCGCCAACCAACAAAGATACTTGGGGGGCAATATTACTCTTTATACGAGCCAAATTTCTTCCAAGTTTTCAACGCGAAATATCTTTGTTATTTTCCTACAAGCTCCCACAAGAGAGGTTTTCATGTTATAAATTTTGATGCATCGGAGCTTGGAGTGAAGTATAGGTGGCCTCCCCCGTGACCTTCTAGAGGTTAGCTAAATGAGTTGCCGCTAGGTTCTTTCTTTCTTTGCTTTTAATTTTCAATTTGCATCTTTCTTTTAGTTAAAAAAAAAAAAAAAAAAAAGAGTTTCAAGTTAGTGCATCGCGGAGGATGCAAAATTTGTGTTCTTGCCTAACAGTGACTTGAATTTTTTAATATACTTAGAGGCCATTGGTTTGGCCTGGGCACATATACAAGTGGCATTTAATATGCCTAGTATGGTGTCAGCCACAGAAGAAGTCAAATCAATATTTTTGCCAATTATTGTGGCGAAAAAGGGAGGGTTGAGAATTGTTCGCAGCAAAGTGACTTTAGTTACACGTGACATCGTGAAGAAACGACTGCGAAGGAATACTAGAGGCTCATGCGCATGAAGTTATTAGAGTTTCGCGGCCACAAAATAAAGAAGAAGCTCTTTTTGGAGACTTCTGTTTGGTCGCGAAGTCCAGCGACCTACATGAGAGTTATTGAAGAGCTCGCGAGTTAAAAAAAAATAATAAGAAGAGTTCTTATTCCTTCTCGACAATAATCATTCGCGTCGCACTATGATTTGCACTTATGGCCGACATACTTTTGGAAGTTACATTAATAGCTAAGCCAACAGGTGGCTCTAGCTGATACTTGATCAATGATCATGATACATGGTCTCCATCCTATATTGGAGATTGCATGAATTTGCATGTGCAGCAATGAAGAAGTGGTATGTGCTGACACTATATATATTAAATATATAGCTACATGGTGGCTTATATTAATGGTATGAAATGGTACAGCACGTTCTTAACTTCTTATCAACAAGGCCAAGGTAGGCTTTATTGATTAGCCTAATGGTATATATATATTTATATAAAGTAACAAGGAGCACGTGGCCAAGCAGTATTAAAGGTGGCCATGCATTGTGATTCTTGAATGGGGTCATAATTCATGCATGCATTTATCACTCTGCATGGTATATACATAGGCTGCAAATTACTCGCGAATCGCGAAGACACTAGGCATAATTATCAACACTTCGCATGGAGCCAGCATAGTGGCTTGATGGCTTTTAATTAAGCATAATTGAAAACCCATGTAGTCTCAGTTTTCGCGAGGCAGCGAGTGTGATGTCTGCATATGCTATGATGGTGGCCTTGGTGGCCTCACATGCATGATCATTAGGCAGTGCAAAGCATATTCACTTTATGCGGAAAGCTTGCACTTCACGTAAGGGATGAAGGCAAAAGGGTCGCGAAGGCAGACGTATATTTTTGTCATGGAATTTTACAAGCAGTATGGTTAAAGGCCGCGAAGGCTATTCATTTGCGATCAAAGACAGCCTCTTTTAATTCTTCGCATGGGGGGCACGTATGGGGGAGGTATTTCAAAATTTTTGTGGCATGAGTTTAATGCCAAACTTTACGATTAAGACTTGTTTAAGTGTCTTAATATCAACAAGGCCAATATCAGTAGCCTTTATTGGAAGCATCCATTCTATCTTAACATATTAGACCAAATCTTCATGGCAGATTGCTAGAAAAATGGTTTTTATTGCCAAGAGCAACATTTTTCGCGTGACGGCGAGAGTTCATTAGAGATAGAGCATCTGTGATTAAAGTCCAAGGTACTCATGTTAATTATATGGCGTGTGCCATTCTTTCTAATCCATCTCACCGCTTGTCAAGGCGGTGACAATCAAGCTTCATGGCCTATTCTAGGGGCCTATATATGGAATCAGTAAGTGATTTACAATTATCAATTTTCAATTAAGCCAATTCAAGTGGCTTTAGAACAACCTTATTGCAAGACTAGTGTTGACTCAAGACCTCTTCAGTCAAAACGGGGAACTTTGACTTCTAGGTCTGGGGGGCAATGTTTGAACCCAAAATAACATTTTTTCCCGATAAGGGGGACTCAAAGAAATCCGGGCCAATATCCGTGGCCCAAGCTATTTATTTGCGACAAGTTCGGAATATATTGTTTAGAGGCCAAATAAAGCCTACTTGGAGACCAAGCAATTTTGAAGCGAATCTGGATATTCATCGATTTACAATTAATTATCAAATATTTGATAATTAAATATGATGATTTGCTTGATTACCAAGATTGAGTAGGAGGGAAGGATGTGGATGTGCAAGCATGGGTTCTTATTTCTTAAGGAATAAATGGCGTGGACTTGTAGCTGAAGATATATATTACAATTAAAGATTGCTCGCGAAGATAATTAAGGATGCGAGCGCGGGCGAGCTACGTAGTGCTCGCAAAGATCGAGTTGGCCATGTATACTTCCCATGCAATTAAGGTCATTGGTTGATCAATTAAGTATCAAGGTGGGCCCAGCTATGCTTTCCCATGCAATTGATGGTAGTTGGACGTGGGAGAGGAAGGAAGAATGCAATCACCTTGCTTGCAATCATCAAGGATTATTATATGATATACGTAATCTTGTTATGCATGTATAATTATCTATGCATGGCTCATTACGTGAGGCTACACACACTCCCTTCAACAACCTTTAATTATGCATATATATATATATATATATATATATATATATATATATATATATATACATACACACATGCAATTAAAGTGGGCCACCAGCCAATCAATGCTTTCCCATGCAAATAGTTAGTATATGGAAGGATGCAATTATCCTTAATTGCAACAAACAAGGGATACATGATTGCATGTCGCGAGCTATGTAGTGCTCGCGAAGGCAATATCCAAGAATCGGGCCTTGGGGCAATTACGTTGCTAAGAGGAAGATTACGTCTGAGATTCTAAAAGGCAATTAATCTTTGCCTACATTCTAGCGGTGATAGAGGCGCATAACATTAATTATCGCCTACGATTAGTTATCAAAATTATTAAGAGTTTTGATTTGATTCAAGGCGAATAACTGTGGCCCAAAATATAGTATTTCATTCATATTTGGAAAGTGAATCTACGAGCAGCCTATATATAGAGGCTAAAGATAACACAGCAAAGGACCTCTCTAGAATCAATCAATCCCAGCAATTACAAAGCCTCCCCGGAGCAAACCTTCAACCTTGTTGAAACCCGGTGACCGCGCGCCAGTTCTAGTCTCTCTAAGAGCCGATTGTCAGAGTTATCAGATCAACCCGGCGACCGTGCTTCCAGTCCTAGTCTCTCCAAGAGCCGACTGCCAATGCTACTACCACCGATACAACCAGCGAAGCAAGGGTAACTCCCTTGCAACCCAGTGAAGCTAAAGTCACGCTTTACCAAAACCCGTGCTTTCTCCAAACTTCCCAGTGATTTCTCTGCTTAGCCTACAACGTTGAGTATCGATTCAGTGACGCGAAGAGATCACATCCGAAGTCCTTATCCATAAGGCAAGAAGTCATTTCTCGGAAGGCTAGAGAAGAACCTTGTGGCGAGGTTAGTGCTCTCCTCGTCCACAACACTTAAAGAAGAAGTCAGGTCAAGGGACTCCCCTGACGACTGCACCCCACGGTGCTAGCACGCCTGCGCACACGCTCAAAAGAGATAGTTTGCACGCCAATTGGTTTTGGAGCCAAATAGTGTAAACACCTACAAAGCATGCTCAAGCAGTTATCTTGATGCGACGCCATATGGACAAGGTACTCAGATTGGAGTATATGTCGATCAAGAATGCAAGAGAGTTATGGGTAGCGCTAGAAGAGCGTTTTGGCAATGTTCAAGATTCCCTCCTCCCTGACTTGAAGGTTCAATAGAACAATCTACGCTTTGCTGATTTCAAGTCTGTAGCTGAATATAATTCAGAAGCTCTTCGCATACAGTCTATGTTGAGGTTTTGTGGACAACCTGTCATAGAGCAAGAGCTAATTGAGAAAACTCTCTCCACCTTCCCTGTTTCAGCTATTGTGGTATCAAAGCAATATCGTACTGAAATCAATGCTGGACGGATCACGAGGTTTCATCAGCTTATCAATGTTATATATGTAGCTGAGAAACATGACAACATACTCGTGATGAATTATAATTCAAGGCCTATTGGAACTAAGAGCGTTCATGAGGCGAATTATAATGCCCCCAAAGGAGGGCGCAAGGAGCGGTACCCTAAGAATGGGGGACATGAGGGACGTATGAGCCAATATAACAGCCCTAACCAGAAAGGAAACCGCAAGTTTGGTGTGGATACACGTGGTGGTAATGCCACACGTGGGAGAGTGGGTCGTGGTATCCCTAGCCATAATGGTGGCGCCATGGGTCATGGGGGTGGCACCAACCCTCCTAGGGAACGCCCGCAACTTGCACAACGTGCACCTCAATTAAATGGAGGCAACCACAATGATGAGTGTCATCGATGTGGATCAGTTGAGCATTGGTTCAAGCAATGCAAGGCAAGCGAGCAACTAGCTGCAAGATACAGGGCATACAGGGACCTGAGAGAGCAAGAAGTGTACCTTGCAGAAGAAGAAGAAGATGGTGGAGATGTCAATCTCACCATAGAGGACTTCAAAACTGAAGATGAAGTGCACAAGGATGCAGCAGACTTTGATTAGATTAGTCCTTTTATTTTTCCAAGAACTTTTGTAATGGCAATATGCCTTAGTTAATAAATGACAATTGTATTAACTCTCTCTTATGTGGTTGACCCAATAAAATGTGATGTCTAGGAAAGTCATTGAGATTATTGGTACTTAAGAGAGCCTCGCTCCACCAACATCTCTCTCTACTTTCGTGGTCATATTTGATTGGAGTTACCAAATAGATAGAGTGACTACAATGTGTCTTAGTTTGATTTTATTTTGGATTTGATTTTGAAAACTTTGATGTAATCATTGGCTATGAATAAGGTGTCAATTCTTTTACTTAATGTCTTAGACATACCTTAATTCAAACTTTATTATATAAGAGCCAATGGTTTTCATGTGGAAACACATTATGAGAATTGACAGTGTTCCTTTGCATCACCTCTAATGACTATAGACATAAACGAGTATTAAAGAAACTTATGTGTCGCTCTAGTGGGTTGCATGCAACCACTATTCGAGTTATTGAATCCAACCATATCATGAGAGACGACTTATAAGATTGGGATTCTGACACAAATAGGATTTGGCATGATGATTCGTGTATTAAAGACTTTACACAGACATCCATTTTCAGAACGAAGAGAAGTAAGAACCAAGAATTGGTTCGAGGAGCTGCACATGCGCCTCATGGAGCCACGATTATGCAAAGACAGGCCACACATGGCCGGCGCTGCCTACCCCCTGCGGCAAATACATGGCATTGACACCATAAACCCTTATTCAACTCCTCTCCCTACTTCTCAAGCCTATTATGACATTTTGGCTTAACCAAAACTTTCATTGGTTGATTATAAGGCCCATGTTTTGTTCTGTAAAGCCTGTTATTTAGGATTGAGACCATCCTATGCAAAGGAGATTGAGGAAATAATTCCATTCTAACAAAGAATCAATGGGAATTATGTGGATTTGATCAACCAACTTGCGGACCGTATAGATGTTTTATGGTGTTGGTTGATACGCAAACACGCTGGTCACGTGTTGTGCCATTATCCACTCATAGTGCTGCTTATACTACACTCCTAGCACATAACATATAGCTATGGGCTCACTACCCAGATCATCCCATACAGTCAATTTGACTTGATAATGCTAGAGACCTTACATCAAAAATTTTCGATGACTATTGCATATCCTTGGGTATTGATATCAAGTATCATATTCTCATGTACACCCAATTGGTCTGGCAGAAAATCCACCATTAAAAGACTACGATGGTAGCCCGGACTTTGGTAATGCGCACCAATATTTCCGATTGGGTTATGCAATATCGCATGCAGCTATGCTTATTCGTCTACGACTCATAGCATTCACTCAACTTTTATTTGCTTTACACTAGTGACTGGGTTCGAGTCTAAATATCTCGTACTTATGCATATTTGAGTGCGCGGTTTATGTGCCAATTGTGCCGCCACAGCGCATCAACATGAGTCATTGCAATGAATGCATATATATATATATATATATATATATATATATATATTTGTGTTGGCCATAGGCCTCCAACTACAAGTCCGCTATGTAAAACCATTGACAGGTGATCTCTATTTCGCTGGATTTGCGAATTGTCACTTTGATGAGATAGTCTTCCCGTCGTTAGGGGGAGATTAGAACGTCAATGTTCAACAGAAATGACAGAAATTGTAGTGGTCTGTCCCCACTATGTCTCATCTTGATCCCCTAAAAGTGACGAGATCACATATACCTGCTGCAAACATGCCTGCAAGGATTGATGTCCCCATAAGAGGACATGGTGCCACCCATAAGATGGGTACGGCAACACCACCATGGATGGTGGTATGGTGACACCACAAAGATGGCATAATGGCGTCATAGGCCATGGGTTCCGCTAGAGAGAGTAGGAGACTCATAGGTTCGATGGATTCTCGCCTTAAGAAGAGAGCGAGTTTGGTAAAACTTGATCCATTGATCATTGATACTCAAAATCCGTCTCATGAGAATATTTTGGATTGTGTTTATGTCCAAGAGACATCGTTGGGGGACGCCTCAATGTTAGAACCAATTTATGAGAATATAGAGATCTCTACGAACTACACTAGTGTACATGAGGACGTGGAATTGTTGAGACCAATGACATCGAACCTTACTCCGTTGAAGAATACCCACGTAGAGAAAATTGGCCTAAATGGAAAGATGCGATCCAGGTTGAATTGGATTCACTAACGAATAGGAAGGATTTCGGGCCTGAGATGCAAACACCTCCTAATATAAAACCTATTGACATTAATAGGTCTTCGTTAGATAGCGTGATGAGAAAAAGCGATAGTAATCTCGCCTTATGGCGCAAAGTTTCTCACAACGCCCTAGAATCGACTACAAGAAGACATATTCTCTAGTAATGGATGTCATTTCATTCCACTACCTTGTCAGTTTGGTAGTTTCCAAATAACTGAACGTGCAGCTTACGAATGTGGTCACTGCGTATCTCTATGGGGATCTAGATACGGAATATAATGAAGGTTCTTATGGACTTCATTTACCCAAGTCAAGTGACTTTAGACCATAGAGTGTATTTGCAACGAGGTTGAAATTCTCACTAAATCGACTACTTGATTGAGAAGGGATATAATAAACTATGCCCACGCGTTTCCATGACAAGTTCCGGATTTGCAATTGTCGCGGTTTATGTTGATAAACATAATTGAAACCCTTGAGAGTTAAGGGAAACCGCTAAACACCTGAAATCCGAGTTTGAGAGGAAGGACCTTGGAAGAACACGGTTTTGTCTAGATTCAGAACTTGTATACCGTGTCAATAGAAGCTTTGCATTTTGATAAAGTAAAAGATGCACTCTTATGGTCGTCAGTAGTGTAGACCCTAAAATGGATCAGTTTCATCCCAGGGATGATGACAAAGACGTGTTAATAGCAGAAGTGCTTACTTATGTACAATAGGCGCATTATTGTAATTAGCACAATACAAGACCGGACACCTCAATTATTATGAACTTGGTTGGCTAGATATAGCCCCGCGCCAACGCAACGCCATTAGATTGGTATAAAGACAATCTTTCGATATTTGAGAGGTACGATTGATATGGGCTTGTTCTATCCCTACAAAGAGAAAAGAAATGACAATAGTGTGGGATAGAAACCCACAAAGCAAAATGCCACCTTCCGTGCTCCTCCTCCCCTCCATCAAAATGACAACAAGCACTTCTAAATATTGAAGTGAACCAAATCCGATCAGAGGATAATGTAGCGGACTTATTTACTAAGTCGTTACCAAAATCCACCTTCGAGAAACATGTGAAGAGCATTGGATTGAGAAAGTTATCTGAACTCCCATGATTGTAGCAATCAGGGGGAGGCACAATGTCTACATGTTCGATCTTGAAGAGTGAAGGACGTGTTGTGCTCTTTTTGTCATTCGACCAGGGTTATTTTTGTCCCACATGGTTTTTGTTAACTGGCAAGGTTTTTTAACGAGGCAACAATCAAAGCATCATCACCAAGTTTGAGCGGCACAAGGGGGAGTGTTGAAGGATATTGACATAATGTGTGTCTCTCTACAAATTAGGGTTTAAAGTTGTAATAGGAATATGTTCTAGGTATTCAATTGTAAGCAGTTTCTATTACATTTTGGGTACCTTGTAACTCCCTATTTAAAGGGCTCCTATTATCAATAATAATCACAATTACAATTTT